>NW_021635126.1:0-445280 GCF_004799145.2 Neltuma alba
TTTATGTCCTGACAATTGGAATCCTTGACATTATATACTACCTCTAGTCCTAAATATAAGAGCTATTTGACTAATTTGAGTAGATTAAGGAAATAAATTAAGTTAGTTATTTGTAATAAATGGGTATTGTCTTTCTTAAATATTTTTGTTAATCAATTTATTGGTTAGAACTAATATTACTAAAAGGAGTATCTTGAGAGAAAATGAATATATGAGAGATAAAGTGGATTGAATTCTTATTTTAAGACCAAAATAAAAGTTAAATGAGGTTTTATATTAAGGACCAGAGGTAGTACTAAATGTTAAGCTCTGGTTTGTTCAATTTGGTTTTTGTTACCTTATGGTGCAGTTGGGGTCAAGGTTTTGTTATTCATATGGATTTACTTCTTTGGTAATCTTGTGTTTTAGTTTCGTGGGCTATCCTAAGAGTTGTTTTATTTCCATATTGATTGGTAAATCTTAGATTTCCAAATACCTACTTGCTTGTTGGAGTTTGCGGTGATGAAGTCACTCACAAATACAAAGGGAAGACTGTAATGACAGAGGCTGAACGATATGAATCCCTGCGGCATTGCAAGTATGATATTTTCTGCGTATGCCATATTTTCTGTATGGTTTTGGATTTAGCATTATTATACGTGAATATTTTAGTGAAGTTCTCTTTTGAAAATGTGTTTGCCAATGTTTTTTAAAATCTTCTTTCTTCGGTTTTTATTTTATTTTTATTTTTGGGTTCTTGTTGCATAAAGAAAAGGTGTGATTCTTAGTAAATTGAGGGAATTAATGATAGATATTGAGAGCAGGTGGGTCGATGAAGTCATTCCTGATGCACCTTGGGTTATCAATCAAGATTTCCTTGACAAGCACAATATTGACTATGTGGCTCATGACTCTCTTCCGTAAGAACAATTTCCATAACCTTTCTCTCAACATTTAATCTAGTATTTTAGTTCTTCAACTCCTGTTGAAGCATTTTTAACTTCATTAATATTAACTTTTTGCTCTTGTCAATGAATTTCAACAGTTATGCTGATGCAAGTGGTGCTGGGAAGGATGTTTATGAATTTGTATGTAGAGATTGTATACTTTCTGCTTGCCATTTTATTTTGTTGTTATGTTGTCCTGTCAAATGATTATGCCGTGAAATGTTTATGTAGGTTAAAGCTGTTGGCAAATTCAAGGAAACTAAACGGACTGAAGGAATATCTACATCGGACATTATAATGAGGATTGTTAAGGATTACAACCAATATGTTCTACGGAACTTGGATCGTGGATACTCAAGGAAAGAACTTGGTGTCAGCTATGTGAAGGCATGACTTTGACATTTTCCCCCTTATTATAATGTAAATTTAAATAGGATATACCTGATAAACTGAGTTGTTTCTTTCTTATTGAAATTGATCTTCGCAATTTAAAGGGATTCATATCTTGTCATTTATAAACAGGAAAACGACTGAGGGTAAACAGGAGGTTGAAAACTTTACAGGAGAAAGTGAAAGAACATCAAGAAAAAGTTGGTGAAAAGGTATCACTACTGTTACACCATCTAATTCAATTTTAAAAATTTGAATTAACACTTACATCACAGGCAAGGTGCTGTGAATTACAAGGGATGAGTGAATCAAGGATAAAAATAAAACGAATTTTAATCTGGTAGAAGTGGAAGTCGAGAATGCCTTCGGTAGTAGTTTGAGGAGTTTCATTGCTGCAACAAAAATGACTCAAAAGTTAGTATGATGGGATAGTGGACTTCTGACCTTGTTTTGTGTTTCAAAACCTATATTTGTGATGGCATTATGCTTCTTGTTGCTTGCTGTTGTAACTGTAATAAGCACCCTAAAGCTTGCTGTTCAAAGCTTGTTGAGAATTTTGAAATTTCTTCCTGATTTGAGAGACCAGATACTGAATATAGAATGATTTTGATAGAGTTTTTGTTTTCAGACCCTATGCTTAGGTGCAAGTGAGAATTTGCTCATGACGTCTCATGTATTTCAAGACTTTCAATCTTGGGCATTGTGCATTACAGTTCCATATTAGCACTAACTGTAGTAGTTGGATGGCTTGTTACCACCATGTTGATCCTGGTACTGCTTAGTTTCTTACTGATTTACTGTAATTCTTTCCTTTGCAGCAATAGGTCTGTTCTTGTCATAGGGTATCTTCTGTGCAATGCTGCTCCAAGTCATTTTTCTGATTAATTTGTTTACTGTATATCCCACTTTGTGATAATTTTGAATTAGAATGATGCAGCACAGATTACTAATTCTAGAATATGACAAATGTCATCGCCTGTTCTTAATTATATATGCCTTTTAACTAGTGAGAAGCGATCCTGCAAAGTTTGTGTTTGTTATTTACTGTAAGAAAAAGGTTTCCCATGCTGTCAATGTCAAAAAATTATTTGACCCAAATTTTTGCCATGTTAGTAGCTTTTTTTGTCATTATTTTTTCATACATCTACCCTCACCATTATAATTTGTGAACTGGCTTCAAGAATCCCTCGGTTTTTGCTAATTGGGCAACCGAGTCCTGGCTTGACACTTGAAAGAATTGAGTGATTGATGCTGTAGTAGAGTGGTCGCATTTAAAACTTCCACATCCACCACTTAGTCTTCATTTACGGCTTAAAGGGATGCAAGATTGAGACCCGCTTGCCTAAAGTTGACTAACACAATTTAAAACCTTTGCTTGCTAATTATATGCTATGCTTCCAACTCTTTGGTATATTAGGATAATAATTCAATATTTATTTTAATGACAACAAGATTGTCTTGATTTTCTTGCATTAATCTATATAAAACTTAATGTGGAAATTTTATGTACCAACTACTTTTAATTTTAACATATACCCGAGGGATGAATTCTTACAAATATTGGGGCCAAATTCTTTCACCAGTTGTAAACGATTGGTTTTGTGTGGGTCTAATGATTAAAATTATGTAAATTCAGTATGAAGCATGTCTTTAAGGGGGATATATTCCTATCAAGTGATCTATTTCTCTATATATACTATTTTACCTCTGTTGTAGATTTATTTCTCCTTTTGCATGTTTTTGTCCATTTCAACAGCCTTCATCACTTTCATTATCATTGTAGATATGAGGCCATTCCATCAGAATAAGTTGATAGTAATTTTTACGGATGGTTAATAGTGAGATAATTATAGGTTTTTATACAGTTCCACTCATTACATGGAGACCTTATGAGGGTAATTTAGGGATTGTTCACTTGGTTCTGCTATATTTTTGAGGAAAATGAAGTTTCGTGTGAAGTTTTAGGAATCCATTTCATTTGACTCCTCAATTGCATCGAATCCTTCCATGAACAATTTCTGTGAAGGATCATGGTAGGATCATGGAGAACTACACCTGAAATTCTAGCTCTGAGGTTGGAGAGCTCTAGGTCCTGTGAAACCGTGCACATTAGAATCCCATACTTCCAAGGGCGGACTGAAATTTGATCCCTTGGTAATTTGTCTCTACATTTTACCATGCTTCCTCAATCACGGCATTTACAAAGGCTGCCATTCTGCTGGCTTTCTAGCCTTGGGCTAACACTTTAATGCCAGCATGATGGTAAATGGGATGCAGTGGAAGGCTTTAATACCAATTGATAAAAAGCTCTGTAAGAACCACATTATGGCAGTAGTTGATAAGGTTGGAGAACCCGAGGTCTCACCCACACCAGAATCTCATAATTTTAACATCGGCCTCAAATTTCATACTTCTACAACTGGGTCTTAAAACAGCAGTTCTATGCCGTTTGTGAAAATGACTTGAATAATTGTTAAGCATCTGAACTAAGTGGTCGGTACTACAGATGTTCTTGTTATGTAGGTACTACTTCTGCTCTATACATTTTAGCTGTCATAGTATCATCTATAGAGCTGAATATCTTGCTTCTTGGGGATTTTCTCGATTTCAACTAGGTTAGAACTTAGTGTGTGTATCCTCATTTTTCTAATATTTAGCGATCGTTTGAATTAATTGAAGATTGATGATGAACAAGGATTGCATAATCCACTGTACTTGTCTATTTTCATGGTTAACGGTCTTAGTCATCTCCTAACCCCTTCATAAAATCACCTATGCTATTTCCAATGTGTGCTCATTGCACACGTACATTATATAAATGTCAAGTGATCTATAGTGCGACTAAACAGAGGAAAAAATAACTCATTGGAAGTTAAATCTGAAATGGAAAAAGTGAAGACAGATGATACACGAGAAGGACTCATAAATTAGATTGACAGGTTTTAAATGGCTTTATTTGCTTATTATGAGATTTCATGTTAATTTATGTGCATTTTTGCCATTATAGATAAAACAAGATGGACGGCATCAAATATTATTACTCTGACTGTGGTGTCAATAGATCCCCCTTCGCTTGCGCAACACCTTTTTTTTTTTTGGGGGGGGGGGACCTGATTATGTCAATCTCCTTTATTCTAGCACAACAACTAAAACAAATGACGGTTTTGCCCAAGTCTAGAGGCTTCTTTTTTTCTTCTTATTATCATCATATCCTCTGAAATATGTGATAGACGACCCAATTTGCCTAGGCATCCAAGATGGGCGAGCAGTAGCTCTAGAGCCTGCAAGGTGTAACTCATTCGTGACCCCCTGAGTTTTGGTCTGACAGGGACATGTCCCTCGTGCATAAGGGGGGAAAAAGTGTTGCTTCTCAGACCAACCTGGTGGTCGGGTGTTTGGGATGAGAAATACCCTAGCATTCTTTGAAGGAAAATAATTTATTGAAACCAAAACTCAGTGAGTCATTCAGCAGTTGCTTCCTGCAGGCTCTAGAGCTACTGCTTACCCAGTGCAGATTCCATGGGCCAATTTTTGTCTTCCAAGAAGCAGGGTGTCCCCCGTCTCAACCACTGCTTGGTCTGAGAAGCAACTGTTGTTTTCCTTCACATGAGGGATTTCTGTATTCCAGAACCAGCAATGATCGGGCTAATGTTTCCATAGAGGTGATCATTCCCATTGCTGAAAAATGGCCCTTGCAGGATTTCAGGAGCCTAGAGGCTTCTCCATCATTTCTTACAAATTTTATGGAAATTGTTAAAACCTTCCTTGGACTAGGCTAATTTGTTTGAAGTGATGATACCACTGCCTCTGCTCAAACTGGAAGATGAAGGTGGGGTGGTAGCTGCACCACAGCCAAAACCGTTGACTCTGAAATCTGTGAAACTTGGTTTGATTCCCTCTAGCTTGATCTTTTTAGATTTGGAAAGCTGCTTGTTTGACCTTTTTTTTTCTGTCACATCATCTTCTAAAACATCCCATAGACAGCTGAATTCGCCCATGGCGTCTGAGATGGGTAAATGAACTGAAGGTAACTTAAGAGGCTTTATCACTCTTAATGCAAGATTTCATGATAATTTTAGATACTTAACCATTGGATAGGATTAATCTGGAATGTTGTCAATTAATTACTCTGACACGAGCATGCCCCCCCCCCCCCCCAAAATAAAGAAACAAACAAAACTCCACTTATGTCATTCTCATTAGTTCTTGCATAGCAGTTGAAAAAGATAGCAGATTTTCAGGAGTCTAGAGGCTTCTCTATCATTAGCTTCCTTCAGGATTTAAGGAAAGTTGTTGAGAGCCCTGCTTGGACTTGAGGAAAACCATCGCCTGGACTAAGCTAACTAGTTAAAGCAATGATATCTCTGCCTCCTCTGAAACTAGAAGCTTAGTTGAGAGCTTCTTCTGAGCCATTACAATCGGTAGTGAAAACCATGAAACTGCGGTGGATTCTCTCTTTCTGATATTTCTGGTGTTATACAGCTGCTCATTGGACCCTTCTTCTGAGATTTGTGCATACAGACAATTTGCCCATTAGCATCTGAGACGGATAACAGTGGATCCAGAGCCTTCAAGGCACAAATTGTGCGCATTGAATTATGGTCTCAAAGGATTATTTACCATAAAAAGAGGGTGTTCCTCCTTCTGACCACCAGGCTGGTGAGGGTTTCCTGTACCCAGAACCAGGAGCAATCAAGATAAGGTTTCCCTAGAGATAATTTTTCCTCCTGCTGTAAAATACCCCTTTTCTTTGTAATCTGCTGTGCCTACACCTGGAAGCCCCCAGAAATTTGGCTGAACCGCATCTTACACAGGAATCATAGATTCATGTAATGGTTGAGAAAAAGGCTTTATTTTTTTCGTGTGTTCTTTTTTGTTTTTTTTTTTTTTTTTTTGGGTGGGGGGCGGGGTTGAAAACCTGCAAGATCAGGAGTTCTTGTCATGTGGCCGTCCCTTTGTGCCTATTATATATATGTAATAGTCTACATATATATATATATTTGTAGATATTTTGAAGGGATATGTTAGGGTCACCAGTTTATTAAGCGGCTTTATAGGACGTGAAATCTACATGAAGCTGGATGATAAACTTCCTAAAATGTAGACTTGGGTACAAGGCAACAGCAATAATAAATTGGAGCACATTGCACTTATTTTAAAAGATGATAACCCAGTTAAGTTTTCTGCTTTTGCATAGCATTGATGATGATATAGACAGGGAAATCAATCATGGAGATATTTCCTCGCACGTCATAATAAAGCAATAATTGTGGTGATATGGAGATCACAATTTTCCCATCTTAATGCATGTTTTAAAGCTCAGAATACTTTATGGTACCTTGCAGTTTCTTTCCTGGATTTGATAAATCTATATGTTCCTTTATGGACTTCCAGATACAAATTGTTGCGAAGACTGCTGGCATGCATCGCAATGAATGGGTGGAAAATGCTGATCGTTGGGTTGCTGGATTTTTAGAGATGTTTGAAGAAGGTTGCCATAAGATGGTGAGTTAATTTATGCAGATAAAATTATTGCACTCTTGACATGCAGACACAGTATCGGTTGACTTATCATTTGCTTTTTCATGCTACCTTTGTGTCTATTTCAGGGAACGGCTATCAGGGATCGAATTCAGGAGAGGTTAAGAGGTCAACAGTCCAGAGACTCCCCATATCGTCTACAAAATGGAAAGGATGGTCAGGATGACGACGACGACAACGAGTATTATTATGATGATGGGAATGATAGTGAAGAGGAATATTTTGAAGAATATTATGATGATGAAGAGCTCAATCCTCGGAATGAGGAGAAAGATGTGAAAAAGTGGTAGTTATACTTGGACTGAGTTGCTGGGTGCTGAGACAAATTTGCTGGCAATTTGTCCTGAAAGTTGAAATTTAAAATTCTAATTAGGCATGTATTTGATGATGATAAACACTTTCATGTCAATGTGGTCAAATCACAATTTTCGACATGTTGAATTCTGGCATACAGGAAATATTGTTTTTTTTTTGGTCCATTTTTTTTTGCATGTTTGGCTCCAGCACTTGTCTTGAGCTAGTGCTTGTGATTAAGGTTATTAAGTGTTGCAAATATTAGATGGTGACAGTGCTATTGCTATCTCTGCTTTGACATCATTGTAGCTAAATTTATGCGCATTTGAATCTTATGCTTTGATTCCTTTGTTTTTATCCTCTATGATGCGCAAGACTCCTGGAGATTGAAGATACACTAGGATTTAAGAAAACAAAAGCGAAAAAAAAAAATGATTGTCAACAAAAATTCTAATGAATTTTCCGTAGATTTGGAATGAAGCATTCAATTATCACCGTCCCCTCTATGGCTTTATCCAGTCTCTAGGTCTTCTCGGTGTCTCCGTTTTGATAATGTTTAGTGTACATACGATAAGAATAACCAGCGAAAAGGCTCCTAACGGCTTTCTAACATCTTTGTGATGTTTTGTCTGCGTAAAATTAACGCATTTTGATATCTTATAGACATGAAATGATACAGTTTTGTAATTTTTTTTAACAATTTTTGAAAAAAAAATCAAAACAGCACAATTTTAGAGTTCTTTTTGTCAAAAATCATTAAAAAAAAATAAAATTATACAATTTGATGCTCCTGACATATCAAAATGTGTATTTGATAATTTGATGAAGCGACTAGAGAGAGAAAGTGAGTGTGATGAGTGAGAAAGTGAGTGTGCACGGAACTCTGGTCAACCCTGGTGATCTATCCGGGGAAGCAAAGGTTTCAACTACGGAAGAGGATGATTTGCTTGGAAGAAATATCAAAAAAATGGAGAAGATACAATCATGAAGGCAAGCACACAAGAAGGGGAACCTGCTCAGCAGTCGGGTGACATACCAATGCAGGATGAAATGTGGGAAGATACTACACCTGAGAAACCCAGTCCCAAAACCACATTTGCTCATGCTAGAACTCAGATTTCTTATAAGGCGAAATTGGTTGGCAATGAAGAGAATGAGATGGAACAGGATATGGATGCACAAATAAGAAAGTGGTTGAAGGAAGAAGAAGATACAGCCCCTGCTTTGATAAAGGAGGAGAAAAAAACTCTTGGAATCACTTCCAAGATTAAATATATCAAATGAAAGACTCAGGGATTTGTGCAAACCGTGGAGGAATGAGGGTCTCAACATTATCTGTATCAAATATGGCATGTATGGCCATAACCAAGAGGACTGCCCTCTAAACAAAGCTGGAAGCAAGCCATCATTGGAGATTTCTTCACCGGCAGAGCAATCACAGAAAGATACAGTTGGATGGCTACTAAAATCAGATAATTTTGAATTGGTTGATCTACCTAATGGATATTATGTTTTCTGAAAAGTGAATGTGGAGTTCAAGAGGAGACTTTCATTTGATGGCCCTTGGCTTATTCAGGGTCACTACCTAGTAGTACAACGCTGGAGCCCGAATATTAATCCATACTTTAACAAGATTGGAAAGCTTGTAATATAGGTTAGAATACTGACCCTACCAATGTACACGTACTCAGAAGAATGCCTCTTGGAGTTGGGAAATATGATTGGAAAGGCCCTTAAGGTTGATCTGAACACCTTAGCCCACTGTAACAACAATATGGCAGTAGAAAGAGGGAAATTTGCGTGAGTTAGCATGGAGATTGATTTAAGTAAACAACTTCAATCCAAGTTTGTGCTCAGGAAGAGGATTTACATAGTGGAGTATAAGGGTCTCAACATTATCTACTTCAAATGTGGCATGTATGGCCATAACCAAGAGGACTGCCCTCTAAACAAAGCTGGAAGCAAGCCATCACCGGAGATTTCTTCACCGGTATAGCAATCACAGAAAATGACAGAAACTCAGATAGAGAAACAGCCCATGTTTAGTGTGCCAGGTGTCACATCAAATGAGATGTACAGCTCTTGGATGAAGGCAAAACACACTTTTCGGCCAAGAAGTCAAAAGGCTGAAAATGAAGAAAGAAAATAGAAAGGAAAGGGAGTAGGGAGTAGCGAATCAGTAGCAAAAGAAAAGAAAAAAACCTCTGGCACTAGATTTGACATTTTGCAGCATATGGAAACTTCAATCCCATTATCTGGAAAAAAAGAGCAAAGCAAAAAAAAAAGTGTCACACCTTCATTTTAACCCCATTATATGCCCTTTAGAACCATTTGGAATCATTACCCGATGCTCAAAGTAGGTAAAAACCAAGATTTAAAATTTTGATTTCGGTTACTATTCATGTAACCCTTAAAAAAAATCAGGTCAACTTTGAAAAATCATAACTAAATGTAGAAAAATCGGAACAAAGTGGTTCTAAGTTTCACGTGAAGCTTATGAAATGTTCCACATGGGAAAAATGTTCACAGGTATCAATTTCTCACAGATCAATGCTAGTTTCCACGCAATTATGTACTATTCATTTGGTAAATTCTGAAATTTCCAGTATTTTTATCCAACTTCGAAAGGGCATAACTCTTTCTACAAAATTTCAAATTTAATGATCTACCACTTGATTCAAAGCTAAAAATGTGATCTATTAGTATGCCAAATTTCAAATCCATATTCGAACATTTGCTATTTATTTCGTATGCACCAAGTTTGGTCCTTTTTAGTCAAATGTTATCCCCTAATTACCTTTGTTTTGGCTCATTCATAACCTTTTACCCATCCTTAATCATTTGGGGCTTAATACAAGCTTGAACATACATTCTACTATGCTTTCATATATTTAAACATAGACATACATGCTTGACTCCCCTTAGGAGCTATTATCCAACAAACATTTCCAGAGTCATAATATTACATCACAAGTTTCAAAATTTACACTAGGGTACATTAATTGTTCATTAGGTCTCCGAGACAATTTCCTTGCCTTTTCCCTTGCTTGAAATCCCTCCTAGGTGGTGTTGAACATAAGAGTGAGATTTCAAAGAAATCCCAGTAGCACAGAATCACAATTATCATGCATTCCTGCAAACACTACGTGCAATGCTTTTGTGCATTTATCTGTTTATATGTTCATGCTTTTATGCCATGGAAAGTAAGCTATCATACACATATTCAATGGACATAATGCCAAGGAAACATACTTCAAACATTGCAATCAACATTTGCAATAAAGCTTAGTCACATCATGGCACACATTGCACACATACACATTAACACATCAATGTAGGCAAGAAAGCAATCAAATGTAATTCAATGCTACCTTTTGGTACTTGGTCCTTGATTTCCTTTAAGTTCAAGATGTTTTCTTGAGGATTTGACAAGGTACCTATCAAACCAACACCAATGCCAATCATTCAACAATTATTCAAACACATTCCCTATTACTTAAACATTAAACCGTTTTTCTTAGGATTTTTGGCCTAATTGTTTTCCTTTTGATTCAAGAAACTTCCTTGGCCATTCCTACATGGTTTTTCATGTAGAATTCAAATATCAAATCAAATTTTACAAAATCTTATCCCTTCCTTAAGTTCTGGTCAAAACAGAAACGAATTTCATAAGGGAGATGTCAAAATTTCCAACTTTGATTTTAATGCTTCCAAATTCAATTTCTCCATATAACCCTACACAAAAACGCCCAAGGAGTTCAATGGAAGCATCAAAAACATCAAAATCCAATCATAAGTCCATATATTCAAGATGGTTGAACACTTCCTCTTAGGTTCATAAATTTTCATATTTGATTCCAATGAATTTGAACATACTTCCTTAGCATAATCCTACATACCATCACATTTTAAATCCATTGGAATCATTAAAACTTATTGAAACAATTCCTACCCTTGAGTTCTTGAGTTGGCTGAACTGAAAAGTCATAGTTCATAGGGTAATTTCTTCCATAACCCATTCAAAACCGCACCAAACATCAACAACACAACTCATACTCAATTTGCTATCCTTTCCTAGCACTTCCAGCACAACAGAAATGAAACAGCACTTCCCCCTCAAATTAAGTCACGGTTTGACCATGGAAAAAGCATCAAATTAAAGCCTAAAAATACCTCAAGGAGTGTTGGATTAAAGCTTGATGATTAACCTTGGATTGGGAGTGATTTGAAGAGTGCTTGGAAGCCAAGAAGAAAATTGTGCAGAACCTCCTCTCTATTGTTCCAATTTTGTCGAATTTTGAGTGCCTTGTGGGGGTATTTATAGACCTCATTTACTGCCCAAAAACCTACCCTTGGGCATCTATTTCTGCCCCAAAATAAGTGCAAAGGTCGGCCAAAATGAAGAACAATTCCTAGCCACACATTCTTTGACTCACTTTCCAAGAGAGTTGATCCAATGGTTGAAAATTTGCCCAGCACACAAGCCAGCTGTTCTGATCATGGTGAGCACGAATTTGGGCCTTGTTGGATGCTAACTAAATGTTAAAAACTGGTTAGGAAGTAATGGAATTAGTTAAGGTAATTTAAAAATTCATTCGGTCTCATAATACCCGATTTCTTGCCCTCTACTAGGAAAAATAGCTAGGGGCTTCAAAAATTCCATTTCTTTTCATGATAATTCCCTATTTATTCCAAGAGTGTGATCTGGAAGTTTTGGGAATTTTTCAAGACCTCTAGATATTTATTTCACATTTTCTCCGAAATCAGGTCCTTACAGATAAGAATTCGGAAATAAATTCCCCATAAATTATTTCCTACATTTCCAATACTTGGAAACAATTTTATAAACTTATATATATTCTTAGGGAGTGTATCCATATTTTTCCTTGGATTTTTGGGGTCCTTAGGTAATTAAAATAATTTTATCACTTTAATTTCCCTTTATTTTTTCCTATTTTCCTAAAAATAATTAATTTTTTTGGGAATTTTCACCAAAATTTATTTTGGGCTATTCTCACTCCCAAAACATCATGTGTGACTCAAAAACCTCTAATTCCATTTTTTGCTATTTTTAGGTAATTTTGGAAACTTTTTCAAAATTACCGTTTTGCCCCTAGGGACCCGATAAAGTCGGTTTCGTCCCATTTTGGGTTTTCATGCTTTACTCATACCTTATGCTTATCAATCATATCTCATTTTTCACACTCCCATTACTAGGGTTCCAAATTTTGGGATGTTACAAAAAGTACCTGCTATAGAATGGAGAAGAAAGGAGGAGAAGGTTGTCCACACTGCAGGGCCTGAGGTAGTCAAACATAACAGTCAGGAAGGCAAGAGAGAGATAGTCATTGTTGAAGACTTGGGCACGCCAACCTTTGCAACATTGGGAGAAAATGATGTGACATTTGAGGAAAAGAAAGAGACGAGTAATACAGCTACTAAGGCAGTGAAAATAAATAAAGAGAACACTATTGCCAAGCAATATAGGCCAGACCCAATGGTGAAAAACTTGGATTCTGGAAAGATAAAGTTAGGAAGTAAGAAAAGAAGTGTCATAACATGGCCCAAAATAGTCTCCCCCGTTTTAAAAAGAAAGCCAGCTAGTAGAATGCACCAACTGGTTATTGGGTCCTTAACAAGTAAAGGACGTTTGGATTTTGGGCTTGAAGATCAACAACTAGCAACTAATTTCCAACCCATGGAAAGAGAAAATAGAACCAACGAGCACATTCCCACAAACTTAGGCTTAGAAGCCAATACCCCACCAATATCGACAAAGCAAACAGTAAGTAACCAGAAAAAACCACCTGATCCCCCTTCTAACCATATTAGTCAGACACAATTATTAGACACCCCAGAAGGTCACTACCAGGGGTACGAGACAAATGATGACAACCGTGAGATTGCACAGGGAGAGGATGGGCTGGATGAGGACTATGTGGACTTGCTGTAGCTCCTCTGGTTTGAGTTTCCTCTTTTTCCTCTTTATTATTATTTTAATGAATTTTCTAGCTTGGAATTGTAGAGGTGCGGCCTCAAAATCCTTCCCTAGAGGAATAAGAGATGTCATTAGGGGTAAAAAATGTTAGCTTACTAATGCTAATGGAAACTAGAATAAGTGTCTTGAAGGCAGATAGAGTAGTTAGCAAACTTGGCTTTAAAAACTGCATAAGATTAGAAGCCACTAGCTTTGCAGGAGGTATTTGGATACTTTGGAATGAGGAAGATGTTTTGGTGGCTTATGAATTGTCAACTACTCAATTGCTGCATGTCTTGGGCTGATTTCAATGCTTAACTCTCTAGCAATGACAAGAAAGGGGTGTGCTTAACTCTCTAGCTTGAACCATACGTCCATGAGACAATTTGGGGATTGCATACAACAAACAAATCTTGTTGAGGTGGAATGTGTAGGTGATCGTTTTACTTGGGAGAGGGGAATGTTGAAAGAACGAATTGACTGTTGTTTTACTAGTGCAGAATGGCTGAACTCTTACCCTTTAACTAAGGTTTACCACCTTAGCAAGTTCAGCTCTAACCATGTACCACTTTTAGTCAGGAGTAGTCATGAAATTGTTGTTCAAAGGAACCAAAATCTTTTTCAATGCTAGGCAGTGTGGTTTCTTGAAGAAGAATTTAAAGAAATTGTTAAAGTGAGCTGGAGATGTGGTAATTGGCAGGAACAAATTAATAATTTCACCAAGAAAGCTACAGACTAGAATAAATGGAAGGTGGGAAGTATACTGAGCAAGAAAAAAATCTTGCTAAGAAGAATTGAGGGAATAAAGTGGGCTAGAAGCCGAAGAGACAACCAACACCTTATGTGAACTAAGAGGGAACTTTGGAAGGAGTACAACAAAGCCCTTGCCCAAGAGGAATTACTATGGTTTCAGAAATCTAGATGTAGTTGGTTAAAGTGGGGGGACAGGAATAACAAATTCTTCCACACCTCAACAATTATTAGAAGACGAAGGAATAGAGTAGAAGGGCTAAAGGATTCAAATGGGGATTGGATTTTTTACCAATATACTCTCCAAAGCTGGTCACAAGCCTATTATCAAAGCCTGTTCAATAGTGAAATAGAAGTGCCAAGGGTTTTACAAACTCATCACAAGTTCTTAAGCTTAATTGATGGTGACAGGGGAAAGTTGACATCAAAAATAAGCAACGAGGAGATCAAAAAAGCTGCACTTACTTTATGTTATGGGAGTTTTTCATGGCCTTACTTTATGTTGGAACAAAGGCCTCCGAAAATAGTTCTCTACTCTGACTGCTTAGAGGCTATTAACTTGATTTCAAGAGGCTGTCATGATTCTCACCCTTTCAAGGACATTATTGAAGACACAAGACTTCTTTTGAATAGAGATTGGCAAGTCCTCTTTCAACATGTTTATAGAGAAGATAATTCTTATGCTGATTACTTGGCTAAATCAGCCCATAAGAGCGACATCATCTTTTGTATCCTTGATCACCCTCGTCCTATTTTTCCAATAGGCAGGGGATTATAAGGAAAGTTTTTTCTTCTTAGTATTTGTTACTTTGCTTGTAATGTTTTACTTTTAAGGTAATAGTATCTAGTTATTATTCAAAAAAAAAATATCAACACAAATTTTAAATCAATATAAAGAATAAAAAATATTGGGGAGGTTAGCACATGACAAAGGACATTGGAGAGCAGGATATTAGAAACCCTAGAAACCCTTGCCCTTGTTTTTAATAAAGTTGGATCATTTGTTAGAGTAAAATACATTATCACTCTTCGACTTTGCTAATCCATTTTTTGACATTATTAGGAGTAACTATTCTAGAATTTGTTCTCTTGATAGCAGATCTTCATATTTTATCATGTGTGAAACTGCCTCAACATATCTGTGACAAAATTGATGCTAGATGCATTGACTTCTTTTGGGAAACGATGGGAGATAAGAAACAAATGCAATTACTGAATAGAAATAATCTTTTCAAGCCAATTGATTATGGAGGGCTAGGAATCACAACAACGAAGTGTATCAATCAATCTCTTCTAAATCTCCTTCATTGCTAGCTAGTGCTTTGAAGTCAAATACTTTGATGTGACTCAACCCCCTTTATTAAAAGACCAATTCTTCTTGGATGTGGAAAGGAATCTTTGACTATGTCAACATCGTGGTGAATCAGTTAAATTGAAAAGTAGGTAACGACTCATCCATTCCCCTTAACCACCCTCTGTGGTAGGCTATGCAGCTAGGCTTAGTACTTGTATTCAATTTGTTATGGGTATTTGACCTTATATTGCATATCTCTTTCAATTGGAATCCTTTCAAATGGAATAAGCCTCTACTCTCCTATTTATATTCACCTAATGTTGTCAATACAATTTTAAAAATTCCCATCTCCTTCTTAGGTGAAGATGATCAGCTTTATTGGACTGGTAACTTCCAAAGTTGTTATACTACTTAATCAGGTTACTAGAAATTCCTCAATGCTACTTTTCCTAATCTAGGGCCTTCTAGTCAATGCCACTTTTCCTAGTCTACTTTATTAGAAATTCTTATGGTCAATTAACTTGCCTTATAAATATTTACTATTGACCTAGAAATTGCTTCATAAAGCCTTGCCATCTAGTGATATTCTTTGAAAGCAACCATTGTTGTTTTGGTTGTAATGAGGAAGAGTCCTTGGAGCATATCTTCATTACTTGCCCATTTATTCGTGCTATCTGGTTTGGAAGTCTTTCAATTAGACTGTAGTGCATAAATCTCTCAACCTTTAGAGCTTGGCTTGAAGTTTTTCTCCCTTGCCTTTATCGAGATGATCACTTAGAAAAAGTCAAGGAAATCATCATTGCTTTGCACACTATTTGGCATAAGCAGAATCTAGCACTGAATGAAGGTGTGGTGTTAAACCTAGATAAAGTTATTGAAGAAATTAAAAGAAAGACTTTGTATCTCCAAATGGCTTTCAAGTTATCAGGTAATAGGCCACCAACTAAGGCTCTTTGTTTGAAGCCTCTCACTACTCACAGCTTGCCAATACAAGGTTTATCAGTTTTAATGAAAAGAAGCAAGAGGAAAGGGCATACATCATGCTCTATCATTATCCTTTCTCGAGGAAAAGCTATTTACTCTTTGTTTGTCAACAAAAGACATTCAGATGCTACTCTCTTACTCTCTTACTTCTTCTAAGCTTAAGAATTGCATTGATCTAGATTACAAGCAACAGTCAACATTTGGGAGAAGACGATCTATGTCTATGCCTTCTATATGTTGGGAAAAAGCTTCATAACATATATCAACAGTTTAGTGTTCGATCGAGCACTTTACTTCATGATATTTCTTTCCTATTACCCTTCTTTTCTAGTGTTTATATTACTTTTGTTAGTTTTTTCTTCTTGTCCTCTGTATTTAATTCCTGTTTCTATTATTCTACTACTGTAACTTTTTAACTTTATATGCCTTCTTATGTTAATATCATTTTGCCTTTTCCTAAAAATAAAAATTTCGAATTCATGCTTCGAACATTTTATAACTGTTTTCTCTATAGCTTAATTTTGAAAACTAAACAGGTGGGTTGGCAAGCCAACCAATTGCCCCACTCTTATTGGGCTTGGGTTGGCAAATTTCCAACCTAACCCAACATAACTTATCCCTACTGTGGAATTAGTTAGCCCACATTACTAACTCTACCTAATAACGAATGCATGACAACACTATTGTTTTTGTTTAAATTAATAAAAGTTGTTCGATATTTTTTAATCCAGCCTTTTATATGTTGTTTCCTTATACTTTATATTATAGGCAATTTATCCATATCAATTATCAAATGTCATTAACTTGTCATGATAATAAAATTAAAAACATTAAAATATATTTATCTTGATAGAGCCAAGAGTGATGTTCCAAGGTTATCCCATATTCCATTCTGCTTTTATCTTGTCTCATCCCAATATGCCTCTAAGACAAGTCCAACATGAACAACCCTAATTTTGTTTATGTAGTGTCTTTTATCATCTAAAATAAGTTAGAGACAATAATATGAGTCAAGACCATAAACCCAACCTACTAAAAAGTTGTTGTCAAGGTCAACCCACAAATCAATGAGTTGGCCCTTTTTTTTGAAAACTTTTATATTGATTTTAATAAAAAAGAAGTTATTGTTTTTCTCATTGATTTATCATTTTTGCACTGATAGAATGATTGTGTAAATTAAATTATATTTATATTAGCATGTTTTGGGGTTAATTTAATTATATAACTCTATAGAAATATAAAAATACTTTGAATTTAGTAAAAGAAAAGCTTGTGATTTGATTTAAAAATTTTAAAGTATTTGAAAATGAAAAAAAAAATCAACTACCAACTTGCCAGCTTGCATCGGGTAGGCTCAATTTGACAAAATGTTAGCCCATTTTGAGATTGGGTTTTTCCAACCTACCTTCCAAACTTGTAACATACGAGTTGGCTTGCATTCCCATTTCCCACATCTAAAAATTAGTATTTTAAAACATTTTTATCTCACATTTGAGGATGCTACATATAATTGTCAATACTTGAAGAGTAGAGTGGGCATGGGACGGGATGAGACTGGGACACCTCTGTCTCACATTGCAACCCAAAAATGGCACCAGGACATCATTTGCATCCCATGTCGTCCCTTCTGGGTTGCATCCCAATATGACCAGGACAGGGATAGGACATGATGCCCTACTTCGTGTTTGTTTTAATGATTGAGTCAAGGCTAGGCAGTAGTTATGTTTTGTTTTCAGTGCAACAGTTCAACAGTAAGCGTAAAAGAACATGAATGAACTTGTGCAAAATAATATCTAAAGCTGATTATTTAAATTTTGAATCAATAAGCATCAAAATATATTAAAAGACAAAGTAATAATAATAGTAACTAATGAATCCCATCCTTGGGCTGTCTTGTCCCAATCTTTTTCAGGATGGATCTATCTCGTCTCGATATGATCAGGACCAAGACAGCTGTTTAGGACAGGACAAAGATGCCCACCCGTACAGAAGAAAATATTATTAGGAACTACTTTGTACATACAATAAAAGACAAAGCTTAATTGAACATTAACAGCTTCATTGATCTTAGATATTTTGATCAAGGTTGGTTTACAACAGAGAGTTTTGTAAAGACCAACTGATTACAGATCAAGGCAATTAAAATTGAGAAGAGAAAAATAACCCTTTTACCCCTTACACAGTAAAATGCGATGCATGACTCAATGTAATCAAATGGATATATTTTATCCCACAATAATTTAGAATTGAAATGATAATTTTGAGCTTAAATGAACTTTTTATGCATTATTGGATTAATTGGTTGATTTTTGGATTTTGCATAAAAATTGAGATTTTGGATTAAAAATATAAATATTTTTTGATTTCCTATTTTTGACTTGGAATTAATTTTTCCTATTTCTTTAAAAACAAGTCTCATATTTTTAGAAAGATTACTTTTACAAAGTTCTGCAATTTTTTGCCTAATTTTTGTGCAGATTTAATATTTTATTTTTGATTATTTTTGGTATAATCTACATTAATGGATGCACTTAAATTCTTGTAGGTCAAGAAATGGGTACATAGGAAATCCAATGGTGCAAGATTGTTTGTTGGGATTTAAGCACAATCCAATGGCTAATATCAAGTGGGCCAATTAATTACTAATGGGCTTGAGCTTTGAATCCATAAAAATTTCCTTTTCTCCCATCAGAATAATCCCTCTAGGAACGCCTAAATAAACTCTTCCCTTCTCCACCAAAACGAACACACAATTCAACGCCTCTTGGTCAAGAGAATTATTCACTCCTCCGTTCTTGCACAGTGTCACATACCGCCTTCACATGTCATGCAACCCATCAGCTATTCAATAACTATTCCCTCTCACATTCATTTGTCTTGGACGTGATTCAATTCCCATCTTCACATCATCATCACCACCTTTCATCAATTCATGGCCGTGGCATCTAACAAGTTTGGAAGAAGAGACATTTTGATGGAAGCTTAAGCTTATTTGGGAGGCAACTTGGGAGGAGCATGGAGGAGACTAGAGCCTTGGGCTAGCACTTGAAGACCACAAGGGAGTGATGTTCCATTTATCTTTTTAATTCAAGGACTTGAAATTATTTAGTTTTAAATAATTTGAAGTTGTAATTTTGTGAGACAATTTAGTTCTAGATTGTCACCTTTATGCTTGGATTGGATTGATATTTGGATTTTATTTGTGTTGAGACACTTGTTGGAATTTATGTTTAGAACCTTTGCATTGTTAATTGAATTTATAATTGAGTTTTCATTATGAGTTTAATTATCAATGTGGTTTGAGTTGCAAAATTTGGGTTCTTTTGCCTCTTAATTGTTTAATTAAGTTGGTTAATTGTCTAATTGTTTAATTGGATACTTTCAAACATAATTTCCAAAATGAATTGAGTTATTTTTCATTGGTTTTAATAAGCTTAATCAACCAACCTTATACTGTTACGAGTTCTCTAATAGTTTAAGGGTTTTTGAAATTGAGGGTTCCCTTTATTTCAAGTAGGTAATTAAGTCTATTAATTCCACTCTCTTACCACTTCCCTTTGGTCTAATTAACTGATTAAGGTTATGAAGGTTAAATCCATGCAAATCCTAAGTTGTCCCCTCTACCTTACCGAAGAGAACTTCTTAATTTTCACTTGTTAAATTTCTTTGCTCTTTAGTCAATTTTCTTCATTTATCATTTTAATTTTCTATCTTCAAACAAAAAAATCCCCTCCAAAAATTGCATTGCCTTTATTTAGTTTAATTTAATTTTCATATAGATTTTAGGACATTTGCATCTTGCATTTAGGATTAGAATTTTGCATTTAGTTTAGGTCCAATTTATTACTTTTTTCTATCACCTAAATTTTCACCTAAAGAAACCCACAACTTGCTCCTTGGAAGTAATGACCTACGTCGATCCTAAACTACAAATTAATTAGGACCTAGTTTAATTGAGTGCTTTGACGACAAGAGGCATCATCACATAATGAGGGTAAAATTGTTGCAAAACATTAGAAAACACTTGAGAAAATATATAAAGATTGGGTTCTATCAGTGCACTTAGTGTGTGTATTAGGATTAGCCAATGAATCCAAAATCAGCTCAATATCAAAACATAGCCATGTAAGATAAGAGAGAATCAAGAGGATTACAAAGAGACTTATATGTAACTACATATATTGAAGAATAAAATTCTACATTAACCAATCAAACTACACAAAATGAATATCCAAAATTGATTACAACTATAATCAAATAGCTCAGCTACAATCTACAAACCCTAAACTTAGGAATTCATAAATACATAACTAAATCATGGATTAAGCTACTCTTCTTTTAAGCTCCTTGAACTCAAGCCATTGGTCCACCTTCAAGAGGGAAAGACACCTAGCCACACATTGGACTCTAAAGCCTCATAACTAGGAATGATCCTGAGCTATCCATAGTGGAGAGTTGACAATAGAAATGGAGGAGATGAGGGTTTGATGAGAGGAAGTGAGAAAGGATGAGAGATAGAGGCTATGTCTTAATGGAATGACGTATACACACGAAAATAGGGTTTCTGATTCTATAAAGGGGTGGAATGGGTCAGTTTCCACGACTAGGTAGGTTAATTTTTTGAAAAGGGTTCGGATCTGGGTTACTGATTTGAAGGCTTCACCATGATGAAGGAATGACTTCGCTGCGGCGAAACAGTCCCGAGAAGTACTTTGCCTGATCTTGTGATTTCTCTATGGTGAAACCAGCTTGTGGCCGCTGTAAACTTTGCCCAAGAGGTCTCCAGTGAAATTGCCATGTTGCACTGTGGCGAAGCATTTTCTTTACTGCAGTGAACTCTTCTAATACTGATACTCTTGATCTTATGTGTTGCAATCTCTTAGTCTTTACTCTTGGCTCTACTTTTTGAGTGCCCTGTAATGAAAAGCAATAGTTTGAAGGATCAATTGTCCTATAAATCAATTAAATATAAATAATAACTAATTATGACAATTTTACCCCCAAATAACACTAACTCAAAATGAAGACTCTTAATCTCAATTAAGCATAAATATTACCAAAAAGAGCCAAAAACTATAGCAAAAGCCCTAAAAATATCATCATATAATATAGAATACTTGAGCTCAATCAATTTCCCCACACTAAAACCTTTGTACTCCTGGATAAAGCTTGTAAAAGTGTTCAAAGAGGTACAAGTGTAGAAGGAAATACCAACAATGCTTAAAAATGAGAGTAGATAGTTAGTTAAACCACCTTCTTAGAAGTCAACCAAAGTAGAATGAAGAAGCACTAAGAAAATAAACACTATAAGTGCTTAATCCAAGAGATTGTGCAAAAGGGTATGTGTCTAACTCATAGCTCACTTGCTTTGGGATAGTTTCACTCTAAAAGCTGCTTAGTCCATTCTCTATCATAAGCTTGTAATAATTCTACCACTTCACTATAAGAACCATAAACTGTGAATCAAGAGGGCTTACAGGGTTGAAATGATTAGTGAAGGCCAAGTGAAATGGATGGAATAAAAGAAAACGGATGAGTACCAGTGTCACATCCCGCCGAATTTAGCGAAGCCAATAGATTTATCAATGTTGCACATAAACATAATTGGAGAACTCTTTTAAAAGATTCATGAAAAAAGTAAAACAAAACATGTGATAAAAACTACATAGAAAGATTAAATAGTAATCGTAGTTCATGGTTGATAAATATCATAATTTATTTCTTACAATAGTTAAAGAATAATTAAAAAAAACTTCTATACATATCAAGATAAAAATTGCTTACAAAATAAATAAAACATCAAAATATTTTGTAAAACATCTTTCCTTTAATCCCTCAGAGTATGCATTTGGAAGTATTACGGTTCAAGCGATTCACGAAATAAGCCCGTAGATTAAAATTTTACTATTGGTTCTTAGGTTACTGTTCACTAGTTAAATTTCAGATTTTTAGTCTAACTTAAAGAATCATAACTAATCATAGAAAAATCATATTGAGGTGATTCAAAATTTTATTTAAAGCTCTTTCAATTCTCCAAAAGAAAAAAAATATAAAACTAGACTTAACCATGTCCAATTCGTATAATTTGTTTGTTGAAGTTTATTGTTCATTTTGTCAAAACTGTACGTTCCAGTTTCTTTGCCCTAATTTTGATCAAGCATAGCTCTTAACACACACATCCATTTTAGGTGATCTACCACTTGTTTTAAAGCTCAGGATGTGTACTTTAACCATAAAAAATTCATGGGCAAAATCAATCATTTGTCTCACCTTCACTTTGTCACTAATTTGTGGCTCCTTTAAGGATACTTTATCTCCGTAACTTGCATTAATAATTCATAATTAATTCTTTCCTTGCATAATACCTTCCCATTCAATCCATAAACTACTCCCATACACTATTATAATCAATTATACATGCCATCATCATGATTTAACATCACATAACATTAATGGCATATTGATATCATACATGAACATACAAATTATAAAATTTAATGTGGTAACTTTCTTCAATTCTTTTCCTCTTTCTTTGCTTCCACTTCATGCATCCTTTTCTTGATCATTATCACCTATTATGGTTGGTTAAGGGACAGTGAGATTAGGAGAATCTCAGTAGCAAACATTACTATTTATGAATGCAAGATGGATGCAAGTGTATGACATGCTTACTTGATCTAGCTCATGCTTACTTATAACATATTCTCATGTTTAGTGTTTCATACTAACATGCATGGCCATGGAAAACATCATTGAACTATATCATCATGCTAGCATCACTATCCTGTAACGTGACATTTTGCACTTAACCAATCTTTTTTATCAGACCGAGATGTCGCCTTCTGGGTCATCAAGAATATGATTGCACTAATAATATAGTATAGTGCACAACCTATCATTCTTCTCAAGGAGCGCTTTTATTAGAAAACCTAGACAAAATTGGCTATCAAAAACATATTGATTTGGGTAAAAAGGGAGGTTGTAATTGATAAAATAGTGGTGCAATAAAGGTAAAATGTAAAGAAGTAAATCTTTTTTATCTTTTCAAATTATTGAAGGAATGCTTTGGATTAAGGAGAAAATATGATGAGATAGGCTCTTAGTGATGAAAACTTGGCTATCATTGCTCTTAAAAAATGATATGGGAGTTATGAAAATCTCCAAGTCTGGATAAAAACCCTAAGCAGTCATTTAGGTCCAATGCTTTAATTAATGAAAACTTACTTTGATCAAAGTTAATTAACACCTCTTAAAACATTGTTAAAAACCACTTAGAGTACAATTAAATGGATGATGCAAATGCCCTCAATGATTGTTAATCAACAACCATAGAAACCAAGCAAGCAAATTAACTATCAATAATCATTAACAATAAGCTAACCAACAAGGAATTAAAAATGATATATATATATAATCCAACATAAAACATCATCCAATTTAATTACAATAGTCTAATAACAAGATTTACCTTAAGTCTTACACAAGAGTAGAAATTCCTAAATCTAGAAATATCTAACAAATGTTTAAGCATATAATTAGACTAAGAAAACTCTCCTAATATGTCCATGAGCTTAAACTTTGTCCTCCATCACCAAGAGACTAAAAATTTAGCCTCTCATAACTTCAAACTTGCCACAATTGCTCCAAGAATGTTCTTGCCATGAGGAATGCCCAAAAAAAGGGTTGAAAACATAGAGAAGACGATGATGGAAGTTGTTTAATTAGTGTAGAAATGAAGAAAATGGTGGAGAAATGGAGAAAATTGGAAGATTGTGCTTGGAGTTGAGTGGAGGCTTGAGGGAAAATGGGAAAATTCACATAAATCTACAGAATCAGCTCTTCCTTTTTCGTGGCTGCTGTTCCCTTTTGGTCTGAATGCAAAATGACCTATTCTAAAACACACAGTTTCACTAAAAATGTTTTCAGGTCGCGACCTAGGACAGTTTATGTCATGACTTGGGGACACAGAGGCACTTCCAGTCGTACGTTTTGGTTCTTTTGAACTTCTGACTCTAAATGCTCCATCTTGAGTCTTTAAACCTCCTCCAAATGCCTAAAAACAAAAGCAAAGAGCTTTGTAAATATTAAAAAAATTAAATATCAAGGCCTTTACAGTTTGGACGAGATAATTGACCCTTTTTACCCTTAAATCAGCAAAATGCAATGGATAAATTAACATAATCAAAAAGGTACAAATGCATGCAAAATGATGGCAAAAGTGTTGCAAAATACCAGAAAATCCTTAAGAAAATCATGTAATGATTGGTTTCTATCACTCCCCTACACTTGAACCTTTGTACTCCTAGATAAAGACTTGAATCATTTCCAAAGAAAGTACAGGCACAATCAAGGAAATCAACATGCTCAAAAATGATCTCAAGAACCAATTAATCAACATCTTTTGGGAAAGCAAAAATGATAACATGAACAATGCCAAGTAATTAGATGCAAGGTACAATTGATTCTAAATACATGAATAATAGAGATTTACTTAAAGGATGTAAGTGTTTACTCACTCATCTCTCCTCATTGGGGTTTTTTCACTCAAAATTCAACTAGTAAACACCCTACTATAGGCTTGTAATAGCTCTAAAATCTCCACTACCATTTAGCATTCATGTAAAGAATCAAAAGGGCTTTTAAGGTTGTGGTGATGGAAAGGCTAGATGGAATGGAAATATGGTGAAATTGAGTGTCGAAGGCTAAAGTGATGTGAGTCAAATATCATCTATTCTTAGACAAAAAAGTTCAAATCTTAACCTTCTACCACCAAGGGAATATTTTATTCAACTTTATTCTATTGCTATAGCTTGTGTGTGTGTGTGTGTATTTATATGTATTATTTTATTTTCTCTCTTTTTTTCGTTTCTTCCTTTTCCTTTTTTTTTTTTGAATCACTTTTCTTTTCTTTTTTCCTTTTTCTATTCTTTTCCTCAATTGTACAGCCAGTATTCCCAATAAAAACCATGAAGGTTAGAAAATCTCAATTATCAAGATAAAATTAACTCAGTTAAAATTGTAGTTCAAACACTCGAATAGCAAATGAAATGAAAGAAGTGAAGGATCAAAAGGCGTGAACAATGGATAGATGTTTGTGGATTCTCTTTGGGTCAAAGGGTGTAGAAAGGAATACCTCTATCATATTCTAAATCACAAGTGCACATATAACTTTGACTAAGAACTAAAACATGTTCTAGAGAATGCAAACACAAACAAGGGGTTCATATCTCAACTGCTCATACACAAAGTTTCAATCAACATACAGTATTCACAAGGCATTAGGACACTTTATCACCAAAAGAAAACTTTAGGATGATGATTCAAAAGGATCAAAATGATCACTTAAAAACATATATGGATCCCAAAAGTACCCATAAAGTCTTGGGAAAATCATTTTCAAAACCTAAAATTCTTAAAAGCTCAAGGATGGGTATGGTTTTTGAGAAAACTGTTTAATGCAATGAGGTTGGATTAAAAAGACAATAATTTTGCCTAAAAAAGGTGCAAATGTAGCTTCAAAAGGGTCCTTCTATATAGCACTGCATAAAGCAAAGAGAAGGAAAACGGATATAATAGAAACAGGGTCCAGGTCGCGACTTAAAACAGCTAGGTCACGACCTAGCAACACAGAGTGCACCAACTTTGTTTTAGGGTCGTCGTGACCTAAAACATGAAGGGAATTGAAAGACGACGCGCAGCGGAAACAACTCGAAATTTTAAAACTTTCATTCCCTTTCCGGATCTACCGATCGCGTTTAAGTCAGGTAGTAAGAAGCATTACCTTTAGGCGTTCGATTCCCTGGTGACTTGATGATTCGGCCGTTCAGGATGCTTCTGGTGCCTCCTTTGTCGTTCGAAGTCGACAACTCCGGTCGGCTTCCTCTACCGGTATCCACACGAGTAGCCCTCAACCTCGAACGGCGTGCCAGCGTCTCTGTCCGTCTAGGGTTTTAGGAATCCGTCCTCTCTCCTCTCTTTGCCGTCTCTTAGGTGTTGGTTCTCTCTTAGTTAAACCCTAGCTCCTCATATCAAATATATAGGATGCTATATAGGTTTAATTAATAATATTTAATTTCGAAATTAACTCTAAATTAATTCTGAAATTAATACAATATCAAATATTGCCTAATCAGATAAGAGAACAATTAAATAAATATAGTTTAAATTAAATCCGTCTCACAGATTTAATTCACTTATTTATTTAATAAAGAGATGACGGAATTTATGTATTTAATTTATCCTTATAAATTAATATCTCTTATATATATATATATATACGAATTTATATATATATATATACACGTCCACCCTATTTATTCATTGAATCTGGACATATCTTAGATTCAATGAATCTGGACATCATAACTCGTGTCGGGCTATTTTGTGTGCGACCCTGTAGGCCCATATGAAGTTGGCAGTGGGCCATTAACTATAATGACCCACAAGTCGTAAGCGGTCTCTAGCAAGACATCACGACTACCCAAATCATATGAGGATCATTGAACGATGCAACCTTTCATACAACCATATCACGTCCCTTTTGTCTCACGACATTTTGGTCATGGATGAGGCATGGAGAACGTCATCCTCCTATCCATGACCGTTACTTTCTCGATCCCTGAGTAGTCTGAGTATAGAAATGGAACTACCTTTCCATTATAGTATGGCCATACATTTCTCAGACTCACTCATCGAGGGGCCCAGTAATGTCTCTCTACGAATGTGAGGGACAAATTCCATCTTGACCATTCACATTCCTACGCATGAAAAAACCACTAAGCCTGAACATAGTCTTTATGATCACTTGGTCAAAAGTGACTTTTGACTAGGTCAAAGCTAAGCGTTTCTCATGTATGAATCCATGATGATCTCAGGTCAAAGGGCACAGTGACATGGTTTGTATATGAGAGAAGCTTATGACTTAACCCATGCAGCTCTCTCATAGCGGGTCGGTCCAACACCTTGTACTCTTACATGTGCCTATGACTTTAATTTATATCTCTATATATCTTTAAAGTCATACTGGTCTTATTTCATCTTTGCTCCCACATAGATGACCGACCAGGGACATTTAGGATAAACCATAAGTTATCCAAGGATAGTCATCACAGTAAACATGCAAACAATATGATAACTTAATTAATAAATTCATAAATTAACAATGTTCAAAACAGAATGATTGGCCCCTAGGGCACAATTTCCAACAAAACAGTGAGGTCATGACCTAAAGACACAGTGAGTCTTCCCCTGTTAAAAATCCATTTCACATCGTGACCTGAAACAGTGAGGTCGCGACTTGACTTCACAAAGAGCTACCAAAATGAAAAATTTCAAAGCCTAACATATTCTAACAAGCACAACCTCTTCAACAAGTACCAAAACAGTCAAAATTGATCCAATTCACAATAATTCATTACCCATAACCAATTCAAAACTAAAGATTGATGATGAAAGATTGGATTTCAAAAAATTTAGTAAAAAATTTTGCCAAAAGATGAAGCAAGTACTAGAGCAAGCGCAACAAGCATCAAATAAACCCCTCCCCCACACTTAAGCTGGACAATGTCCTCACTGTCAATAAGAAGGGGAAAAAGAACAACAACAACCAAAGGAAACCATAAATAAAACATATCCCAATCATTAAAAGAGGGTCTCAACACATCTAGAGAGTAAGTTTAAATACAGAGTTTTCACCAAAAGAAACAGAAACACAAATACAAAGAGACAAAAGACTCTCAACAGCTTTCTCTCTAAACAAAACAAAAATAAAACACAAAGATACTTAGTCTTCATCCTCCCTTCCTTCCTCCTTCTCATCAGCTTGCCCTCCCCTCTCTGCAGCAATAGCCTTAGCACCAGAAGACTGTCTTAGACCTTCATAGAAATCGCTTGTGGCAGGTATGGAGTTTTTCCAAAAAGCTTGCTCATAACCCAAAGAAAGAGTGATATTAAGAGCCTTGGCTATCTCCAACA
The DNA here is from genome assembly GCF_004799145.2 of Neltuma alba. NCBI lineage: Eukaryota > Viridiplantae > Streptophyta > Magnoliopsida > Fabales > Fabaceae > Neltuma > Neltuma alba. Next base: position 28,130 of record NW_021635126.1, read on the forward strand.
TCAGAGGATCCATAAACCTTTGACTCCTACACTCATTAGACATAGAGATAGCCTTTTGCTCCTAGAGTTGCTTGCTAACACTAGTCACTTGCTGACTAAGAGTTACTATCTGTTGACTCAAGGAGGTGAGGGTGATACTAGAGCCATCCTCAGTTGCCTTATCCTTAGCCTCTCCTCTGTTACCCCCTCCCTCTTTTGCTACTCCTTAACTCTACAGCCCTCTTATTGGACTTCGAAGCAATGTAGCACCTAGTAGTGGTAGGCTCCAAGGTAGGGTCAGTCTTTTGAGTTGGTATCCCCCTTGCTATACATAAATCAATGATCAAATGTGGAGACACCAAGAGGGTTCGGACATTGTTAACACATTGCATAATTTGGTCACAAGCTATAATAGAGATGTTGACTGGCCACTTGGTCAGGAGAACATGCAATAGGAGGGCACCCTCTTGGGAAATGTCAGAAATGTGGGCCGCTGGTATGACATTATAAGTCATGAAGTTCAACCAAACTCTAGCTTCATCATTCATATTTTTACTCTCAAAGCAATACTTCCCATTTTCCCTAATAGTCCAACCCGCTCCCCTAATTCCTATGGTTCGAAACACTTCATTCCAAGAGACCAAGTCAAGTCTGGTCTTATAATGCTGAAACTGACAACTGGGGACATCAGGAAGCGTATAAAAGGACCTAATATCTGTCTCATCAATGTAGAACTCATGCTTCCTAAAGTTAGATTGACCTTGGCTCTTTTCTTCATCAGCTCCTAAAATTTGAGCTGGTCAGTTTTAGGGAAGTGTCTTCTTGTACCACTCCCTGATTAGCAAACATACTGACTGCCTTTGCCCTTGTGATTCTAGACTCATCTCAAGAACGAGACTTTTTGGAAGCTGTTGAATTTTTAGTGCGAGGCATCTGTGAACAAGGCAAAACAAAGACACAACAAAACAAGCAAATGAACAAAACCAAAAACAAATACTAAAACAAAAGAGAAAGATGCCTAACACCAATCCTAGACAACCCTCACTCCCCAAAGACTCTTAATGATTCAGCTAGCTCCTAGACTAACCTTGGAAAAAGCTTAATCCTTCAAAATGAGAGAACTAGAAAGAACAATTGGGATTCCTTTACAAAACTCAAGTTTTTAAATTTTGCAATTGTTTGAAATCAAGTTCTTTCAAAGTCATTTAAGGTTAAAAGTAAAAAATGCATCAGAAATTATAGTAGGCAGACACAAGAGTGGCTTCAATAGTTCAACACTATTACTATGAACCTAGGTCGTGACCTAGATTCCATAATTTTGAAAAACATAGTACAGTCCAGAATTTAGAGTTTAGTCATTCCAAACTAGTTTCCTTCAGTGTTAATCATTCCAAATTAGTTCCAAAGCCAATCAATAAACAGCCTAAACGGAAATCCTGCATTCCTACTTATTAAAAACCTAAACCTAACCCAAAAAAAAAATCTATCTAAAACTTACAAAATTCAAAATCAAGGAATAAAACTACAAAAATGAAAGAGAGAAACCGAGAATACCTTAAGAAAGTGAAAGAACAGAGTATGGGCACGCAAGAAATGAGGAGAATGTGGTTTTTGAGCTTCAGTCATGACTTCGCAAGGTTGGAAGTGAAATGGAATCCTTAGAGAAAGATTAGGGACCAAATTTGGGGAGAGATTTAGAGTATTTGGCTTAAGGGAAGGAGATGAGAAGCAAGTTGCAAGAATCAGAGCTTCAGTCATGACTTCTATGAGAGAAAAACACAGATAGAAGCAAACTAAAGAAAATAGGAAGAAGGGAAGGTTTTTGGGATTTTGGGGCATGAAATTACCATAGGGACATCAACATTTTAGGCCCTTGAATGTATCTAGACGAGGTCCAAGGCAGGTTTAAGGGGTATAATTTTAAATAGGATTAAAAAATTAAGGATAAAGAGGTGATTTCGTAGCAGGATTTTCTAATTTTTTCATTAGAGGTATCCAAGTCACGACTTCAATACACAGTGGAGAGTTTGGGACTTCAAAGGGGTTCTAGGTCATGACCTAAAACGGTGAGGTTGCGATGTCACTTCACAGAGAGCCTTCCCTTTTCCCTTTCCCCAAGTCATGACCCGAAATAGCAAGGTCGCGACTTCACTTCACATAGAGCTCTTTTCTTGGCCTTCCCTCAAGTCATGACCTAAAACAGCGAGGTTGTGACTTCATTTCACAGAGAGCTCTCTAACTCTTTAAATCTTGATCAACCTCTAATCTAAGTTTCTATACCACTTTCACCCAACAAAATATCTAACAAAACAACCCATCTCAGCAATCTATCACTAGATTTTCAAAAATTTAATGCAAAACTCAAAAGCAAGTTATAGAAGATTGGGTAAACTTTCAAAATTTTCAAAAAATTTGAAAACTTTTGGCAAGTTCAGCAAAAGAACTGCCCACAATAAGGAGTAACCCATCAATACAAATCACAACACCCCATTTAAACTCTGTTAGAAATCCTTCCTCCCCTACACAACTTAATGCAATGTCCTCATTGCAGTACACAGTCACATACCAAAACACAAAGCTCAAAAACAAAAACAGCGAAGGTGGAAGTTGTGAAGTCCAATTCTAGATTGAAGCATCATACATCCTCCTTCTAAAGAGAAGAAAGGAGCTAACATGAAAGGACAGGAAAACTAAAGAATGTATTTGAGTGTGTGTTAGTGACAGAGATAGAATTACAATCAAATCAAAACAAAACAACTAGGGGAAATTATTCAAAACAAAGATAAACAACAGAAATTGAAATTGCTACTTTAACTAGGTACATCCCTTTCATAGCTCAAAACAGTCACATGGAAGATAATATCATCAAAAGTAAAGGAGATGTGAAAAGTAAAAGAGAATGGAAAGGGATGACCTGGCCTCATGAAGGCTATGTGGGCTCTTCACAGAGCTTGAGAAGATGGAGATTGCATTGGAACAACTTGCCTGTGGCCTCCTCCGTCAGCTCCATCATCCCAAAATCATGCACCTTTACTACAGTATAAGGTCTATCCCAACTTGTCTTGAATTTTTCCTTTTTGAACTTAAATTGAGCTTAGCACCTCAGTACTTTATCACCCTCTTTGAATTGCTTCCTTAGGATGTTGGCATCATGAATGAGCTTGGTGTTTTTGCTTGTAGATGTCAAAACTATGGTAGGCATCCAACCTCATCTCTTCTAACTTTTGAATATGAAGAAGTTTGCTGAGACTAACTTGCTCAAAATCAGTATTACAGCTCTTAACTGCCCAATATGCCCTATGCTCTAATTCCACCAGTATATGACATGATTTCCCATGGATAATCCAGTATGGAGACATCTCGATTGGCATTTTATAGGCAGTATGGTAGGCCCATAGTGCATCATCCAACCTTAAACTCTAATCTTTGTTGGATGGCTTGACAATATGCTCCAGAATATGCTTGATCTCTCTGTTTGACACCTCAGCTAGGCCACTGGTTCGGGGGTGGTATGGGGTAGATACTTTGTAGGAAACCCCATATATAGCTAACAAGTTAGTGAGTAACTTATTATAGAAATGGGTTCCCTGATCACTAATCAACACCTTGGGCACACCAAATCTATTGAAGACATTAGACCTCAGAAACTTGGAAACTATGGATGCATCATCTTTTCTTGTTGGAATTGCTTCTACCCATCTAGAAAGGTAGTCTATGACCAATATGATATAAGTGTAACCATAAAAAGGTGGGAATGGTCCTATGAAATCTATCCCCAAAGAATAAAAAATCTCACAGAAAAGGATGGGTAGTTGTGGCATTTCATTTCTCCTACTCACTCCCCCAAATCTTTGGCATCTATCACATACCTAAAATAGGTGAAAACATCTCTAAATAAGGTTGTCCAATAAAAACTAGCATCCAACACTTTCCTAGCCGTCTTCGTAGCACTGAAGTGTCCCCTACACATCATGCTATAGCAAGCTTCCAATATAGCATGAGCCTCAGCTTCAGGAATGCACCTTCTGATAACTTGATCAAAGCATATTTTCCATAAGTATGGTGGATCCCAAATGTAGTAGGAGGCTTCACTCTTAAGCTTTTGAATCTAAAAAGAAATCAAATGAGATGGGATTAGGCCTGTAGCAAGATAATTCACTAAATGAACAAACCATGGCTCAAAAATAGACAAAGTGTAACACCTATCATAATTATATCATACACTCGATAAAATATTTCATATAAAAATCCATACATTACTAATACTCCAAACAAGTCAAAATTTCAAAATGTTTCTAACATAACAACAAAATAAACTATTGAAGCCTTATAGTCATGGCAAATAAAAATACAACATAACATGTGCTTAAGGAGCACAAGCCTTCACGGCTCACTCCATTAGTGCCTTTCCTTGATTCCTACTAGATCCTTCACCTGAAAATTGTTAATATAGGGGGTGAGATCAAATGTCTCAGTAACTACTGAAATTCTAACCTATACAAGCAAATCATATATGATAAACCAAAAATCTGTTTATATGTGTGTATTACATTCAACCCAATATCATTTTTCTAATATATCAAAAAATAATGCAATATGCTATCTCTCTTATATCACCGTCCACCCTTATACCGCTGACTGGAGCCATAAGCTAACACATAGTCTGATAGGAACTAATCCATTTTACTAAATTATTCCAAGCTCACTGATACTAGAGATATATCCGGCCAAAGATATAGAGTTCAAGCTCGGACTATGGCTCCCCTCCTTTGTGAATAGGGAGGTGTCACATGTCCCACAGCTCCAATGAATTCCCAGCCAAAGGAAAACATGGAAGAAGGGCCCTGACTGTTACACCTTACTATCGTATCATCTTAGGGTTCAATTACAATCATTTTATACCACATTGGATGGTCTTGGGCTCAATTTTATCTCAAAAATGCTAAATTTCGAATTTTCACTGTTCATTGAGTAAAAATCCAGTTTTCTGGCCCAACTTGAAAAATTCATAACTTAATCTAGAAAAATCAAAATAGAGTGGTTAAAAATTATATAAAAATATCTTTGAATGCTCTTTCAGGAAAAAATAGTCTTGTGAATCAATTCCATTGGAAAAGTGCCAGGTTTTTGTGAAATTCACCTCTGTCTATTAGGTAAAAACTTTTTTTCCAGATTCTAAACCTTAACTTTGAAAAATCATTTAAAATTGTGTAGTTGGCTATTTTTAACGTGTTAGCTATCAAAATGAAGCTCAGAATGTGATATACAAACATACCAAATTTCATAATTAAAAGCATTCGGGAACTTAATCAAAATGTCGCATAAAGGTGGTGGTGTCAGTGAATTTACAGCACTGCCCAGCATAATATTAGATAACCCAAATGTCGATGAATTTTTATGGTATGGTACCATAATTTTAACCTTCAATCTGTAGCTTGCCCTTGGATGTTTTAGGTCCTAAAATATTAGATTGCATTTAGGGAATGAGATTTCATTGAAATCCCAATAGCAAATTAACCAACTATATCATCAACAAGCATCATCAACATGCATAATTATATTAACTACTATTGGTTAAGTAGCATGTTTATTATTTGGTAAACTCAATCATGCAAAGGCCAAAGCAAGAAATTGGAAAGAGCAGCCACAACACAATCAAGAAATTTCATCCACATAATAGCAATTAATCATGCAATAATCAATAATGTCAAGTCAATGTTAGTAGTTAGGTTCAACTTGCTACCTTGCTCCAAAAGCTTAAGTTCTCTTTGTTTCTCTTCTTCTCCTTCACAAATATCAAACCCTAGCATGGCATTCCACCAAAAAGGGTAGCAAAAGTCATTAACCAAACCAAGTAAAAGTAAGAACACAACTTAAATATGACTCTTGCTCCTTAAAGCTTCCACCTTTGTTCTTTATTTTTGAACTTGTTTCCTTTTAACCCTAAAAATTGTTTCTTGACTTATTCCTACATAGATTTTCATGTAGATTCCAAAAATATGCTTAGATTTAAGAAAATAAAACCCCTCCTTTCAGTTGCTCTTGACCGAACCAAGAGGGTTCTTTAACCCAAAATTACAACTTTGGTTTTAATGCTTCCAACACTTGTTCCTTTTGGTTTACCCTACACCATTTTTCATTTTAAGCACCATGGAAGCCTTAAAACATTGAAAACTCATCCTAGGGTCCAGTTACTATCTTGGCTGAAATGAACCTTAGGAAAAACACCAAAGAAAACACTTCAAGAACAACCAATAACCACTTGCAACCACTAGAAACTATCATGCTTTGAAGTGTCTTAACAAGTTTGACTAAACAAACTTCTTCCCCCTCATGATAAACCAGTTCATCCAGCACAAAAAATGAGAAGAGACAGAATTTTTCAACCATACAACTCAAGCAAACAAGATGGAGAACAACTTAAGGCCAAAAACTAACTTGAATCCTTGATTAGGTGACCAAAGTTGATAGCTTTTCCTTGTTTCTTCTTCAAAACCCTCTCTTTTCTCTCTTCCTCTCACTTGGCCGAGCCACCATCTGAGATTAGGGGGGAGGAGAGCTTGTTTAATAAGCCAAAATATCCCAACCACCATCATAAATGAAATTCCAAGTGTCATTACCCCTTTTAATCTTATTTTCTCTTTCATAGTTAACTAAATCCAAATGAAATTAATTACCAAAAGTCAAAATCCTCTCCATTTGAGGAATGACACTTGGCAAGTTCAAATCCTCTCCATTAGGGGCTTGACATAGGGCTAATTGTGGACCATTTGAATTGCAAGACTCTAGTCTTGCTTTACCGATGCACTTCGACTCCGGGTTTAACTTTGTTTCTATAATTACAGTATTTTAGCCTCTGTAATTATTTTCTGTCAGATCCCTAATTTGTTCTCCTTATTTTTATCTTCCCAAATTGCCCTCTTTGTCTCAAATTTAATTTTCCAATAACTAAATAAAAAGGAAAACTAAATTCCTTCTGTTTATTGATTTTTCCATTTTTTCAAAGGTATTGGGCAAAATCTCGGATACTTGAGGATCTTAATTTAATTCCATAATCTCTTATAATTCCTTGGGATATCATAGGAATTTTCTTAGAATTTTATTCCCCTTAAAAATATTTATTTGGAATTTTCCAAATAAAATCCCTTAAATTGGCCTAAATCACCCTCAAATTCTTTTGTAATTTCTCTAAGGGTAATTTCATCATAAAACTAATTTTATAATCCCATATAATTTTCAAAGGATATTATCTTTATTTTTTCTTAATTTTCTAAGGCTCAAAAATATTATTCCATAATTATATTTGACCAATTTTTCCTTAATTAGTCAAATTTCCATAATTGGCTTGGAAAATCATAATAATTATTTTCTACAAAAATTCTTCTAATTCTCCTTATCATTTTGGCCCTTAATTATTTAGGAATATTTCTTATTCCTAATTACCATAGTACTGGATGTGACACTGACAAGTGTCATCCACTGTGCACCGAGTGATGGCATACCACGTGGTAATTTATATCTATGCAATCTCCTTCTATCCTTACCCCAACAATGCATGTCATATGCAAATAATGGTACATCATAAATATGTTTTGAAATACATTATTAAAAATAAGATAGCAATAAAATTCATATACCATTTAACAGTAACTCATGATAATTTATAGCTATTAATATATTTAAATACTGATCATAATTACTTGTAACAAATCTTAATAAAATCAAGTAACATACCAAAACATTTATTTTACAAATCATAATATTATATTTCAGTAATATAATAATTAGTAAATCCACTATATAATCATACACAATTCACATGTACAAGAAAGAATTTTTAGAGTTACTTGGTACTCTTTAGCTTACAAATATTCACACAAAGATTACTCCAAAATTCTCAAGAGTCTAAAAAATTGCACATAAATATTTATTAATATAAAACACAAAACTATTTCAAAGCTACTCTAAAATTCTAAGACTATCCTCTAAACCAAAATTACATAACATATTAACTCTCCCAAATTTTGCTATTTATAATAAATATAATATTTTGAAAAATAATTTACATATAAGACTATTTAAATTTAATAACTTAAATAAATATATATTTCTTACAATATAAATATTTTATATTAAAATCTCAACTATTTATTATAGTCCCATTTAAAATTTTTCCTAAGCTAAGGAACTCCTTTGAAGTATAAATAAATTTTAATTTTTATAAAATTCTCAATTTACAATTCTTTATACTTCCAAAAATTATTTCAACAATATATCTTTGACATACTCAATATTCTAACAGATTAAAATCTTAATAATATATTAAATAACTCAAATAAATTATTTACCTTAAATTTAATCGGTGAAAACATTCTATAAATCTTGAATAACAACTTTTTCAACTAAAATCTTAATTTAAAATTCCCAAAACCATAAATAAATAAATATAAACTGATTAAAATTTCTTAATAATGTATTGTTAAATTTCTACGGTCAAATGTTGTCAAAACTCTATATTTACTCTATACCCAAACGGTAAAATTTTCTCTAAATATTATAATGATACTAAAAATATAAAGCTATAAATATATAGGAAATATTCATAAAAACAATTTGATAGAAAGAAGTAGTTTTGTGTACCTAAATTATTCCCAAAACTCTCAGGTACTCCGCAACTCAGCTCTCTCTCTCTTTTCCTCTCTGCTTCTCACCCTCTTCTCTCTTCTTTCGCTCTCTCTTTCTCTTCTGTCTCCTCCCTCGACTTGAAAATCACCTGGGGTGAAGGTATTTAATAACCCCACGTTCAATTTTTTCCACCGCCCCATCTGCTCCTTCCCTATTTTTTCTTCGGCCATTAATACCTCCCCCACTATTTTCTATGTTCCCCTAAATGATGCCTAGCGTTTCCACCAAATTCGGTGGAAAGCTGGGTATTTATATTTTTTTATAATATTATATTATTTTAATTAATTGATTTCTTTTTTCTTTTTTTTTTTTAGAAACAATATGTTACAACTCTTCCCACTTAAAAAGAATTTTGTCCTCAAAATTCGATACCAGAAGAGAGAAAGAAAAATTACTTCAAGCAACTGGTGCAATCACAATCATCAGTACTACTCTTCAACATAGCACAACACAAGTACAACAAGTACAAATATAACACAACACAATTACCAAAACTAACATAATGCTAACTCTTCCTGATCAAACAGGTTAGGAAAATCCCGTCACATTTGCTCTTCAGTTTCCCAGGTGGCACCCCCAGGAGACATTCCTTTCCAGAAAACCTTAAGCAACCGAATAGTTTTATTTCGAAGTTGTTTATCCTTAACGTCCAGAATGCGTTTAGGTTCGGCCTTGAAAGTAAGATTCTCTTGTAACTCGATCTCTTCAGGCTCTATCACATGAGATGGATTTGGGCGGTACTTCTTGAGTTGTGACACATGGAATACATTATGAATGTTTGCCAATTATGGAGGTAGGGCAATTTTGTAAGCCACTGGTCCCACTCTTTCCAAAATTTCATAAGGACTTATGAAATGGGGAGTAAGTTTCTTTGCTCGAATTGATCTTCCAATACCCGTCATCGGTGTGACTCTTAGAAATACATGGTCTCCTACCATGAATTCCAACGGTCACCTTCTCCTATCTGCATAACTTTTCTGTCTACTTTGAGCAGTAAGCAGTTTCTGTTGTATCATCTTAATCTTCTGAGTTGTGTAATCCACCAATTCTGGACCTATCAAACTTCTTTCGCTTAATTTTGTCCAACAAAGGGGAGACTTACACTTTCTTCCGTACAATGCCTCATAAGGCGCCATCTGAATACTTGAGTGGAAGCTATTATTGTAGGCAAACTTTGCGAAAGGAAGGTGATCATCCCAATTTCCTTTTAATTCAATTGCACAAGCTCTTAACATGTCCTCAAGAGTCTAGATAGTTCTCTCTATTTGTCCATCAGTTTAGGGATGGTAGGCAGTGCTAAACCTCAATTGTGTCCCCATGGCATCCTGCAACGATCTCCAAGACCTTGAAGTGAATCGTGGATCTCGATCTGATATAATGCTCTTTGGTGTGCCATGTAATCGAAAGATCTCCTTCACATAGATCTGTGCTAGCTTTTCCAAAGAGTAATTTGTCTTGATGGCTAGGAAATGAGCTGATTTAGTCAATCTATCAACAATCACCCAAATAGCGTCATGCCCTAATTGAGTTCTAGGAAGACCTGTGATAAAGTCTGTGGAAATACTATCCCACTTCCATTCTGGAATCTCTAGATTTTGCAACAATCTTGGGGGCTTCTGGTGTTCAATCTTGACCTTTTGGCAAGTTAGACAACGAGAGACAAACTCAGTTACATCTTTCTTCATACTAGGCCACCACCAGTTTTGTTTTAAATCATGGTACATTTTTGGTCACTCCAGGGTAGATAGTATATTTGCTTCTATGAGCTTCATCAAGTAGTAATTTCTTTAACTCTTTATCATTAGGGAGACACACTCTCGCTTTATATCTTAGTATCCCATCTTCACCAATACTAAACTTTGACTCTTTTCCTTGTTCAACTTCTTCCCTAATCCCTAGTAGATACTCATCCTCCAACTGGGCAATTTTAATTTCCTTCCAAGGTGTGCTCTCAATGGTTAGTGCTTTCATGGTAGCAGCTAACCTAGACATTATATCAATAGGTGTACTTTGCACATCCTGTAGTAGGTTCCACTCCTTGACCATCAACTGGGCTATATGGATAGATTTTCTACTTAAGGCATCTGCTACAATGTTTGCCTTTCCTGGGTTATACTTTAGCTCATAATCATAATTCTTAAGGAACTCTATCCACCTTCTTTGTCTCATATTAAGTTCTTTTTTATCAAACAAGTACTTCGAACTCTTATGGTCATTAAAAATCTCAAACTGCGAACCATAGAGATAGTGCCTCCAAATCTTCAATGCAAATATGACTGCTGCCAATTCCAAGTTGTGAGTAGGGTAGTTTTCCTCATGCAGCCTCAATTGTCGAGAAGCATAAGCAACTACCTTACCATTTTGCATTAATACAGCTCCAAGACCCTTCTTAGAAGCATCAGTATATAAAGTGAAAGACTGTGTAGGGTCTGGAATCACAAGTACTGGTGCGGTGGTCAACTTGGTCTTTAAAGTCTAAAAGGATGCTTCACATTTCTCAGTCCAAACAAACGGTTGGTCCTTTTTAGTTAGTCTAGTTAAGGGCATGGCTATCTACGAAAAGCCTTTAATGAATCTCCTATAGTAGCCTGCCAGTTCAAGAAAGCTTCTCATTTCTGTGACACTTTGTGGCCTGTCCCATTTCAACACTGCATCAATCTTACTAGGGTCCATTGATAAACCTTCAGTTGATACAACATGACCCAAGAATTTTACTTCTTTGAGCCAAAACTCACACTTTGACAACTTTGCATAGAGTTTGTGTTCCCTTAACACTTGTAGCACAATTCTAAGATGTCGTTTATGCTCTTCCTCATCCTTAGAGTAAATAAGGATATCATCAATAAAGATCACTACGAATTTATCCAAATAAGGTCAGAAGATTCTATTCATATAATCCATAAAGACAGCTGGAGCATTGGTTAACCCAAACGGCATAACAAAGAATTCATAGTGGCCATATCTTGTTCTAAATGCAGTTTTTGGAATGTCCTCAGATCTAACCCTTAATTGGTGATAACCTGACCTTAAGTCAATCTTAGAGAATATTGACGCTCCAGATAACTGGTCAAGTAGATCATCGATCCTAGGAAAAGGGTACTTGTTCTTTATGGTTACCTTATTCAATTGGTGGTAATCAATGCACAGTCTCATGCTTCCATCCTTCTTCTTCACAAAGAGCACAGGCAAGCCCCAACGGGATACACTCGGCCTAATGAAGCCCTTTTCCAACAACTCTTCGATCTGTTTCTTTAACTCTGCTAATTTTGATGGAGACATCCAATAAGGAGCTTTAGAGATAGGCTCAGTTTCAGGAGCAAGATCAATAGAGAACTCCACTTCTCTCTCTGGAGGCAAACCTGTTATCTCCTCCGGAAACACATTTGGGAATTCACTCACCACTGCAATCTCCTCTACGCCTTTTTCAGCTGTTGTGTGAACAGAGAAGAACACCATATAGGCTTGACAACCCTTTTGAATACACTTTTCAACTTGCACTAAAGACAACAATTGTGGCCCACTAGAACTTACAGAGAAGACCGGTAAAGAAGTGGTCTTCCTTCTACAATCTAGGATGGCGTCATTTGCTGACAACCAATCCATTCCTATAATAAGGTCAATACCTTTTAAGGGTAGACAAACAAGGTCTATAGTAGAAGTTCTACCCTCAAATTCAATTATACAATTCAAGCACGCTTTAGAAGTTTTCACCAAGACTCCCGCCCGTGTAGAGACAATCACATCACAAGGCAATTTATACATATGCATACTTAAACGAGACACATAATCATCAGATATAAATGAGTGTGTTGCACCATAATCAAATAAAGCTTGAGTTTCAAAGCCTTGGAGCTTGAGAATACCTTTAATCAAATTAGGGGTAGTGTCAGCTTCTGGTTAAGATAAAGCAAACACTCTTCCTGGGACGAAAGCTCTAGTATCATTGACACCTTGTGAGTCTTCCTCATAGAATCTGAAAATGTGGCTCGGTTTCCCGCATTTGAAGCAGATAATACAATTTCCTTGATGCACCTTTGACTGTTGGCAGTACTAGTGATAGGAGCTGTAGAACCTCGGTAAGAGCTTTATCCCCTACTGACCTGACTCCTTGGACCCCATTGAATTGACTCCTCAAGGGTCCACTAAATTGACTCCCCGAAGGTCCACCAAATTGATTCCTTGAGGGCTGATTAAACTGCTCCAAAGGAGTTGTTGGAGCTGTAAGTATTCTTCTTACTGATTCCTCCCGTAGGTCTCATGAATGGAACGGACCTTGTATAAGATTCTTTTCTCTTCTCAGCTTCTTCTTCTCTCATTCTTCTAGCGATGATTCAAATTTGGTACACATTTTTTCAAAATCATTAATCTCCAAGGGTGCTAGAGCTATTCTTAATTCTAGCCCGGCCTTTTCCAGTAGCCTATCAGCCATCCATTTTGAGTTAGGTTGCATCTGCGGATAAGTAGTATATTTGACTAACTCGAGAAATCGAGCAATGAAGTCTTCCTCATTTAAGTTCCCTTGCTTGAAGACATAGAATTCTACTTCTTGATCAGCTCTAAGGGCATTAGGAAAATAGTGTTGGAAGAATTTTTCCTTGAATCTTTCCCAAGTTATCTCTGCACTCTCAAAAGGCTTAATACTGTCCCACTACTTTCTTGCTGCCTTTTGTAACAGCTACTCAACAAGTTGCACTTTTTCCTGTGAGGTGCAGATTACTATTCTGAATATAGTCTCCAGCCTTTCGATCCATTCTTCAGCTTCTGATGGATTCAGCCTGCCCTCAAACTTAGGAGGATCAAACTTCCTAAAACTTTCCCAGAGCAGTGTGATACGCGCAAGATCTTGTTGATAATGTGCACTGCTATCACCTTTCAATTCAGTACCTCTAAGGGTATTGTAACAACACCCGAATTCACGGTAAATAAACATTTTCAAAACGATAATTACTTCGAAAGGTTAACTATGGTAGAAAGGACAAAACTAATCAAGTAAAAAATTTTTTACCATAGTCCTTAACAATTTATTTCCATAACAAAGCAGGAGCTACTATTCTAGAATAGTAAAGATAGTTAATCAAATAAGAAATTATCAACATTTGATTTTTCATGTATATGTCAAATCCATTAGCAAAACTCTGGAATCTCAAATACAATTAAGACCAATTGTAAATGGGCTAGGGCATTTGAAGTCCACCAAAATAACTATCACTGCTGCCCATTAACAATTGCAATCAAAATAACAATCACATATATCCAAAAAGGGCTCCGCCTAATAGTACAAGTCTAGAATACAGCGGAAAGATTAAACATATGTTAAGTTTAACAAGAGGCCCTAAAGTTTGGCAATATACATCAATCGAATCATGTATACCAAAATAGAGGCTATACAGAGTGGAAAGGAAAACTCAAGCCTCGGACAACTTCCCCTTGGAACCAACACCTGAACCCTCGCCTGAAAAAATATTAAATAACCACGGGGTGAGTCAATTTGACCCAGTAACTACAATTCCAATTCAACAAGTATCCAGGGAGTGATTACAAGATAGTTAAGCAGGCAAAGTACAATTTTAAATAACATATAAGATAAACATCTTTACAGAAAATAATATGTAATAATTCAAAAAGTAACTTGCATGCACAGAACTTTATCAACCATCCTTATAACCTCCTTGTAACCTCTGACATAACCCATAGGCTATTCACACATAACAGGATTCGTCTCTTTTACAAGACTGCACCAAGCTCTCCAATAATGAGATGTAACTCGGCCAAAAGTTACAGAGCTCATATCGGACCATGGGCTCCCTTTCCTTAGAATATGGAAAGGTGTCATGTCCCTTGGGCTGACCCTTGACTCGGCCAAAGGAAGGGTGATACCGAGGGCCCTAAGAATGTTAATGCCAACCACTGGGCTCCAAGTGGCGGCTATACCACGTGGTATGAAATAACCAAATCTCCCACAATCATACTCCATCACAACCTGATGCAGTTCCAGGAACATTTCAACAGTTCAATTTCACATAATTCAGTATCCATAAATTATTTCATATTCAATACTCAATTTTGTTCAATATCAACAATATAATTTCAAGATAAATCAATTCATGCCCACTTAACTAACAGATTTATCAAAACATAAATTTCATGTATTTGTTCCACACTTTTTATACATAAAACACTATAACATATAAAGATAACATTTATAATATCAACATATGCTTATAATCACATCAACAAGCATACAAGGTAGATTAGAAAGTGGTTACCTCAAGTCCTTGACACAAGAAATAAAAGGAGGAGGATTCAAGACCCAAGAGCTCAAACCAAGCTCGCTCTACAACAATGAATTTATAAACATATATTAATAAAAGACTACTTAATATAGAATTAAAAATAGTTTATTAACTAAATCCTCATAATTGGCTTACTTTAAAAAATTATCTTTAGGAAAAATAATTCATCTATTCCTCCAAGTGACAATTTCTAGTAATTCCCAACTCTATTTCTTTCATTCACATTATTAATAAGAATAATTCCTTCAAATTATCCTAAAATCCCCAAAAAGTGCTTACTTTAACCCTTAGAAAAATAACCATATATCAACTATACCTCCAACCATTATTACAATTCTATTCCCTGTTTTTTTCCATTAGCCATTCTCTATTCATTAGAATCAACAACTTATATTATTTTCCCCAATTTATTCAAAACACCCATCTCTCACTAGTTAAATTCTCTCCAAGAATCATCAACATTACTATTTCAACAACAATCCTCAAAATTCAAGCATTGAATCCTCAATATAACCTCAAATGAACTCAACTAAGAGATAAATTTCAAAATTAATATCATCATTTACACAAATCACCATTTTCCAGCCAAACCTAACTTACATTGCCTCAAATCAATCATCTAACTAAAAAATCTAAGTCATAAGACTCTTATTCTAACCACATCAGCTCCAATAATATCCTAATAATAAGCTAAAAACCTCAAAAATTAAAAATCTAACAAGCCCTAAAAAATATTCATTCTTCTGCCATACCTTAGAAAATAAAAAGAATAAGCTAAATAAATTAAAAAAATAGGATGAAGATGGCTTACCTAGTATCTTATATGTACCCAAGTAAAGCCTTTTCTTTCACACACCCTCAAACACCCACTCGCTGTCACTCACTATTGCGCGGTGGCGGAGAAAGAAACGCAAATAGGGGAGGAGGACCGAAGTAGCAAAGGCAAGGGAAAAAAATGCTTTGAAAGTGGGGGGTGCACGTGACCCCCACTTGAAAAGCCATTGCCACATATTAATTTTTTTTTTAAAGAGGCCTACGGCTTAAAATAGGGGGATTAACCTCCCCCTCCCAACAAGTGGTGGGTGGCCCACGTGCCACCCACTTGCTTTATTTTTTTGATTTTTTTAAAATATATTATATATAATAATTAATTTTTTTAAAAAAATCTTTTCATAATATATATATCACAAAAATTGTTATTTACAATTTATAGAATAAGATTAAATTTTAGATATTATTAATTAATCTTATACCCATATAACTTAAATCTTATAATAAGATAAGAAAAAAAAATACAATGTTACAGGTATCACCTATTGACTAGTGGTCATTGGGAGCTTTATCATCAATGGCCATTTTCTTTTTGATGACTATCATGTTGATCTTTGATTGCCAGCAACTCGTTCTTGTGTCTCTTCACTCTTCAATCAATGCTCACAACATGATCTCGTAATTCTCGCAAAATAGCATTATTATCTTGACGAGAAGAAGCATTTTGATGTCCAATTAGGGTAGAGTTAGTCCTTCGAGTGTTCACCATTCTCCCTTCCTATGTAGAATAGCATAGGGACACTAGGTAAACTAAGCAGTGTTACTAAAATAAACTTTTAATCTAAAAATTAAAGAGAAGTGCACATGTTATTATATTTAAATTGCCATGACCTCTAGCCATTTTTTTCCAAACCTTTTGGGAAAATATTTTACATAAAAGTTAATTAAAAAGCCATGGAATGTTATAGCTCTGATACCAAAAATTTAACACCTATCATAATTATATCATATACTTGATAAAATATTTCATATAAAAATCCATAAGTTACTAATACTCTAAACAAGTCAAAATTTCAAAATGTTTCTAACATAACAACAAAATAAACTATTGAAGTCTTATAGTCATGGCAAATAAAAATACAACATAACATGTGCTTGAGGAGCACAAGCCTTCACGGCTCACTCCATTGGTGCCTTCCCTTGATTCCTACTAGATCCTTCACCTGAAAATTGTTAATATAGGGGGTGAGATCAAACGTCTCAGTAACTATTGAAATTCTAACCTATACAAGCAAATCATATATGATAAACCAAAAATTTGTTTATATGTGTGCATTACATTCAACTCAATTTCATTTTCATTTTTTTTCAACAATATACCAATATTATTTTTCTAATATATCCAAGAATAATGCAATACGCTGCCTCCCTTATATCACCGTCAACCCTTATACCGCTGACTAGAGCCATAGGCTAACACATAGTCCGATAGGAACTAATCCATTTTACTGAATTATTCCAAGCTCACCGTCAACCCTGTTCACAAAGGAACGGATACGGATCGGCTAGAAACAAGTTAGGAAACTAGACGAACGATCAAAGGTAGGACCTTAAGAGAACCTGTCTCTTACAACCCTAGCCATGGAGACACCACAAGGATGATCAGTCCTTGATACAGTCGAGTATTCCTATGAGAATACGAGGTGGCAAGCAAAGCTCACTCAAGAGAAATAAAATTCTCTAAAATTCATTCATTCAAATCTGACCTCCAATTACAAAAAACGTAGCCTTACATAGGCAGCAAAAGAACAATCTAGAATAAAAAAAAACCTAGGTCATAAATGCCATAAATGTGCCTTAATGATGATTGACTATCTTGGTTGGCACCAATTAAGGCTAAAGGAAATAGGAAATTACCTTTTCTTGAAGAAAAAGGCTGCTACCTAAAAATAGAAAACTAACCTAAAATAGTCTTATGCAATCTTTGACCAAAAGGCCTTATTTAATGCAAATAAAAATGGAAACTTAAAAAAACGAAATTAAACCATAACTAATACATAAAGACGCATTCTTGATGCTTCTTGAATATTCTTGGACCTTCCAAATGGATCTTCATAATTACTATTCACGTCCATAAGCATGCATGGGCCTTTTAGGCATCCATTTGGGCTTGAATATATTTGAATCACGTTCTGAAACTCCCATGGTCCATAACAAAATGCATTTGGGCCCCAATTTAAAAGATTATAGCTCTAATGGATTCCTCCAGGCACATATAATTGTGTTGGGCCTTTAATAACATGAGAATTGGCTTTAAATGCTCCTTTTGGGCTCTTAGAACACTTGCTCTTGTCTTGCTCAAGGTCCAAGTATTTATACTCCAACGACTCACATGCCATGGTGGCTTTCGAGGTGGCCTTCCATATGTCACATCAAGCTCTGCACGTGTCCATGTCATCATCCAAGAAATGATCCATGTCCTCCTCCATGTAAGCATTCTTGAGTTATAAATTTCCTGAATACTCTGGAGGGCTTGTTGGGCCTCTAATTGGATGAGTGCTACTTGGGCTTCATGACCTCCATATTGTATGCTATCATGTATGATATAAACATATCATTAATGTTATGTGATGTCAAATAATGATGATGACATGTATAATTGGCTATGATGCTATATGAGAATAGCTAATGCATGGATGAAATAGTATTATGCTAGGAAGGAATTAATCATGAATTGTTAAAGCAAGGGGAATAAGTTATCCCTAAGTGAATCGTACATTAGTGGCAAAGTGAAGGTGAGGTAAATGATTGATTCTGTCCATAAAATTTGGTACAGTTAAAGTACACATCCTGAGCTTTAAAAAAAGTAGTATATCACCTAAAATAGATGTGTGTACTAAGAGTTATGCTTGACTAAAATTGGGACAAAGAAACTGGAAGGTACAGTTTTTACTAAATGAACAGTAAACTTTAATAAATAAACTGTACGAATTTGCAAGGGTTGAGTCCCGTTTTATATTTTTTTCCTATAAAGACTGAAAGAGCTTCAAATAGAATTTTAAACCACCTAAATACAATTTTTTTATAATTAGTTATAATTTTTCAAAGTTAGACCAATAATCTAAAATTTAACCCGTGAATAGTAACCCAAGAAACAAATGTTAACTTTTTAATCTACGGGACTTGTTTCGTGAATTGCTTGAACCATAACACTTCCAAACGTGTACTCTGGGGGGGTTAAAGAAAGGGTGTTTCAAATTTTCAGTTTATTGAACAAAGTGTAAGCACTATTAGCAAACTCAAAATCAAACTTTTTCTTTCTAGAAAAGTAAACTTTAGGAAAAAGGAGATCTTTAGTGCATACCTCCTTACCTGTAGGCATAGAGGCTCCTTATACACTCATCTCTGCTTTGTCTTCCTTTT
Source organism: Neltuma alba (assembly GCF_004799145.2). NCBI lineage: Eukaryota > Viridiplantae > Streptophyta > Magnoliopsida > Fabales > Fabaceae > Neltuma > Neltuma alba. Next base: position 47,281 of record NW_021635126.1, read on the forward strand.
GTTTGCCCTTATATGTTCATCTTTTCACAATGTTCTCCTCTTCTTATGTAACCTCTTAAGGTACTTCTTTATGCACTTGAGTCTCCTCCTCTTGTGTATCCTTATTCTGTTGTGATCTCTTCTTCATCATAAGTTTCTCCTCTTTTAAACTTTCATATTTGCACAACTTCACAGGAGTGAGGCGAGGGCTCTCTATCTCTTGCTTGGATTCATCTTTATCAATCTTATCAGTTTCAAAGTGGACCTTTCTTCCACTTCTCAAGGATATAGCATTGAGGGCCTTACAATTGATCATAATGTTTAAAGGAATGCTACCCCCACTTTTAGCTTGCATATCATTGACCGTATTGGACAATTAGGTCAAATGACTAGTGATGTCAGTATTTTTCAAGGTGAGCTCCTCTAACTTTTTTGCACATCCGAATTATCTTTTTGTATACCTTGCAAAATAGTGGTTATAGAAATGAAATTTTCATCACTTTCCTTCATTCATCCTTTTATATTGGTCATTTGCGCTGCCATGCTTGTCAAGAGCTGTGAAATTTCATCCTCTCGTAGCTATTGTTGAGATACCATAGTATTGGGTTGGGTTGCCACTAAAGCCCTTGAATGGTCTTGAAAGTCACTTGAGAAAGCTCCAGTATTGTGGAATTGATTACCTTGGAATTGATTTGATCTATTGGCTATCCCACTCCATTTAGAGTTTAGGTGGTCTCTCCAACCGAGATTGTAAGTGTTTGAATAAGGGTCCCTTTTCTGATATTGCCCATCTCTTTCTTGGTACATAGCATTCACCTCTTCAGTTGGCCTTAGACAATTCACCCTTAATTTCAAAATCTGCATTAAAAGCAAGAAAAGTACCAGGCATAGGATCAAAGTTTCTATCAGATTGAGTTAATTCCTTAATAGTTCTACCCCTAGGTTGCCTATTAATCCTATTTCGTCCATTATACTCTCCTTGACCCTTATTACCACCACTATTATTAGGTCCGTTATGTTGCCATTCCTATTCCTACCATTAGTACCATTAGTAGGTACTTCAGCCATAATTTCCTCGTCTACCTCTTCACTCTCACTAGATGAATAGGATTGGTCTTGGAAGGTAGGTGGGCTAGAGGGTTCTGTCTCTCTACCTCTCCTACCTCTACGCCCTTTATGCATGCACAATCACTTAAAATTCAAGCACAAGTAGAGTTCAAAAAAGAATTATAATAAAAAATTTTGTATTTACCAAGTGTGTAGTTCAAAATTGAGGCAAACTCAATGATCTCAAATAGTGCTCAGTGAGTTTGAGGTGCATGAAGTGCTATACACTCTAAAAATATGTGTAGGAATCAAAACTATGCAAAAAGGAGCAAGTCTGGACACTTAGAAAAAGTTTTTAGTGAAAAGCAACCCAGGTCACAACTTGGGATATCCAGGTTGCGACTTGAGTTCACAGAGAGCAATCCTAGACACCAGGAAATTGAAGTCCCCACAAGCAAAGAATTAGGTCGCGACTTGAAGCACAAAGGTTGTGACTTGAACTCACAAAGAGCTCCTTTCACAAAAACTTTAAAAAATTCACTAAGTTATTCAACCAAATGCTCTCCAAACTTACGCACAAGATTCTAAACCTTTAAGCAAATGGCTAAACACTTAGGATCAAGTTTAAAAAATGCAAAATGCTATGCAAAAGTGCAAATGCAAAAGTATTAAAAAATAAGATATTTATTTCTATTTCTCAAAATTTTTATGCTATGCAATGCAAAAATTAAGGTTTAAAAACAAAAGTTCAATGAGAATCGACCCCAATCAATAATGCTATTAAGAACCAATTGCTAAGGAACCAATTTCTCGCTATCCAACAATGGCGCTATTGATCGAACTGGGATGTCACCTTTTGAGTCATCAAGAATATGATTACACCAAATAATATAGTATAGGGCACAGCCTATCATTCTTCTCAAGGAGAGCTTTTATTAGAAAGCCTAGACTAAGTTGGCTATCAAAAACATATTGATTGGGGTAAAAGGGGGGTGTTAATTGATAAAACAGTAGTGCAATAAAGGCAAAATGTAACGAAGTAAATCTTTTTGGTCTTTTTAAATTAATAAAGAAATACTTTGGATTAAGGGGAAAATATGCTGAGATAGGCTCTTGATGATGAAAACTTGGTTATCACTGCTCTTAAAAAATGATATTGCAGTTATGAAAATCTCTAAGTCTGGATAAAAACCCAAGGTAAATCACTCAGGTCCAATACTTTAATTAATGAAAACTTACTTTGATCAAAGTTAATTAACACCTCTTAAAACATTGTTAAAAACCACTTAGAGTGCAATAAATGAATGATGCAAATGCCTTCAATGATTGTCAATCAACAACCCTAGAAACCAAGCAAGCAAATTAACTGTCAATTATCATTGACTATCAACTAACTAATAAGGAATCAAAACTAATATATATATAATCCAACATAAAACATCATCTAATTCAATTGTAATGGTCCAATTACAAGATTTACCAATTGGCAATCAAGTCTTACATAAGAGTAGAAATTCCTAAATCTATAAATATCTAACAAATCTTTAAAAAACTCCCTTAATATGTCCATGAGCTCAAGCTTTATCCTCCATCACTAAGAGACTAAAGATTTGGCCTCTCATAACTTCAAACTTGCCACAATCACTCCAAGAATGTTCTACCATAAGGAATGCCAAAAAGGGGTTGAAAATATAGAGAAGAAGATGATGGAAGTGGTTTAATCGGTGTAGAAATGAAGGAAATGGTGGAGAAATGGAGAAAAATGGAAGATTGTTATTAGAGTTGAGTGAAGGCTTGAGAGAAAATGGTTGAGACTTCAATTCACATAAATCTGCAAGATCAGCTCTTCCTTTTTCATGGCTGCTGTTCCCTTTTGGTCTGAATACAGAATAGCCTATTCTAAAATCCATAGTTTGACTAAAAATACATTCAAGTCGCGACCTAGGATAGTTTATACCGTGACTTGGGGACACAAAGACACTTCCAGTCTTGCGTTTTAGCTCTTTTGAAATTGTGGCTCCTTAAATGCTCCATCTTGGGTCTTTAAGCCTCCTCCAAATGCCTAAAAACAAAAGCAAAGAGCTTTGTAAAGATTAAACAAATTAAAGATCAAGGCATTTACAATTTAGATGAGATAATTAACCCTTTTTACCCTTAAATCAGCAAAATGCAATGCATGAATTGACATAATCAAAAAGGTATAAATGCATGCAAAATGAGGGCAAAAGTGTTGCAAAATAACATAGAACAATTAAGAAAACCATGTAAAGATTAGGTTTTATCACCTTTCTACACCTATCCCTTACCTGTCACCATATCCATCTAAACATCTAGAGGTGAATCATTTACACTTAACTAATCCAATTCTAGATCCCTAGTAAACAAAACCAAAAGAAAAAGTAAACAAGAGCAAGGAAATAAAATAACAAAAAAGGCCAGTAGATTCTAGACCCAAAGTCCTGTTTGGTATGAAGCATTGAAAGTAAGAGATAGGAATTGCGATTGCAATTGAAAAAATCATTAAAATAATATTTAGTATGGGTAATTGCTTGTTATATGGGATTAAGCAAATCCATAGAGGTGGGATTGGGGAATACGAAGTAGAATTGCCTAATCCCATATACATGGGTTTGACTAATCCCATAAAACAAGCAATCTCTTATACTAAATACAATTTTAATAGATTTTCTCAATTTTTAAAGCTTCCTATGCACCAAAAGAGTCCTTTCTTCTAAATAACAGAATTTGGAATCCAGTGAAGATCATGAGGGGAGGGTGATTGAGCTCAAGATATTATTATCTTTTCATCTCATTATCCATGATTTTGTGATATTTTCTGGCCCTTTTTAATGATAATTGTTCTTAATTTAGATTTAGAGTCCTTACTTTAAGTTAGTGTCATTTTGAGGATTAAATTGTCATAATTGGTTATTAATTGGATTCAATTGATTTCTAGGACAATTGATACTTCAATTTGTTGCTTTTTTATTGTAGGACACTAAAGATTGGGGCCAGAATTGAAGAACTCAAGGCACAAAAAGCAGGAAAGGATCCTCTGCCTAAGTTCACAGCGGCACACATCTGACTTCGTCGCGGCGAAAATCATCTGTTGAAGCAAGGCTCTCTGCCATGTTTCACCGCGGCGAACCTATTCTTCGCCACGGCGAACCTCTTGTAGCAGCAAATCTCAGACTCGACCATTTCAGGAAATTTTGACCTACCCATCCCCAGAAACCGACCCATGCACGCAAATTTCGGGTTAGAAACCCTATTTTGGGTATGATGAGATCCGACTATCATTATTCAGCCTCCACCTACGTCTCTTTCATCTTCTTCTCTCATCTCCCCCTCAGAAACCCTAATCCCATTTCCATTTCTTCCATCTGCTACTGCCATGGCTGAAGAACAATACCTAGTTGGAGTTGATTCAAGAGTTATGACGAGCTAAGCTTCTCAACTCTTGCATATGGTGGAAGAAGCATGAGTTCCAAGAGCTTCAAAGGGGAGTTAGCTTCATCTATAAGTTCTAGTTCTTTATTTATGAATTTCTAGGTCTTAGGATTTGTAAATTTGGGCTGAACTATTTTGATTATGGTTGTAATCAATTCTGGATGATTATCTTGTGTATTGGATTAGTTAATGTTGAATTTGAGCTTCAATATATGTGGTTACATATATGTTTCTATGCAACTCTTTTGATACTCTCTTTCTTGCATGGTATTGTGTGATTGTTGAGTTAATCTAGGCTTGCATTTAACCAAGTGCATTAATTAATCTTAATACACACACTAAGTGAGCTTAATAGGATCTTATGAAATGGGTGCCATTGATTAAGATCCTAGACTTAAAGAGTTCTTTAAGGTTTTTCATTTAGAAAACTTGGTGATTTTTACTCCCAAAATTATTTTGAACTATGATTGCTTCAAAGCCATATTCAAGAGATTACATATCATTAATTTCCACTACATTACTACTATCTTAGAAAAATCCAAAAACATAGTAACTTAGATTTGATTTAATTGTATTTAGTTTTGGCATTTCATTAAATGTTAAAAACCCAAAAACCCCCTTTTTCATTACTCTGCATACCATTTAGTCTAACCTAGATAACTAACTAAGGCTCCCAAAAGAGAACGACCCGAGTTTGCATTACTGCATAGCTTGGATAAATTTTTGAGTGAGAACCCCTAAGCGAACGATAAGAAAGGCTCTCTTTCAGAGGGCCAAGTATGTTCTTACCCTGCTTGAGTAAGTTGCGAGCATTTATCAAGAGGACCTTCAAAGATTTTATGTATAAACTTCGTAATATGTTAAGTTTAGGGTGTGTGATACTATCTATCAAGATAAGTTGTAAAATAACTTGTGTACATACATTTGGTATTGTTTTGGTAAAAGGGGGATAGTTGAGGAGGCTGTTTAAATCTTCCAAACAATAAAAGGATGGGGTGTGCAAAGAACTGTTAAGTGTTATGATGCTTTAGTTAAAGTGATTGTACAGAGGGGACAATATATGATAGCAAAAGGGTATTTTAATGCAATGTTGAGAGAGGGAATAAGTGATCCCACTCGTCATAAGTATAATATCATGCTCTGTGGTATTTTCCTATCTCTTCTTTTTTCTGAAGACACGTGAAATGAAAAGGCATTTTGCCAAATGTGGTAACAATTGGTATTATTGATTTAAGAAGGCGGAGGAGGTAGACAAATTATTCACAAAGATGAAGGGAAGCAACCAAGCGCCTAATGTGATAACCTTATTAGTAGGTGACCTGTAAGTACCTTTACAAGTACTTTCTGAGCTTGGAGGCCTATATTGGCCTTCATGAGCTCCTACGACCCTATTCTCCTAAACTTTTTATGCTTGAAAACAAAAAAAGCAATTATTCGATTTAGCATCCCACAGAAGCAAGGTTACTATGGCATCTTTAATTCAGAACTTTTGCTAGGCCAATGCATATTATAGGGTAGTAAAATTATTAGATAAGTTAGTTTTGGAAAGACAACATCTTCAGGCCATAGCGTTCCTTAGAAAGGGAACATATTGGTGTTTATAACATAATGATTGAGTATTTGTGCAATAATGGGCAGACTTAAAGCAAAAACATTTTTCTGGCAATTAATAAGAAGGGTGTCCAAGATTCAATTGCTTTTAATAATTTGATCTGTGCGCACTCAAAAGAAGGCACCCTAAATCTACTTTTGAAATTATTAAGGTTATCTAATTTTCCCAGTATTCATGCTGGATTGTGATCATCTAGGATTTCAATTGCTTGTTTTAATGGCTTTCTTCCTCCTAGTGACCTTTATGGCATCCAATTTTGTTTTAGATCTATCATGTTTCATTAGAATGTTGTAATTGAAACTGAATATTGGTTTTCCATCTAATGTTTTGAAAATTCTTTTGAAATGTGGGTCTAATATAATTGATTGGTTTTTGTATGACTTATGTGTTATTTGGGCCCAAGCAAGTATGTTAGATGACAACTTTCTTGCAACTGAGTTTTCCAAAAACAACCTTAATCTTACAATTAAAATATTATTTTCAATCTTTAACGTATGACTCAATTGACTTATTTGAGAAAATTATGAAACATAATAAATTACCGTAAAATATTTATATTTTTCTTTTCAAGCTAATTTTCCAATTTTATAAGTTGATATATTATAATCTAATGATACATATAAGTATTTTAAAGTGATCATCTAACATATGATATATATATATATATGCACATATATATAATTAAGTAACTTAGGGCCCATTTGGTTCAATTCCATTACATTCTTACAATGTAGTGCAATGGCAATGTAACATGAAGAGTTGCTTATAACTTCAAAAATCTAGATTTGAAGAATATGTCCCCCCCTCCTTAAGTTTCACATATCTATTATTATTTCTTAATAATTTCATCTTGAGCAAAAATTTCATGTTGTGGCTTTCTTTCTTTCTATTTCGGGACAATGCAAAATATCTTTTCTATTTGGCTCAATTAACTATTTCAAGTTTAGAAAAAAATTGGACGGAGTGTCCTGGTCCCTTCCCATCCCATCCCGTCCCGTGAACACCCTTAATAACAAGTTCCAAAGTAAAAAATAAGAACTTTTAAAACTTATTTTATAATTATTTTCCTTTTTTAGGACCTCATTGTAATTCTTCCTATTAATTATAGGGATCATGTTTGGTATGTTTTTTAAAAAGATGTCATGCGTTGTTTTTTAATAAATATTTAACATTAATATATAACAAAAAGATCATTTCACCCTTATGTATGAAAAGAAAGTATATCATATCTTTGATGATCTCGGGGCTAGAATAGCAGGAAAACAATATCGATGTGTATTTGATATCTTTGATTGAGAACTTGAAGAAATTATGGAATGAAGGTGTTCATGTGTCTGATGCATATGAACAAGAGATCTTCAGTTTACGTGTCATGATCTTTACCACGATAAATGACTTTCCGGCATATAGCAATTTGTCAAGATACAGTGTTAAGGGGCATAAAAATGTCTGATAGGTGATGAAGACACTCATTACATGCAACTCAAATATGGAAGGAAGACAGTCTACCTTGGTCATAAAAGGTTTCTTAGTCGACACTACCTTTACCATAGGTTGAAGAAGACATTTAATGGCTCACAAGAATATCAAATAGCTCCAATATTAACTAGAGAAAAAGTTTATCAATAGGTAGAAGGAGTTAATGTGATTTTTTGGTAAGAAGAAGAAGAAGAAGATTACAGGTAAGAGGAATATATGGAAAAAAAAATCCATCTTCTTTTATCTTTCATATTAGCGGAGTATTCATGTGAGCCATAGTCTAGATGTGATGCATATGGAAAAAAATATGCGTACAAGCCTAAATGGTACACTTTTATACAAAATTGGAAAGACTAAGGATGGAATCAATATGAGACAGCATTTAGTCAAAATTAAAATAAGAAAACTCCTCCACCCACAAGAAAGAGAGGGTAAGAGGGCTTATTTCTATCTAGCTGTGCACACATCATCAAAGGAAGAGAAAATGAGTTTTTGTGATTTTTTGAATGGTATTAAGTGCCACAAGGTTATTCTTCCAATTTGAGAAAGCTTGTTTCAATGCAAAATTTGAAGATAATAGAGATGAAGTCTAACGATTGTCACATGTTGATGCAATAATTACTTCCAGTTACTATTTCACGTATTATGAAAAATGATATGAGAAATACTATTACAAAACTTTTTATGTCTTTCAATACTATTTACAGTAGAGTTACTGATCCTTCTGAGTTAGATGAATTAGAAAATAAAGGTTATGAATCTTCTCCTAATTGGAAATGTACTTTCCTCCACCATTTTTTGATATTACAGTGTATTTGATAGCTCACCTTGCACGAGATATAAGACTTTGTGGCCTTTTGTGTTTAAGATGGATGTACCCATTTGAGAGATATATAAAAATCCTAAAAAGGTACTCTAAGAATCCTTATCAGTTGGAGGTATCAATTGTTGAGAGATATGTAGCTGAGGCGGCAGTTGAGTTTTGTAACACATATCTTGATAGGATAAAGGCAGTTATACTTCCTCGATCTCGACATGATTAGGGGAGAAGCAAGGGAACACAAGGTGTCATAGTGAGATCCATATCTCGTGAAGTTGTAATGCAGACACATCTGTACATTTTAAACAACACGAATAGAGTTTACCTTACTTGGATGCTCACAAGAATATGTTGAAGAACATTAATCTAAGAAAGAACGAAATACAACTAGTTAATAAGCATAACAAGTCATTTACAAAGTAGTTCAAGCAAGAAATATTAAAAGATGACAATCCTTCTGGGACAATACAAAGGCTAACTGTAGGGCCTCATTTTAAGGTTATATGTTGGGGCAGATATGACATAAATAGTTATTCATTTTGCACAAAAGCCCAAGATGATAAGAGTACTATGCAGAATAGTAGAGTGATAGAAGTAGCCAAAGCTATGCATTTCGCTAGTTCAAAAGATAAAAACCCAATGTTGGCATCCATATACTATTATGGAGTAATAGAAGAGATATGGAAGGTTAGTTATACCAAGTTTAAAATTCCCCTCTTCAAATGTAAATAGGTTAATAGTAATAAGAATTTAGATTTGTTTTGGTTAATCTTGAAAGAGTTGGATATGGAGCTAAGCCATTTATTTTAGCAAGTCAAGCAAAACAAGTGTTTTATATTACTAATCTAGCAAAGAAAAAATTGTCCATCATGCTCCAAGGTAAAAGGCAAGCAATTGGTGGAGATGAAGGTGACTCAGAGTTTAATCTTGATAAAATCCCACCTTTCACAGTTGCTCGACCTAAAACAACTGAATTAGATTTGGTATATGATGATTATACTGTTAAATGATCATTATGAAGGATTTTGGGAAGATAATCATTGTAAGGTCTAAATAAATTATTTCATGTTTCTTATTAAATTTATTTGATATTTATCATTTATTATATTTCTATTATTTATTCATAATGTGATGTTTCTTATTAAATTTACTTGATGTTTTTTATTTTCACATTTGTTAGTTGTTCTTTAAACAGGGAATGAATAGATCCGGTTAGGAAGGTTCTAGCAACAAATAAGACACCACCAATATTTTTTTCTGATTTAACATATGACTTCACCATTGAGAAAAAAGACCTCATTCAGTTCCTCAACTTTGAGGAGTTGGATATAGCTTTTATGCAGCTAGCTATTTTGTAAGTCACAATATCATTTTGTTATTTTATGTTGTACTTGTGTATATCCTAATGTTTCTTATTTGAACAACAGGAACTTTACCTGCGTCTATCAGGATAGAGGACTTGAGGACACATGACTTTATGTGTCCTTAACAGGTACAAAAAGTAATCAATACTACAGAAGTGAGGTCGATCCACTTGATGACCACAATTACCAAACAAAAAAGAAATTATATTTGCACCTTTAAGTGGAAGGGTAAATATATTATTGTATTTGAGACACACAAATCATATATATAGGATTATAATTAATATGATTCATATTTTGCAATTATCATTAGACCCTCATTATTTTTGCCCCCTTGATAAGTCTTTACTGGTTCAAAATCCGCTATGGAAAGCTCATTTTAATCACCATTAAATAGCTTTTTTCTAGTAGTGTATCAAGCGAATATATATAGAGAAGTATAAAGAGGCAAAAACTAATTAAAAAATGACACAAGGAAGAGAACAAGGGAAGAAAGAGGAATCAATAAAGAAAGATATGAAGAATCAAAATGATAGTTGTAACATCCCAAATTTTGGTTTATAGATACAAGTAATAGCACCGGGAAAGGATGATTATAAAATCTAATGCAACGAAAGTCCCGGAGATCCTTTGGAAGGAAAAAGAGATTTTTCAAGGGCAAATGTGTAAAACAATAGTGTTCGGGACTAAAGAATGACGAACTAGAAACAACTAGAGGCCAGAGGTTATGCCAGAAACTTGCAAGAGGTGGTTTCGAAGGTTAGGCCTAAGGAGGGACCAAATTGTAAAGAAAATATTCTTAGGCCAAGCAGGGACCTAATTATAAATAATAAAAGTTCTGGTTAGCCAATGCTCAGAGTTAGCAAAACGGGCCCAAATGACTCAAAAAAATTCCAGAAAAATGGGAATAGGATCCCAGAGCTGATATAAGGCTAGAAATGACGAAAATGCCCTGAAGTCATTCCAGGGTTTTGAGCAATTTGATATGGTAACTTAAATTGAATTATTTAAGCTATGAGACGGCCTCAAATAATCAGGAAAAACTGGGAAACAGTAGTTGAGAAGTTTATACAGATTGTAAAATTAATTTCGTCCCAAAAAACTGACAAGGTTAGCTTTAATTAAATTTAAAGCCTATTTATATCCTATCCAGGGGAAGTCAAAATAACTGTCTAGAATTTGACTCTTGACCCAAGAAAAATTAGAGGAATTTCCCGTGATAAAAGGAAAGAATGAAACCCAGAGACAGATCAACAGAGTTACAAGTCGATAGAAAGAATTCAAAGAAGGTAACCTTGATTAAGTATTATTTAATAATATTTTTGGGAAAAGGAGAAAGAAAATATCTAAAGACCATCATGATGGCGCTGAGTCAGCATGCTGAGTCACGAAATGCAATCATGACACCTACGAGTCATCATGCTGAGTCACTAAATGCAATTATGACACCTACGAGTCATCATGCTGAGTTAGTAGAAGATATTTATGAACAGCATGAAAATTAGAACGCAGTACGGGAATATTTTTGACAGTCCTTTGTCTACCTGTTATAGTGAAATCTCTACTGCGTGACTCAGTAAGGTTAAGTAGCCTGTCAATAGAGCTGATTATTTTTATCTATGCTCTTCTAAGATGGTGCCATATATGTACTTAATTAAGATGAGAAAATGGTGCCAGAACATGTCCCAGTGATACCGAGTTAGTCAAGACTTAGAAAAGTACCCGATATGGTGCAGAATGGCAGAATAGGTGGAGGAATGCCTAAGGGCTATATTTTACACGAATTTTATATTAATTTCTTTCCTATTTTAATGCCAAAATGATGAAGGAATATGGAAGAGACAAATGTACGATTAGATGGGAAAAGAAGGTATTACGTGTACGGTTGGATGCAAGACACGTGTACGGTCTGATGCAAGGCACGTGTATGGTTGGATTAAAGACATGTGACTTGATGATGTAAGCATGATGTCATCAAGATAAGGTAAGCATGATATCATAGGACATATGTCATCATAAGATAAAAAGAGAAAATGGACAGTCCAGATCAAACCACGTATTTTTAATATCAGCGGCCGAGATTCAGTCTTGTTTTCTATAAATACCCCTCGCCACCCCTCCATTTTGTCTAAGCTCCTTGAACCCATGGGGAAGCTCCTGAAAAATGGTTTCTAGAGAGAGAAAGAAGAGGGAGAAAGAAAGGCCAAGTGATCCTAAGCCAGATCAAACTCTAAAACAAGATATGTGTGCCGTTTTTGATGTAGTTTCTACCTCCCTTGTTATTTTTTAGCCTGGTGGTTGGTTTGATTGGATTTTTTATGATTGAAATCCTATGGAGAGATACTGCACGAAATTGATGAGGTTAGGGAAAGATGAAGTATATGTTAAAAGCATGTTTAAAGGCTTGGAAACAACAAGAATCAAGTGGTTCTGTGTTGATTTTGCAAGAAATCCAACTTTCACTTAGTTTGTGATTCTGTTTGGCCTTGACTGTTCTGACTGGCTAGGATTGGATTTTGATTGTTTTGAGCTTGGAAATGGATTCTACATGCAAAATTATGTGGGAATTGCATGTGGAAATAATTTTAGGAAGGTTGGAATTGAAACTCAAAAGTTAGAGTTCAAGTATGTTCAAGAAAGAATCAAGGAGAGATAAATTGATGACTTGATTCTAATAATTGTTTTGCATAATGTATTGATGTGTTTAGGACCTTGGAACATCTAAGAGGATTTTTAATGGTGTTGACTGAAAATCCATCGGGTTGGAAAGACAAGAGAATCAAAGGAAAAGCAAGAGGAAAGCTATGTTACAAGGTAGTGAACTTACTTATATTGTGTGCTTGATATGTATGCTTGCATGATATGATTGTGTTGCCATGATATGACTAAGCTATGATGAAATGTTTGAAAAGTTATGTTTGGAAGTTTATGTTATGTTTTGCCTTGGCTATATGTTATGAAAGCATGAAATGCTGTAGTTTACTTTTCATGACATTCATGTGTTAATCTTATAACATGTCATGCATATGCATTATGTCTTGCATGCTTATGGGTAGTGTTTGCTATTGAGATTTTTCCGAATCTCACCCCTCCCTAACCAACTATTTAGGTCAATCAATGGTGGGTAATAATGGCACGAGAGGCAAGGAGAAAAAAGTGGAGAATTATTGACGTTAATGAATGATGTTATTATTCAATGTGTAATTCTCCTATTATGTAATTTATGTTATGGATGCCAATGATGCCATGTATTTAATTACAATATTTATGGGAGGAATAAAAATGTATGAGGATGATTGGGAAAGCATAAACCCAATTTATGTATGCCAAAGAAATAGAAAGAATTAAAGTAAAAAGAGGTTAAGGGGTAAAAGTAGGTCATGGAGCAGTGAGTTTGTAGCTCTAGTTTGACCTATCAAATAAATGAGTTAAGCTGCAAAATTTGGCATATTCATAGTACACATCCCAAGCTTTAAAATGAGATGTAGATCACCTCAATCGGATATGTATACAAGGAGACACGATTTTTATAGAATTAGTTATGAATTTTTGAAATTGGACCTGTAATCTGGAATTTGAACAGTGAATAGTAACCCGAGTATATATGCTGAAATTTTAAATCCACGGGCTTGTGTCATGACCAGCTTGAACCATAACACTTACTAATATGCACTCTGAGGGGTTAAAGGTAGGATGTTTCAATAGTCAAGTTTCAAATCATTCTCATCCTTTTTCCTATTAATGTATATGTGTGTGTATTCACGAATAGTAGTTGTTAAACATAAGGAAGGAGCACTACTACAAAAAAGACATTTAATAGTGACTAAAATGAGTTTTTCAAGGCATTTTTAAGAGTGACGTCTATGCCATCGATAGAGGATTTCATGGCGGTTTAGGAACCGCTGTGGTATGTGACTTTTCACAGTGGTTATATAAATAACCACATTGAAAAGTTTTTTTTTTTTTGTTTACTTTCATCCTATTGACCAAGATAGAATAGGAGAACAAAGCCCCAAAGGAAGGGGTTTGAGAATCAATCAACCAATAACCTTTTACTCGTTAAAAGCATTCTGATGAAACAAACATAGATTCTTTCCTGCCGTAATAGCGCCATTTAGCTTCACTTTCTACCACTAGTTCGAAGCTATTAAGATTTAATAAAGGTAAACTCAAAGACTCAGATCTGATAAAATTCATGAATTTCAAGTTGTCAAACTGCAAAAACTATGAAACCGATGGAAAGAACAAAGGAGAAAGGGTGAAAAAGGCACAAAGAAGAATGAAGAGGATGAGGTGGTGGGGACGACAATAGCGACAACAACGGTGATGGAAGAACATGGTGGAGATGATTGAAGCAAAGTATAAAGGGCAGCAAAGGTAGGAGGAGGGAGAAAATCGAGTGAGGAGGTAGTGGGGGACTATGAGCTCTGACTCTGAAAAGTGAAAACTATTGCACGATGGATAGGGTTTTAAAATTCTGATACACTTTTTACAGCGGTTATTTAAAAAAACGCAATAAAGATTATTTTTTGGAACGGTTATTTAAAAAACCACTGTTAAAAGAACTTTTCATGGCAGTTTTTTAAATAACTGCTGTGAAAAGTAAATTTTACTTCCCTATAATTATAAAAATGCCACCGTCAGATTTTTTACAGTGTTTTTTCTTATGACCGTGGTAAATTAGCGTTGTGAAAGCTTTTTTTTGTAGTAGTGAAGAGAGGTAAAAAAACATGATAAAAGTAGGTATATACCTTAATAAATATATGTATGTCTTAGAGATGGTGATGAAATGGATGCCAACAGGTGAACTAAGGGGAAACGGATGAAAAGAATGAGGTAAAGAGGAATTATGAGAAAGGACATAAAAAAACAAAAAGAAAAGAAAACAAGAATGGCAAAGTTTACCTTGAATGTATTTTGATTTATGAGGATGAACTTTCAGAGAGCATAAGAAAGAGTAACGATTTCTAAAAAGCCACAAGTCTGCAGTAGTGGGAAAGATAAATAAGAAATTGAGTGGCAGCTAAAGGATAAAGAATGAGTGAGTAAAAATTAAGGTTAAGTTGCTATATCTTTAAAGTTAATAAATCTTCATTTAGTTAATTAATATGTAATCTACCAGAATCAATCAAATAGTTTTAAAAGTTAAACTCAATCTCTTTTGTTTATATTTTTTTTAATTAAAATTCACATAACATATTTGAAAATTTGAATTTCAATCTATTTCATATTATTACTGGTACTACTACTACTATTACTATACCTATACACTTATTTATAATTTTATTTTATCTTTTAGTAAAGTTATATATATATTTATAATGCCACACATAAGATAACTATTTGTGATTACTCTAACTTGATTCAAATTTTAAATCCCCTATTTCTTTGATCTTTTGTGATAAGCTTGAAATAGTTGATAACTTAATTCTCCTTATTGTTTAATTAACCAATAGTACTATAAAACCCAATTAAATTTGGGTTGTTACAAAAATATATATATATATATATATATAGAGGACCTTTAGTACATTAAATTTAATATATTTTTGCAGAAAAAAATGACCATAACAAAAGTCGATCGTTTCACAATCATTGAAATATTCAATAACTTAATCTATAAGTCAAATAAAATTTAAAATTATTTTTTCGAATATATTTTTCCTCAATTAAATATATATACTCATATCATTTTAATGTACATAATATTTCATATATTGCATTATTTTCTTGGACATGCTTCTAGCATTTTTAAGTCTTTCATATTTTTCATGTAAATTTCACTATTTAGGTAGTCATATGTATAGACTATAACAATATCTTATAGACGCATATTTCCTTTTTATATGCTGCTAGAGTAGTAATATACGCAAAAATTATTTATACCCCACAAACTAATATGCCTTATCATAATCTTCATTTGACCATTATGAAAATCTTTATTTTCACACAAATGTTAATATATCACATAATAACTTTGTATTACTACAAGTCCTCAATTTTCACATGTTGAAATAATATTTTCATTGCGTCTTTTTCTTGTATTTTTTCTTGTGGTCAAATTTCTATCTGCTTCGTATGACATATCTATGTATAGATCCTCATTTTAATGATCTGATCTTATCATGAAAAATGTTGTTGAAAACTTTATCTTTTCGGTTCTATTTCTTTCTTGTGACATAACTTATTGAGATCTTTTTATTACTCTTTAGATGCCTGAACGTCTTCTAGTTTTTTTCCCCCAATTAGTTATGTTTCAGAACTCTTCTAGAGCGCATACTTCCTAATATGACTTTTAAATTTCATGCTTCTTTTTATCCAATGAATTATACTAGAACCAATTAACCTCTTATGTTTCAGGCATATCTCATTTTTATTTATACTAATTAGAATTTTTTTAGCTAGAATATGTGATTTAATAATACTCATTTAGGTCAGTAATAGCATCTACCTACTACAAAATATGTTATTTTTGTCCGTTCTAGAGGCTTTTTTTGTTTGTTTTAAAATAGACAAATATTGGCATCTATATATTCATCTATTATGGAACAAACAAATCATATTTTTCTGTTTTGGCCAAAACAAATGAATTTTTTTAAAAAAAGAAAGGTGAAAATTTGCATATTGCCTGTTTTTATTCAACTTAAAATTATAAAAGTGTATATACAACAAAACTAAAACAGATTATTGCAAATAATAACAACAATTTAGCACAACCAAATTACATGTTTTCCATATAAATAGAATCCACATGACCCACAATTTTAAGGGTTAAAACATTTAAATATAAATAACATCCTAATTAATTAACTTAGGCAAGCAAAGAGAACTAAACACCATAAGTAAGTCATATAACAGAATAAAGTTTTAAAACCAAAAAATTTAATGACATGACATCCTAACTTAGTAAAGCAAAAAGAACGAAGAAACCAAAAAAACAATCAATTTAAGCTTTCCAATATAATTTTGAAGCACACTTCTCTTAACACTACCTACCTACAAAGTAATAAAAATAAAGTTAAAGCTTTCTAAAATTCAATGTAAAGATTAAACTTTACAAATACTTAATTAACTATTACATTCTAATCAAATTGCTCTCTTAGACATTTTCACAAACACCTCATGTGCATTAAGGTTTAAACAAGTTTAGCAAGATTTTTAATCATCAAAATGTAACCTAGTTAGTTTTGAATCGTTTCTAAGTGCAATTCTTACCAACAATCAATGTAAATAGAAAACATACACACCCATAAACAATTACATTAATTCCTTTTAACATTCAAAAACCCACATAATATAAAAGACACACAAACCCATGCTACTTACCTTGTGTTGTGAACAAGCTTAAGGTGGATGAGATCGAATGGAAACTTCTGTGGAAGAAACGTTGCTTCTGGTCATGGGATGACATAGATGAAGAATTGGGGAAAAGAGGGAGAAAAAGAATTAGGAAAAAAGAAGAAGAAGATGACGAGCTACTAGCTAGAGAGGGAGAAGGCAAACTTAGTCACTTGTATTAGTACTAGAAAGAAAAAGTAGAAATCTAAAGAAATGAGTGAAAGAGCTCACCACACACGAAGAAGAGTGAAGAAAGTAGAAGGCGTATTTCTGGAGTATGTTCAAATATGTGCATGGCAAAGATGAAATATGAATAAAAAAGACAATATTCATCTGTTCTTAAGAGGAGCAAATGAGTATAGGGAGCCCATACTCGTTTGTTCATCATAATACATGAGTATGGGAGCCCATATTCGTCTATTGTAACATAACAAATAAGTATGGGCTCCTATACTCGTCTGTTCTATATTTGTCTATTGTGAGGAATAAACAAGCATGGACTCCTATACTCGTTTGTTTTCTTTTAACAGATGAGTTTGAAGGCCCATATTCTTCTATTTTTCAAAGCAAACAAAAATGGGTGACTAAAATAACTTAATTTGTAGTAGTGCTAGTAGATATTTTGTAATATCTTATGAATGCATTCACTGATAAACTTATAGTACATACAACCATATATTTAAGGATCTATACTTAATAATAATAATGCATTTTATATGTTATCTTTTCTAGCTACTCGATTTCTCCCTCTTATGTTGGGAAAACTTTATTCATGTAAGGAAAACTTTGTTAAATAACAATCAATTAATCATACAATATCCATCTCCTAAATCCATTTGTTTCATTTAGAAACATCCTTTCATTTCATTTAAAGATAAGAAGAGGATTCTTACCAAACATTTATCCCAACTTTCTTTAAATATTCATCCATGTGCATTATGGTGGGTTGATAGTAATGAATATTGCACATTTAAACTTCTAAGTTGAAAATATTTGGCTCCTAACCAAAAGCCAATTTACTGGGAGAATTTTGTTGGCTTGATTATATAAGTGTTGCAAAATATCAAATCAAATATGCCAACACTTAACTAAAGTTTTATTCTCAAAAGTATTGAACTAGCCACTTGCAGAGGCTTTAATAAATAATTCTGCTAGATCATTTTATTAAGCAGGTTTTTCAACTAGTTTCTAACAAGTATATGATAATCATTAAAAGCCTAATACATAAACTCACTAGCATGTTTAAGAGAATTTTGAGGATCTCATCAGATATTCTGGAAATTTCGCATAATCATTTATATAAACAATCTTGCAAACTTCAAGTTACAAACTAATAGCAATAACACATGTAACCATCTTATAGATGCATCTATCAAATTTATTAAGCATTCGTAGGATTTACATGCTATCTGAACGGGCCCATATATCAGAATTTGATATATTTTTATAAGTGTTGAGATCTATTCCAAATCATAACTAGTGATATTCTCATAATCTATTTTCTTTGAGAACAGACAGAACATTATATAACACATTGGCTATTCATGAAGAATCTTCTGGTTCTTCGATGGATATAATACATAATCTTCAATAATTTGTTGTATCATATATATGATCCAGACTTATCAAACAAGTAATGCTAACAATAAATCTGACAGGATTGATAAACTCCTAGTTTACTGTATTATGTTTCTTGGCCAGCAGTAAACCTTCAATTTTTGTAACATATGATTGATTTGAAATCTCAATATGACATCCATTTTTAAGAGATCAATTGGGCTTTATGGCATTGTGAGGAAGTTATATGAAGTATATGAGGAAAACTTCTTCCAACATTAACTCACACTTTTATTCCAACAATCTCCCCCTCAAGTGTGACTCATATAAATATGCTTTCCTTATTCATGTATTTCAAAGACAGTGATCAACATATAGTAGGTCAATAACTTATCTTTCATTTGAAAACCCAAGTAATTTCCAACTCACATGCAGTCATGGATTTCAATCCAATTGAATTATTACCTTCAAAAAAATTTTGGTGAATCAAAGTTCTGATGTTGATCTATGATCATGATATTTTCATAAATACAAAAAATATGTATTAGTTCTTTAGGAACTATATCAATTTTATTATGTAAAGTTCTTTAGGAATTACCATATATTATTACATCACTATATAATTCTGTTACTCATTATAATATACTTTGTTTTTTCTATGCATATTCAAAGTATGTAATGCTTAAAACCTTTTACTATATTTTCCTAACATCTATTTTTTTCAAACATTACTCCTCATATATATATATAGTAACATTCCAAAATGTATTTATTAAATTTATAAAGATATTTAAGAGAAATTCAACATATAAAAACTAAAATCAAACTACACAAACATTACCCTATAATGATTTATTATGTTTATTAGGGGATAAAATGAAATGAAGAAAATTTGAGAAGGAGTATAAAAAAAAATTTATTTTAATATATCATTTAAATATATCATTAACATTATAATACATAGTTTTAACTTGCAATATATATAAAATTTACATATACTACAAAGTGATTTTGTAACCACTCAAAAATAACATAAACTGTTCATAATGAATTTTCTCATAACATTAAATAAATTTTCATCCTTTCAATTCAAATGTGACATAAATATATGATTTTTCTTTCTTTCAAATGTCATAATAAAACTAATTTAATTCCCATATATATATATTTCACATGTTTAAATTTGCAAACAAATTGGCATAATATATTAAAATTTCAAAATGACCAATAATTAACTTTTAATCTATGTGATTTCATATCACTTATGAACACTATTACAATACCAAATACATATAAAAATTTGTTTTTACAAATCATTTACAATAAATTTAAAGACTGATAAAAATTAAATATCATATATCCTTTTAGGTTTATGGTTATATCTTTTTAGCTTTATAATAACTTTAAGCATTTTTCTCTCTACAATTCATTGCGTTATTCTTCATAATATCTCATGGTTTTTTTTCCTTCATAATTATTTTTAACATTTACCTTTAATGGATTGGTACATGTTTGTCCATATGACTGTTGGCCATATTGTAATATTTGATGACCATAGAAATATTATTATTTCAACAATTATGGTTCAATATCCAAGATAAAATATTATTACCTTTCAATTATCAATTCTACCAATACAAAGTGATCATGTTCATTATCAATTTCTTCATATATTAATCTTTAGGATTATAGCAAAAATCTATCAAAATTACAAACTCTTTTGTATCATTTGATCTCTGAACCATTAGCCTTCAGGACTTTAATATTTGTAATCATTACATCATCAGATTCTCACAATCTTACCATGCCATTCAAAATGGTTTTTTATGAAATAATCATGAAAATAATGTCGCTTTTGGCCATCCAATTAGAAAATATAGAATATTATAACTACTAGCAATTTAATCACATGAAATTACATTATTAACAGATATCGAATTCATTATTGCAATAAGATTAGAAATATAAGCATAACATAAAGTAATAAATTACACACCATTCATAACAAAAGACAAATTCTATTATAATAGCTCAATATGATGACTATTAATCTTCAATTGCACACCATTCATAACAAATTATACTATCAAAATTCGAAAATCATAAATTAAGCTTACAAAGACAAACATCATAAACATGAAAAATAATAAATACTCCCCCGATCCTTAATATATGACTTAACTGTTAAGTTAATTTTGGTCCTAAATATAAGACTTATTTCTCATATTTATCAATTTTTTCTGAATTACCCCAATATATATTCCCTCAATCATTATCAAGCAAGTGAAGGAGGGAGTGTTACACCTCTCTTTATAACCCATTATATGTCAATTGGAGCCATTATAACGTGTTTTGCAGTGTTTTCGGATGAAAATTTTCAACTATAAATTTTTCCTTTAATTTTGTCCATACACTATTCATCTGAAAATAGGCCAACTTTGAAAATTTATAACTAATTCTAGAAAAATTGAAACGAGGTGGTTCTAATTTTTACACGAGGCTTGCTAAGAGTTCTATAGAAGAAAAATATTTATTGGACTCAATTCTATCCAAAAAAGCACCAGAAAATTTGACAAAATGCACTGTTCATTTGGTCAACTTTCTAATTTTCAGTATTTTTGCCCAATTTTGGAAGGCCATAACTCTCAGTACAAAACTCCAAATTTGATAGTTTACTAGTTGATTTAAAGCTAAAAATGAGATCTATAACCCTATAAAATTTCATGCCCAAATTCTAACAATTGCTTATTATTTTATGTGCCACAAATTTAGCCTCTTTTAGAAAGTTTTTATCCCCTAATTCTATTTCCTTTAATTCTTTTCCCCTTTTCCTTTACCCACATCTTTTGGCATCATACCATTCAAATTTTCAATATTAAGGCATGTCATATAAACACAATTTACATCATATTATCATTCATAATCCATTACAATGTAATATAAAACTCATTAAAACATTACACAACTTTCCAAAACGTCATGAATTCCCTATGGCTCCTTCATCGCAAAACCATTTCCTTGCCCTTGCCATCAGATGATTCATTCCCTATTTGAGACATGATTTAACATAGGGGAATGAGATTTCACAAAAATCTCAGTAGCATTTGAATTACAATTATCATGCAAATCAAACAAGTTATCATGTGACATGTTATCACATCTCAAGATACAAACAAGCCACATAAAATCATGCTTAATGTCATACTAAAAGAGGAACATCAATACTTCCACAATGGCATAACTCAGAGCATTTGGCCAAAGCATATCACATTAAACAAGCAAGATTAACAATCAAATTATAATTCAAAGCTACCATTTTAACACTTGTCCACTAGGTTACTTCAAGGGACAAAGCTTCTCCTTAGTTCCTCCTCACAATGCCTATTAAACCAAGTATAAACATAGGCCCCACTAATCACTAACCAACTTAAACACAATTCCAAAACTTTAACTAAATAATTCCCCCCTTTTTTTCTTTGATTTTTAACCGAGTGATTCCTCATTTAGAATAAATAACCTCATGACTCAATCCTATACAATTTTTCATGAGGAATCCAATAGTGTAATCAAATTTTTGAAATTCAAACTCCTCCCCTATACAATGACTGGCCGATAGGGGGTATTTGTTTTCAAAAATTCTATTTTTGATTCCAATGATCTTAAACACTTTCCAATCATATATCCCTACACAAAAACATGTTTTAAAGCCATTGGAATCATCAAATCAAGCCAAAACAATTAGCTCCTATATGAAAAGTGCTTACCGAAATTCCTCCCCTTAAACCCTAACTTCGATTTCATCCAAAAATCAATCCATACACCACTTAATCTTCCTTATTCCACTTGATTATTAAGATTTCTATCCTTCTCTAAGCATCACATGGCTGGACCAAAATTTATAGCATTTTCCCATAATTTTCTAAGCCAAAATCCTAATCCAATCAATGTAAAACTTAAGGATAATGATGCTTAGACATACCTTAGTGTTTCCTTGGTGTAAGTTGGATGATTCCTTGTCCAAAACCCTTAAGATTTTTTGCCAATGGAGCTGGCGCTACAGTGATAGAGTCTCCCTTTTCTTTTCCAATTTTTTTAACATTTATTTGTATTTTCTAAGGGGGTATTTATAGAAAAATCCATCAGCCCCTCTCCCTCCTGATTTAGTTGAAAATGGACACCTCAAGGGGTGTATGTGGCAGTCATCAAGTGCTGGAAATGATCAGATTTGAACAAGGGGCCTTTCTCTAGATTTTTTAACAAAATTATCACTTGATTTCACATTTTATTTAATAAAAATAGAGGCACTTGGAAGCTTCCTAAAATATGAGAGCATGATCTGAAAATTTTCAGAATTTTTTGCCACCTCTAGGTATTTATTTCGAATTTTCTCCGATTAGGCCTCTATTAGTGTCACTGCGAAAGAATAAATTCTCTAAAATTTATTCCTGAGCTCCCAAGGCCTAAAACATATTTTATAAATTCAAACAAATATTTAGATGAATTATAAATCTTTCTCCCAAATTTATTGAGGCCTCCAACTACTTAAAATAATTATTTTTCTTCAATTTTCTAATAATTTTTGGAAAAACCTCTATTTACAAGAAATTCCATAATAATTTGCTTTCACTGAAATTTTACCTTTCGGTCCTCAACCAAGTTTCCAAAACTTCCAATTTATACTTTTCCCATTTTTCAGGAATTTTCTAGATTTTTTGTCAAATTTTTCTGTTTTGTCCTTCCTAAACCGATCATTACAAAAATGCCAGCCCGAACCTTATAGGGGTTTCACATCAAAAGTTGTTTCATCTCTTCATCTAGTTCCTACATTGACTCTCATCCCAATTTTTAATCCTTTATAGCCAGGTAAAATTTTTTGGAATGTGACAATTCCTCCCTTTTTTAAATAAATTTCGTTCTCGAAATTTAAAAACATACCTTAATTAAACAATTCTAGGTATTTGGCTTTTATGTCGTTGTCCTTTTCCCACGTAGCCTTCTTTTGAGTTAGATCCCTCCAAACAATTTTAACCATCTAAATAGTCTTATTTCGCAACTGCTTAATCTGCCAATCTATCACTTTCACTGGTTTTACCTCAACGGTGAGGTTATCTTGCAGCTCTAAGTCTTTGTATTTTAAGACATGCAAGGGATCCGACTGATACTTTTTCAACTGAGAAAGATAGAAGGCGTCATGAATCTGGCTCAAATTAGGGGGTAGGGCTAATTTGTAAGCTACCGGGCCAACTCTTGATGAGATTTGGAAGGGTCCAATAAACTTTGGCATCAATTTACGGGCTTTAATCGATCTTCCCACACCCATAGTTGGAGAAACTTTTAGAAAAACATGGTCTCCAACTTCAAACTCCAGAGGCCTTCTCTATATGTTAGCATAACTCTTCTGTCTGCTTTGCGCTGTCAGCTGTAACATCCCAAATTTTGGCTCATAGATACAAGTAATGGCACAAGGAAATGATGATTACTAAGTCTAATGTAACGAAAGTTCCAGAGATCCCTTGGAAGAAAAAAGAGATTTTCCAAGGGCAAATGTGTAAAAAAAATAGTGGTCGAAGCCTAAAGAATGACGAACTGGAAACAACTAAGGGCCAGAGGTTATGCCAAAAACTTGCAAAAGATAGTTTCGAAGGTTAGGCCTAAGGAGAGACCAAATTACAAAGAAAAGATTCCTAGGCCAAGTAGGGACCTAATTGTAAATAATAAAAGTTCTGGTCAGCCAATGCTTATAGTTCGCAAAAAGGGCCCAAATGACTTCAAAAAATTCCAGAAAAATAAGAATAGGATCCCAGAGCCGATATAAGGCTAGAAATGACGGAAATACCCTGAAGTCATTCTAGGGTTTTGGACAATTTGAGATAGTAACTTAAATTTAGTTATTTAAGCTATGAGACGGCCTCAAATAATCAAGAAAAACTGGGAAACAGTAGTTGAGGAATTTACACAGATTGTAAAATTAGTTCCGTCCCCAGAAACTGACAAAGTTAGCTTTAATTAAATTTAAAGCCTATTTATACCCTATCGGGGGAAAGTCAAAATAGGTGTCCACAGTTTGACTTTTGTCTTGAGAAAAATTAGAAGAATTTCCTATGATGAAAGGGAAAGAATGAAACCCAGAGACAAATCAATAGAGTTAGGAGCTGATAGAAAGAATTCAGAGAAGGTAACCCCAATTAAGTATTATTTAATAATATTTCTGGGAAAAAGAAAAAAATATATCTAAAGACCATCATGACGGCAATGAGTCAGCATGATTAGTCAACAAATGCAATCATGACACCTACGAGTCATCATGCTAAGTCACCAAATGCAATCATGACACCTATGAGTCATCATGCTGAGTCAACAGAAGATATTTGTGGACAGCATAAAAATCAAAACGCAATACATGAATATTTTAGATAGTCCTTTGTTTGCCTGTTATAGTGAAATCTCTGCTACGTGACTCAGTAAGGTTAAGTAGCCTGTCAGTAGAGCTAATTATTTTCATCTATGCTCCTCTAAGATGGCACCATATATATACTTAATTAAGATGAGAAAATGGTGCCAGAACATGTCCTAGTAGTACCAGGTTAGTCAGGACTCAAAAAAAATACCTGATACAATGCAAAATGGCAAAATAGGTAGAGGAATGCCTAAGGGCTATATTTTGCACGAATTTAATATTAGTTGCCTCCCTATTTTAATGCCAAAATGATGAAGGAATATGAAAGAGACAAGTGTTTGATTAGATGGGAAAAGAAGGTATTACGTGTACGGTTGGATGCAAGACACGTGTACGGCCGGATGCGAGACACGTGTGCGATTGGATTAAAGACATGTGGCTTGATGATCTAGGCATGATGTCATCAAGATGAGGTAAGCATGATGTCATAGGACACATGTCATCAAAAGATAAAAAGATAAAATGGATGGTCTAGATCAAGCCATGTATTTTTAAGATCAACGGCCGAGATTCAGTCTTGTTTTCTATAAATACCCCTCTCCTCCCTATCATTTCGTCCAAGCACAAGGAACTCATAGGGAAGCTCTTGCAAAATGGTTTTTAGAGAGAGAAAGAAGAGGGAGAAAGAAAGGCCAAGTGATCCCAAGCCAAATCAAGCTCTAAAACAAGGTATGTGTGCCGTTTTTTATGTAATTTTCGCTACCCTTATTATTGTTGAGCTTGGTTGTGGATTTTAATGGTTTTTGGGAGCTTGAAACCCTTGGGAGGCATGCTGTATGAAATTGATGAGGTTAAGGAAAGATGAAGTAGATGTTAGAAACATGTTTAAAGGCTTGGAAACAACAAGAATCAAGTGGTTCTGTGTTGATTTTGCAAGAAATCCAACTTTCCCTTAGTTTGTGATTTTGTCCGGCCTTGACTGTTTTGAATAGTTAGGATTAGATTTTGATTGTTTTGAGCTTGGAAATAGATTCTACATGCAAAATTATGTGGGATTAATATGTGGAAATAATTTTAGGGTGATTGGAATTAAAACTCAAAAGTTAGAATTCAATTATGTTCAAGAAAGAACCAAGTAAGAAATAGGTTGGTGTCTTGGTTCTAATGAATGTTTGGCATTGTGTATGGACGTGTTTAGGACCTTGGAACATCCAAGAAGATGTTTAATGGTGTTGACCGAAAATCCATAGGGTTGGAAAGATAAGGGAATCAAAGGAAAAGTAAGAGGAAAACTATGTTACAAGGTAGTAAACTTACCTATATTGTGTGCTTGATATGTATGCTTGCATGATGTAGTTGTGTTGCTATGATATGACTAAGCTATAATAAAATGTTTGCAAAGTTATGTTTGCAAATTTATGTTATGCTTTACCTTGGCAATATGTTATGAAAGGATTAAATGCTTTAGCTTACTTTCCATGGTATTCACATGTTAATGTTTGGGACATTATATCATGTTATGCATTTACATTATGTCTTGCATGCTTATAGGTAGTGTTTGCTACTGAGATTCTCCTGAATCTCACCCCTCCTTAACCAACTATTTAGGTCAATCAATGGTGGGCAATAATGGTATAAGAGGCAAGGAGAAGAAAGTGGAGAATTATTGATGTTAATGAATGATGTTATTATTCAATATGTAATTCTCCTATTATATAATTTATGTTATGGATGCCAATGATGCCATGTATTTAATTACAATATTTATGGGATAAATAGAAATGTATGAGGATGATTGGGAAAGTGTAAACCCAATTTATGTATGCCAAACAAATAGAAAGAATTAAAGTAAAAAGAGGTTAAGGGATAAAATGTAGGTCTTAGGGTAGTGAGTTTGTAGCTCCAGTTTGACTTATCAAATGAATGAGTCAAGCCACGAAATTTGGCAGCGTTATACTACACATCCCAATATTTAGAATGAGAGCTAGATCACCTTAATTGGATGTGTACACAAGGAGATACGAATTTTCAAAATTAAGGATCAGAATCTAGGAGTTCTAAATTTACCAAATGAATAGTAATTTTTATTGATTAAACTATATGAATTGGTCATGGATAAGTCTAGTTTGATATTTTTCCTTTAAAGAGAATTGAAGGAGTTTTTTGAAGAAATTTAGAACACCTCAATACGATTTTTATGGAATTAGTTATGAATTTTTGAAATTGGGCCTATAATCTAGAATTTGAACAGTGAATAGTAACCCAAGTAATTATGTTGAAATTTTAAATCCACAGGCTTGTGTCGTGATCTACTTGAACCATAACGCTTACTAATGCGTACTCTGAGGGGTTAAAGGTATGATGTTTCATAAGCAGCCTCTGTCAGATCATCTTTATTTGTTGTGATGTTTGCTCTACTAAATCGAGACCAAGCATCTTTCTTTCTCCCAATTCTACCTGGCATAATAAGGATCTACATTTCCTCTTGTACAAAGCCTCATAAGGAGCCATCTAGATACTGGAATAGTAATTATTATTATAAGCGAACTCAGCTAGTGGCAAATATTCATCCCAGTTTTCCCTGAAATCCAGGGCACAGGCTCTTAGCATATCCTCTAACGTTCTGTCTGCCTATTAGTTTAAGGATGATAAGTTGTACTAAAACTTAGCTTAGTAGTGTCTATGGCTTCCAGTAACACTCTCCAAAATCTAGAGAGAAATCTCGAGTCCCTTTCAGAGACAATCATCTCAGGTACTCTGTGTAACCTCACAATTTCCCGATGTATATTCGCACCAATTTTTCCGGTTGGTATTCTTTCTTGATGGCTAAGAAATGAGCTGACTGTGTCAGGCAATCTATAATCACCCATATCGTATCGTAACCTGACGATATACGAGAAGTCTCATTACAAAGTCCATAGAAATGATTTCCTATTTCCATTCCAGAATACTCAATAGTTGTAGGGATCCTGACGACTTTTGGTGCTCCGTCTTTGCTTTCTGACAAGTGAGGCACTTTGACACATAGTCCATCACATCTTTCTTCATACCAGGCCACCATAATGATTCTTTAAGATCTCGATACATCTTGGTCATGCCTGGATGTATGGTATACCGACTCTTGTGTGCCTCCTCCAAGATTTGCTTCTTAACTTTTGAGTTTGGGGGAATGTAACTTCTTTCTTTATATTTTAGGATCCCTTCTTGGGTTATCTCAAAGCCCCTCATCTCATTTCTCAGCACTTTGGCTTTCAAGATATCAGCTAGTTGGTCTCTTTCTTGGGCCTTCTTGATCTGTTCAATGATCTGTGCTTCCATTCTACAATACTGATTTGGCCTGCCATTAGCCGTATCTGGCCAGTGAGATCCCAATGTCAAATATTTTCAATCAACTCTTGTTCTTTTATCATCAATGATGCCACCTGCACCGTCTTTCGGCTTAATGCATTTGCTACCACGTTTGCTTTCCCTGGATGGTATTTAATTTGATAATCGTAGTCCTTAAGCAATTCCATCCATCTCCTCTGTCTCATGTTGAGTTCTTTCTGGTCCTACAGGTACTTGAGGCTCTTATGATCACAGTACAATTTAATAGTTGCCCCATATAGATAATGCCTCCAAATCTTCAAGGCATAAACAATCACTGCCAGCTTAAGATCATGAGTGGGATAGTTCTCTTGATGAGTCTTTAACTATATTGTGAGGCATAAGTGACCACTCGACCTTGCTACATCAACACAATCCCAATCCATGCTTACTCATATATGTATACACCACATAAGGCAACATAGGATTGAGGATTATCAATACGGGAGTTAAGGTCAATTTCTGCTTCAATTCCTAGAAACTAGCCTCTCACTTAGCATCCCAATTGAACGGTTGATTCTTTCGAGTGAGCTTGGTCAGCGGTATGGCAATCCGTGAAAAATCCCATATAAACCTTCTGTAGTACCCTGCTAGTCACAGAAAGCTTCTTACTTCAGTTATCGTCTTGAGCTGTTCCCAATTCAGCACGGCCTCTACCTTACTTGGGTCGACTGCTACTCTGTCTCGGGTAATCAGGTGACCCAAGAATTTTACCTCATTCAACCAAAATTCATATTTACTCAGTTTGGCATATAGTTGCTTCTCTTGCAACATGCCTAACACAATCTGTCACATCCAGTAATATGGCATTTATAGAATAGGAATATTCCTAAATAATTAAGGGTCAAAAATGACAAGGAGAAATAGAAGAATTTTGGTGGAAAATAATTATTATAATTTTCCAAGCCAATTATAGAAAGTTTGACTAATTAAGGAAAATTGGTCAAGAATAATTATGGAAAAATATTTCCAAGCCTCAGAAAATTAAGGAAAAATAAGAAGAATATTCCTTGAGAATTATATGAGATTATAAAATTGGTTTTATGACCAAATTTCCCTTAGAGAAATTACAAAGGAATTTAAGGGCGATTTAAGCTAGTTTAAGGTCCTTTATTTCAAAAATTCCAAATAAATATTTTTAAGGAGAATAAAATCCTGAGAAAATTTCTATGATATCCCAAGGAATTATAAGAGATTATGAAATTAAAAGAAGACCCCAAAGTATCCAAGAGTTTTCCAATTCCTTTGAAAAGAGGAAAAATCGCTAAAGAGAAGGAAAATAGTTTTCCTTTTTATTTAATTATTGGGAAATTAAATTTGAGACCAAGAGGGCAATTTGGGAAGGAAAAAATGAAGAGAATAATTTATGGATCTGACAAAAAATAATTAGAGGCCAGAGTACTGTAATTATAGAAAAGAAGTTAAACCCGGAATAGACGTGCACCGATAAAGTGTTAATCGGAGTCTTGCACCTTGCTTCGGCCATAAGTCGCCACTTGTCAAGCCTTTAATGGATGGTAATTGAAGCTTTCCAAGTGTTAAGCTACCAATGGAGAGGATCTCGACTTTGGAGTTTAATTACATTATGATTTAAGTTAATTAAGAGAGAGGATTAAGACTAAATAGGCTTATGACACTTGGCATAACATTAATGATGGTTGGTGGGATATTTTGTGTGCATTGAATGAGCTTTTCCTCCCCCATATTTAGATCATATTTCGGCCAAGGTGAGAGGAAGAGAGAAAAGAGAGGGTTTTGAAGGAGAACCAAGGAAAAGCTATCAACTTTGGTCACTTAATCAAGGATTCAAGGTTAGTTTTTAGTCTTAAGGTGTTCTCCACCTTGTTTGCTTGAGTTGTATGGTTGAAAATCATAGTTTTCCTTCTCTTTTGATGCTGGCCGAAACATATATATTGTAGAGAAGGAAGTTTTATGGTTCAATCTTACTAGAACACTTCAAAACATGATAGATCCTAGTGATTACAAGTGGTTGTAGGTTAATTTTGAAGTATTTTCTTTGCCATTTTGAAGCTAGATCTGGACCCTAGGATGATTTTTTCAAAGTTTTGATTCTTCCATTGTGTTCAAAATGAAAAATGGTGTAGAGTAAACCTAAAAAACAAGTGTTGGAAGCAATAAAATCAAAGTTGAAATTTTTGGTTAAAGAACCCTAATGGTTCGACCAAGCTGAAACTGAAAGAAGGAAATTTATTTTGTTAAATATAAGTAGATATTTGGAATCTACATGAAAAATCATGTAGAAATGAGCCAAGAGGGAATTTTAGGGTTTATGGAAACCAACTCTAAAAATTCAAGAAACAAAGATGGAAGCTTTAAGGGGTTTAGGAGTTTCTTGAGTTACGTTATTGATTCTTATGTAGAATGGTTAATGATTCTTGCTGCCATTTTTGTGGATTTCCATGTTAGGGTTTGACATTTGTGGAAGCAAGATAGGAGAACAAGAAAATCAAAGAGCATTGGATTAAGGTAGTAAGATTTAATTAACCTTAATGTTAAGTGTTACATTGATTGCTATGCAATTTCATGTGCTATTATGTGGTTGAACTAAATGATGATGATGATGATTGTGTAGCTATACTCCTTGCTTTATGTGCCTTGACTATTGCATGTTAGAGTGCTACATGTATGAGGTAAAGTAGTTCTCTATTAATGGCAAAAGGTTGAAATGCTTGTAATTGATGCATGTAATGTTTTGGTTGATTGATCTTGCTACTGGGATTTCTCAAAATCTCATGCCCCAAATATAATGTAACATTTTAGGGCCTCAAACTCCCAAGAGCAAGCCATAGATTGGAGGCTAAATTATGGTGTCATACCATAAAATTTCGCAGACATTTGGTTATGTATAAATATCAATGGTTAGTGCTGTAATCCCTAAGCAGGACGTTAGTTTAGAGCCACATTTTATTTAGTTATGGAACGAATTCCTGCACGAAATTTGGTATACTTAAATTTCACGTCCTAAGCTTCAAATTGATAGGCATCACGTTAAAAATGGCCAACTACATGATTTTTAATGATTTTTCAAAGTTAAAGTTCAGAATCTGGAAAAAGGATTTTTGCCAAATGGACAGAGGTGAATTTCACAAAAATCTGACACTTTTTCAAATAGAATTGGTTCATAAGCTCATTTTTCCTTGAAATAGAATTCAAAGAGCTTTTTATATAATTTTGAACCACTCCATTTTGATTTTTCTAGATTAAGTTATGAATTTTTTAAGTTGAGCCAGAAAACTGGATTTTTACCCGATGAACAGTAAAAATCCGAAAATCAGCGTTTTTCATGAATTTTTGAGCCCAAGACCATCCAATGTGGTCTAAAATGGTTTTAATTAAACCCTAAGTGAATCCAATAGTAAGGTGTGACACAATCCACAAATGACGTTTGTGTTCCTCTGGTGATTTAGAATACACCAGGATGTCATCAATGAATACCACTACAAACTGATCCAAATATGGCCGGAAGATCCTATTCATGTAGTCCATGAATATAGCAGGTGTGTTCGTCAAACCAAATGGCATCACCAGAAACCCGTAATGCCCATACCTTCTTTGAAAAGCAGTCTTTAGGATGTCTTCTACTTTGATCCTTAATTGATGGTATCCCAACCTCAAATTGATCTTTGAGAATACAATGGCTCCTACCAACTAATCAAGCAAATCATCAATCCATGGTAACGAGTACTTTTTCTTAACTGTTCCTTTATTCAACTCACGGTATTCGATACATAGCCTCAAGCTACTGTCCTTCTTTTTCATGAGTAACACTAGTGCACCCCACAGAGATACACTGGGGCGTATGAACCCTTTTTCTAAGAGCTCCTCTAGTTGCTTCTTTAGTTCTCCCATCTCATTTGGATCCATCCGATACGAGGCCTTTGAAATCGAGGGCACTAGATCAATAGCAAATTCAATTTCTCTATCACAGGGTAGTCCGCTAATCTCTATTAGAAATACCTCAAGGAATTACCGAACTACCAAGATATCAGAAATTCCTTCCTCTGTTTCTACCTTTACCGAGAAGAACACCATATAACCCTCGCAACCCTGTCTCAACCACTTATTCGCCTGAGCCGCTGAAATCAAGTTCAACTTCACTTTTGCCGTAGGGGTTAACACTCGGGTAGGAAGGATCAGTCTTTTGTTTTTATAGTCAAGGAGAACATTTTGGGAGGATAACTAGTTCAAACCAAGGATAACATCAATATCACAGAAAGGCATGCATATCAGATCTAATGTAGTGCACCAGTGGGCATATCGGATAATACAGTTTAAACAAATAGTAGAAATTAAAATTTTGTTCCGATGGCAGTGGAAACACACAAATCATATAGTAATGTGTCGATAGCAAGACCTAAGCGCCTAGGGCAATCATATGATATAAACAAGTGGCTGGCACCCGAGTCAAACAAAGCATCCACAAGGTAGCCATTCACAGTAATCGTACCTTGGATCATCTCAGGCAACTTACGAGCCTCTTCTCGACTAAGGGCGAACACCCTACCCTATGCCTGAGGTCTTCTCGCACTATCTGCAACTTGTGGGCACTTCCTAGTGAAGTGTTCGGGTCGTCTGCACCTGAAGCACACGCTTTGACCCATCATACACGGCCTATCTTTGTGATTGCAACCACAACGCTCATACTCCCTTCCTTGGCAAACACTCTCCGCTCCCCAACAGACATTCTCTGCACCTCCTCATTGAGCTCCCTGCCTCTACTTCCCGCTCTAATTGAACCTCCTTCTTTCCAACTACCACTAAAGGAGGATCCTTCCTGACCTGTTCTTGACCCTGGCTTCTCGGCTTACAGGGTTGCTTTAGCCAACTCAATATGATTATGGCTATTCTCAATGATACATCAGACTTCCACTGCCATGTTGAAAATTTCTAGCTATCTCAGGGCCACCTTCTCTCTTAACTCAGGCTTCAGCCCCCTGATCATCTTTTCCGTGAACCATCATTCATCATTCATGTGTTGAAGATAAGTAGAGTGCCTAGATAACTTTATGTATCTTGCTAAGTACTCATCAAAGGGCTCATTTGCTGCTTGCTTTATGGTGAGGAACTCTGCTTCTTTCTCGTCCCTTATAGATCGGGGAAAATATTTCAGGAAAAACTGATCCTTAAACACCTCCCACATAACAGAGGTTTTGTTGGCC
Source organism: Neltuma alba (assembly GCF_004799145.2). Classification (NCBI taxonomy): domain Eukaryota; kingdom Viridiplantae; phylum Streptophyta; class Magnoliopsida; order Fabales; family Fabaceae; genus Neltuma; species Neltuma alba. The sequence goes on from NW_021635126.1 coordinate 80,870, forward strand.
TGGAGTACCAACTCGATTTTTTTCCACCATTTGTCTGCTTCCCCTTCTAACTTATATATTGGCATATGAGCCTTCCTCTCATATGAACATTCCAAAATAGCAAAGATCTTTTCTAGCTGGGTTATCTAGTCCTCAGCTACTTGCACATCAAAGGTTCCGTCAAAAGCAGGAGGGTTGTATCTACCAAACTTGACAATCCACTGCTGCAGCATATTAGGTTTTGCAGCAGGTTGGGGTCTCACAGGAGCAGTTTCCTGTGGTTGCTGTGGTGATATAGGCTGGGTTGTCCTGGCTATTCCTTGCCAGGGTTGCTGTAATCGCGCCAGTGCTGCTGCTACCGCTGTAGCTATAGCAACATCCCTCTCTTGTTCCTGTCTAACTTGTGTGGCTTGTATCTCAGCCATATTCCTTTGTTGTTCCTTGAACCTTTCCATTATCGACTCAATTGGATCAACAGGGGGTCTTGGCGACTCTCCCTTTGTACCGGGTCTCCTACCTTTTGATCCTCGTCTTCCTCTCACCATTTTGTTGTTTTTGTCTCTACTACAGGAGGAACAGAATCATCAATTTACATAAACACTATTTGTATTACTTTTTAAGTTTATATATATATCAGCACAGTTAGCAAAAAGTAAGGTCACAGCCCACCACAGTTAGTATAGTATACAGTCATCCTACATTTACAGCCCAGTAGAAGAAGAGGGAAACAAAGTAACTATAAAAAGTTCTAAGCCGTCCAACAACTTATCAAAATCACTGGGCATAGAGGATTTACAGACCTATCGAATCTGTGTCTGCCAAACTCAAATAGTAGGTAATGTCTCTAATAATACCCGACACCATAAGACATCATCTACATACTAACCCTCTTCGACTACTTCATTATGTAGTAACCTTAAGTAATAGAAGTAGTCCTAGTAGACTGTAACATACTGATCCTAGGTTGGATATATGTGTCTACCGAGTTCAACGAATTCCTGGAAGAGACTGTTATGAACTCTAAATTTCTTCTTTACTAACAAAGGTCTCTTCTTGATTGGCAAATCATTGGCCTCAATCTACTCTAGCTTTACCATTCAAATAAGCACTGCCTTGATGGTACTGGGACCTGCCTCATCAGAATGTGGTCCAAGTCATGTGGTGCTCTGAGCATCACCTTTCTCAAGCTTTACTAGGTCGTTAGAATCTTCCTCAGAAAATATATCCTCTATCTCCCAGAGAGGCTGGTAATATCTGGGTAGTGGAGTCGAATCATTGGGGTTAGAAACATGCCAGTGGTACCAGTCTGGATATAATTCCCTCGGTATCCTGTGGTTTACCATTTCCCTAGAGTCATCACTATAGCAGGCCATAGCTTCTTGCACTCAACTTAATCTATAATACACCAATCTACCCCAGATATAATCCAACTAGAAGCATTGGAGCCATTATAAACAGAGTCAAAACCTTTGCTCTGATACCAAAAAGTGTCACGCCTCTCTTTATAACCCATTATACATCAATTGGAGCCATTATAATGTGTTTCGCAGTGTTTCCGGATGAAAATTTTCAACTTTAAATTTTTCCTTTAATTCTGTCCGTACACTACTCATCCAAAAATGGGCCAACTTTGAAAATTTTTAACTAATTCTAGAAAAATCAAAACGAGGTGATTCTAATTTTCACACAAAGCTTTCTAAGATTTCTATAGAGAAAAAATATTCATTAGATTTAATTCTATTCAGAAAAATACCAAAAAATTTGACAAAGTGTACTATTTATTTGGTCAATTTTCTAATTTTCAGTATTTTTGTCCAATTTTGAAAGAACATAACTCTTAGCACAAAACTCCAAATTTGATAGTTTACCACTTGATTTAAAGCCAAAAATGAGATCTATAAGCCTATCATGCCCAAATTCCAATAATTGCTCATTATTTTATATACCACAAGTTTGGCCTCTTTTAGGGAGTTTTTATCTCCTAATTCTATTTCCTTTAATTCTTTTCTCGTTTTCCTTTACCCACGTCCTTTTGGCATCATACCATTCAAATTTTCAACATTAGGGAATGTCATATAAATACAATTTACATCATATTATCATTCATAATCCATTATAATGTAACATAAAACTCATTAAAACATTACACCACTCTCCAAAACGTCATGAATTCCCTATAGCTCGTTCATCCCAAAACCATTTCCTTGGCCTTTCCATCAGATGATCCATTCCCTATTTGAGACATAATTTAACATAGGGGAATGAGATTTCACAGAAATCTCAGTAGCATTTGAATTACAATTATCATGCAAATCAAGCAAGTTATCATGTGACGTGTTATCACATCTCAAGACACAAACAAGCCACATAAAATCATGCTTAATGTCATACTAAAAGAGGAACATCAACACTTCCACAATGGTATAACTCAAAGCATTTGGCCAAAGCATAAACCAAGATTATTTAACCAATCCATGCCACAGCACAAGTTCCTCCATCCATGCAAATAGCAAGTCACATTAAACAAGCAAGATTAACAATCAAATTATAATTCAAAACTACCTTTTTAACACTTGTCCACTAGGTTACTTCAAGGGATAAAACTTCTCCTTGGTTCCTCCTCACAATGCCTATTAAACCAAGTATAAACATAGGCCACATCAATCACTAACCAACTTAAATACAATTCTTAAACTTTAACTCAATAATTCACCTCTTTTTCTTTGATTTTTAACCAAGTGATTCCTCCTTTAGAATCAATAACCTCATAACTCAATCCTATACAATTTTTCATGAGGAGTCCAATGGTGCAATCAAATTTTTTAAATTCAAACTCCTCCCCCATGAATAGTGACTAGCCAAATAGGGGGTATTTATTTCCAAAAATTTTATTTTTGATTCTAATAATTTTAAACACTTCCCAATCATATATCCCTACACGAAAACATGTTTTAAAGCCATTAGAATTATCAAATCAAGCCAAAACAATTAGCTCCTACATGAATAGTGTTGACCGAAATTCCTCCCCTTAAACTCTAACTTTGATTTTATCCAAAAGTCAATTCAGACACCACTTAATCTTCCCTATTTCACTTGATTATTAAGGTTTCTATTCTTCCCTAAGCATCACATGGTTGGACTAAAATTTACAGCATTTTCCCATAATTTTCTAAGCCAAAATCCTAATCCAATTAATGTAAAACTTAAGGATAATGATGCTTAGAGATGCCTTAGTTTTTCCTTGGTGTAAGTTGGACAATTCCTTGTCCAAAACCCTTAAGATTTTCAGCCAAATGGAGTTGGAGCTACAATGACAAAGTCTCCCCTTGTTTTTCCAATTTTTCCAACATTTATTTGTATTTTCTAAGGGGGTATTTATAGAAAAATTCATCAGCCCCTCTCCCTCCTAATTTGGCCAAAAATGGACACCTCAAGGGGTGTATGTGGCAGTCATCAAGTGTTACAAAATGATCAGATTTGAATAAGTGGCCTTTCTCTAGATTTTTTCACAAAATTATCCCTTAATTTCACATTTTATTTAATAAAAATAGAGGGACCTAAAAGCTACACGAAATTGGACACTTATTGGGCTCAATGTAGGCCCCAAAAATGGTTTGGGCTGGTACAAAAAGCTAACCCACAAACCAAATCACTATCTCAAACCAATTTAAAACTTTATCGATTACTATTCACTAGTAACATTTCATAATTTTTCAGACCTCTAAAGATTCATTTCTCTCCATGATAATTGACCTTTTAATATGAGAGAATGATCTAGAAATTTTCAGAATTTTTTGCCACCTCTAGGTATTTATTTTGAATTTTCTTCGATTACACCTCTATCGATGTCATTACGAGAGAATAAATTCTCTAAAATTTATATCTGAGCTTCTAAGGCCTAAAACCAATTTCATAAATTTAAATAAATATTTAGATGAATTATCCATTTTTTCCCAAATTTATTGAGGCCTCCAACTACTTAAAATAATTATTTTCCTTCAATTTCCTAATAATTTCCTGAAAAACCTTTATTTACGGGAAATTCCGTAATAATTTGCTTTCATCGAAATTTCATCTTTTGGGCCTCAACCGAGTTCCCAAAACTTTCAATTTATACTTTTCCCATTTTTTGAGAATTTTCTACAACTTTTCTCAAATTTTTCAGTTTTGCCCGTCCTAGACTAATATAAGTCAAAGCAATAACAAAAATATTTCTAGCGGAACATCTTTCACAATCCCTGGAGAGATAGTTCACTAATAGACTGAGGGATAAGTAATTCGACTCATTCACATCCAGATCATGAATGTTTGGAATCCATATTATGCAAGGAGACATTGCTTTTGCTAATCATAAGAAAATGCTAGCTTGGACCTTATCGGGGTTTCACATCAAAAGTTGTTTTGAAACAACCTTCCCAAATACACTGATAAACTTAACCTTTTCATAGTAACTTTAAGAAATAACTTTTTATAATCAAATCATGCTAAATACAATCTCAAATTATATCACAATCATCTATCCTAACTAATTATATAATATTGTTATCCGTGATAGAAAAGAGCAGCACCCAATCATACATCCTATCATGGATAAAAGAACTTTTCTTAACTCATTCAAATACAAATTATATAAGAAAGGATCAATATTATCTAATATAGTTATGAAACAACATATAATATAGCTCATAAATCAAAATATTAAGAATTAAATCTTAATTCATACTTTATAATAAATTCATAAACAAATCACATGCGATCCTAGGCCTCTGGCTACCTATCAGCACACATACCACCATAGTACACTCAAAGGACATAAGACATAATAATCCATGAATCAATTAAAAACAATTTATCCTAAGGTGGCAATATATAGGATACAACATAACTCATAAATCGAGGAGACGCTACAAGTCACTAATGTAGCTTTACTCTTCCTAAGCCTTCCTTGACATCCCTCCTCTAAAGCTTTCACTTGAAAAATGTTAAACAATAAAGATGAGACAACGTTTCAGTAACTAAATTCCTACCTATCACACACACTAACATGGGCTAGCGATGTGTCAGGTGGGATACACAGGGTTAATAACAGTCAATAGACACTTGTCTAACAGTTAAACTCACAATAACCATATAAGTCAAATATATCTGCCAATCTCATGCAACTGATAATTTCAAAAGAGATAACATAGTTTTTATTTATTCAAAAGATATAAATATCAATGAAGATTCCATGTTATATGAAGGTCATGAACCCCAAATCCATCCTTATATCCCCCTTATTTCTGCCGACTGGACCCATGGGCTAAATTCTTTCCATTTGACCGGCTACTCTAACAAGCTCACCACACGAGTGATATGGACCGGCCAAAGACCATAGAGCACTCAGTAGATGATGGGTCGCCCCTCGAAGAACTAGTGGGGTGTCGCAGTTCCTCAAAGAACTAGTAGGACAATAATAGTGACCAACCATAGAGCTCCGTATGGAGGCCAATATCACGTGGTAAGTACATAAATCTCAATAACTCCAATCATCTCCTTCCCCTACCCAAACTAGATGTACAGGGTTCAAAATAACACATTATATGCATAATCAACTGAATTCCAAAATAACACCCCATAGTCATAATCATTAATTTCTATCAATGCAAATGATTTCAACCCTTTTCAAAATAGTATCCCACAAGACAGTTCATACAAAACATAATATATGTGTATGAAACTTGGATATAAAATCACTCACTAACCTCATACCCATGCATGTAACAGACAGAAATTTAGTTACCTGGTTTCCTAGCTAACAGTCAAATACAACTAAAGTTGAGTCTCGAAAACACCACAATAGGGTTTATATCTACAAACAAAATTAACATGTTATCTCTATAGTATTAGAGTAGGCTACTCATAAAATCCTAACCTCTAACTCTTCCTCTAAAAGCTTTAATTTTTTACTCAGAATTCTAGCCTAAAAAAGCATCTTTCTAAGATTTGGAATGAGAACACATATATATATGATTTAGACTCGATTCCTAAATTTTTCTTGCTTAAATATATCCTCAAATTATTAGATTATATTATTAGAATTATCAAATTCATAACGTAAATAGAAAAACTCCAATTTATAACTTACGTTTTATCTTTAAAGGACTTAGATAAATAGATTTAATACAAATTAGGTTATTCTCACTACAAGAGTTAAACCCTTAATCTGACCATTGAATTTAATTTCCTATCTATCATGATACTATCCTCCAAATTATGACTCAATCTAATGGTGGACAAATTTAAAAATGCTAATTTACTATTCAGGACTCTATCTGCTAAATCTAAAAAAAAAAATAAGTTGAAAACATACCTAATAACTTGTAACTTGGAGATCGAAATGATGATCCAACCATTCAAATTGACGATTTGGATGCCCTAAATAGGCTAACCAAATATTAATCCGATCTAATGGTTAATGGACTTAAAACTAGCACTTTTTTGAAGTTACCTCAGATATGTGCGAAAATTATTTACTCACTCCAAGTTTCACCCACTACCTCCTATATATAGGCTCCTTAAGCTCCTTCACTCTAGTGACTAGTCAATGTGGGACTTCTATACCATTACTATTTTATCCATCTTCCTATCATTTAGTCAATGTGGGACTTCTTAATATTGCTATTTTACTCATTTTCTCATACACACACATGTATAAAAATTAGAATTATTTTAATTGCATATATATATTTAACCTCTATCTATTTTATAAAAATTTGTTTAAATATTAGAGATATAAAAATTAGGATGTTACAATTCTTTCCTCCTAAAAGAAATTTTATCCTCAAAATTTAGTTCCCAAATAAGTTTTTCCTGCCATTCACTATCTCTTTTTTTTTAACTCTACGATATATAATGTTGTTATTTAACTTTCGCATTTGCATCACCACACATACATGTCATATACATATATATTCTCCAAAATTTTTAAATCACAATTTCGTTACGCTGCTCTCACTAACAATGTTTATTCTCATTTATTCATAACTTTCTACTCTAACTATTGTCTTTTCATCTCTGTTTTTTTTATATAAAAAAATTCTTAAGAGCTATGCATTTTATAGTACCAACTCTATTATTTTATCAAAAATCTCAACCAATTTACTCTATCTTTTTCTTTTCCACTTATTTATGTTAATTTCATACAATAAATAATTTCACATCCACATATAGAGACAATTACCATAGACCTTAGGTGTAAGTACCCTTTCCTAAATAGTAATTAATTTTTTTTTTACCCTCTTACACAAAACACATTAGTTTATAACAAACAAGATTATACTATTACACGTTAGAATCAATTCATTGAAACTCTTTTTTTTCCCTACAAAAGGAACAAAAATTACGTTGATATTTACATAAACTCCAGCAACTATGAAATAAGAGAAGAGTAGAAATGTCATACTTATATTGTAATAGTATTCCTAAGGTTCAATAATCAATTCTTTGTTCTATTCATATTCATAGTAAGATTTTCATGAAAAAGTCAATTTTTTATAAAGATCTCAAACATTATTGTTATTCACTGATAGCTTTTCATAATTCGTAAATTGATCTATAAACTCATATCAATATTTTATAGAACTTTTCACATATACACAATCATAAACATCCATTAAGATCATGAATAATTCTTATTCTCTAATTCCTCAGGAAACTAATCTTAGGGTTTAATCAAAATGTTTGGCTATAATAATTTATATTACTATTTCAAAATATAATTAGAAACAATTAACACTATGCATGTCATTTTTAATACAACTTCATCTTCTTCATCTAAACGGGTGTATGTTAAAAACAAACTCACACCTATAACTATTATTTATCGTTATTCCCCAATATTTTGGAATATTTTCAAATAGTTTTCTATAACTTTCTTTATAAAATATTCATAATTGAAGAAGGAATTGAAGAAAAATATTGAGCAAATTATAATTTAAGGAATGTCCCTTTCTTTTAATTTGCACAAAAAAAATTCTCTAATTCACAACATTTTTCTTAACTCATCTTTAAGATTATATCTTCTTCTTTTTTTCAAACATTCAGTAGTGTTCTAGTAGCAGTCATATAAGATATGCATGAAGTTTAGTACTGTATCTAAAATACACACACATGTATATGTTCCTTGAATACTATTTTAGTATAATCTTTTGGGCATAAATAGAGCCGGGAAAACAGGCCGAGCCCGTCTGGCCGGCCCGTTTAGGCCCTGAAATTATGAGGGCCGGGCTTGATATTTTTCTCTTAAAATGAGAAATAAGCCCTGGAGGGTCGAGAGCTTAAAAGGGCCGGCCCTGGAGGGCTGCGGGCTGGCCCTTTTAAGCCCTTTTCTAATTTTTTTATTTTTTAAAGTTTTTTATATAATATTAATGTTATTAATTTTTTACATTGTTAATAATATTTCAAATATTTAGTTATTATTATCATTTTAAAATTAAATTTAGTTTTAGACAATAATTTATCCAATTAAATTTTTAAAAAATTGGTTAATTTGGACTTTAATAATGATTTGATTTATATTATATGCGTTGATATTTTTAAACTATATATATATTTGATAATAGAATGTTTTTATACTTATATAACTTGTGATTCTATAATTTGAATTAGAAATTCATGAGTTTCAACAATAATGTTTCTCATATTAAAGTAAAATAATAATTAGATTGCAAAATTTAAAAATAAAATTCTTATAAAGAAGATAAACTTGATATTTTTGTTACAAAAGAAAAGCATACTTATGAAGAAAAGTAATTAATTATAGTGATAATGAAGTTTCAAAAGATTAATGATAGTGTTTATTTATTGCACAATTGCATTATAGATAAAACTTTTAGATGTTGTTATCTTGTTAATGAATGTTTTAGATGTTCTTAGATGTTGATGAATATTTACATATAATGATATTTTATATTTTTGACTTAATTTTATTCATATTTATGTCTTTTATTAATAATTTCATTGGTTTATTTTTATATTTTTATAAAAAAAATGATAAATATAAAAAATAGTATTTTTTCTTAAACGGGCCAAAAGCCAGCGGGCCGGCCCTGACCCTCTAACTTAAAGGTTGGGCCTAGCAAATTGGGGTATTTTTAAAATTTCAGCCCTGGAGGGCTGGCCCTTTTAAGCCCGTCAGCCCTAAAGGGCCGGCCCTGATTCCCGGCTCTAGGCATAAACAAGCTGAAATAGGTTCTTGCTCACTAATGTAATGCTTGTTATTAAACAAATCAACTCTTTCTTATACATATGTATTTTGTTCATCATTCAACATTGAGATTGTTTCAAAATAAGCAATTATGACATGAGAGTATGAAATTACATAACGGTGTGCCCTAGATTGTTGATTTTAAATATCTATTATTAGTTTAACAAGTAGGAACAATACACTCAAACTAGTGACCAACACAACACCAAACTAATATATTATCAGTAACATACTAAGCATATACATATAGAGAGAATATATATACACACATATATTCATAGCATACATTATTTGTCAAAACACAATTTATGAGGGTCTTATATAATTCCTTCTAATTCTAAAGGCATCTTTCAAATAAAAATAAAATAATTTACTATAAAATATTAAAAATCTTGTATTTATGTGTACATCAATATTTTTAAGCTTATAAGAAGATAAGTGGCCTAATCTAATTTACTATCGTTTATTAATACAAATAGTAATACTTTCATATGAATAATACTCACAATAATTACTCATACTTCCTCATCCAACATTTCACTTTAAACAATACTTGGAGTACAAAAATACTTATTTTTCTATTACTAATTGTCTAAAGTACTCATTTAACTTATTATATATATATATTTGTTTTACTCACTCATTTATAACATTTCTTATGTAAGTATAGAATTTATAAGAATTTGTAATCCAAGGACCATATTGATATTAGGTTTATTAACATGTAAGAATATGTTTAATTTTCTTTTTCACATATTCAAAGGTAATTTCTCTTCTTCTCTTTTTTTTTTTTTGGGTAAGGTTTGACTATTACTCTCCTTATAAGTAGATAAACCTTTCAAGCATGAAAAATAAGAAATAACATTATTTAATTTATATGTATAACAGAAAAGTTTGAGAACAAATTTAATAGGAAAAAAATTTGCCAATTCTAAAAATTTTAAGTAAAATCTTCAAAAGTGTTTTTAACATAAAATTTTGAAAATTAAAAAAGAGAAATAGCAATTCACTAAATACTTTATCTTGCTAATATCACTTTATGTGAACTCTAAGTTAAAACAATACATCAATACAAATGAATCCCCATTTATATATATATATATATATATATATCAAAAAAATCTTTCCTTCATTTAAACCTAGCCACTCTATTGTACTATATATTTATTCATAATTTCATAGTGTCTTTACTCCTATCTATGGTCTTATGCTTAATTCAAAATGTCTATCACCAACATAATTTGGTGACATATACCCTAAGTTTCGCTTACTAAATCTTTCTCTTGTCTATTAATATTCCTAAAGGAATAGTCGCAAAACTTCTTCCTTGGATAGCACAGTTCAGTCGCGAACTATACCAACATATGATGTGATGAGGTGAACAATGGCCACGAGGAAGAACACCCCAAGAGAAGACCTATGATGAAACACACATTCATCTGTATCTCTATTTCTTGTTCTTGTTCTTGTTCTTGTTTTTCTTTTAACCGACAAATTATATTACTAGAAAAAAATAAACATATATAAAAGCAATTACATTCAATGCACAATCTACGACATCAATCATCAAACACAAGCATATGCATTAAAGGAAAAATGAAACAAGTAATTCTATACCATTGTTTACATAACACAATTATTATTTTGGGTCTTACAATAACTTTTTTTTAATTGTGATCTATAACAACTTATATAGTATTTAAACCTCTTATAATTTCAAAAGTCTTAAAATTATATATATAGAGAGCATTTAAATTGAATCATAAGCTACATATCCTAGTGAGATGAGCTTAGATGTCATCTAACATGAAGCAATGTGATTCACATCTCTTAATTAGAAGTATTCATTTGAATTTCAATATTTTTCCGAACATCTTATTTATATCTCTTTATTGTTGAACGATCAGTATTCTATATAATTTGTAGTTCAAGGTGTTAATGTAAATTATTGTCTTCCACGCATTTGAAAGCACTTATTTACATTTATTATTATTGATACCATCAACACAAATACCTATTATCAAAACTTAATATATGGTAATACAATCACACAGGATTTCAACATATACTTTACAACTTCTTCTTTTTAACCTAAGACCATCAAATCTTATTTATTTCTAACTTAAAAGTCTCCAAAACAAGTATTTTTCACACCTATTCATTAATTTTCTTATCATAAGGGCCCTATGTCTTCCCCTTATCAATAAGAAAATATTTGATAATATATTTTATCAATTCTTATAAAAAATTAGTTGTTAGGAAAATAACAAGGGGCAAGCTACCATAAAAAATTATATTTGTTACTTTTCTTATGAAGAGTTTAACTATATAATAAATTTCTATAAACCCTTGTTTACACTCTTATCAATATTATTTTTCACTCAGATCAATAGTTTTATACTTACATTAAAAGACACAACTTTCATACAATTTTGTTGTTAAATGCAATGTAAAACTTAGTTATCAAGCTTAATACACATTATTCTTCTTATGTATTGTTTATTTGACATCTCATTCTATTATTTTCATCTCTAACTTTGAAATTTACTCATAAAAATATAACATCATTTCCTTTATCTAGCTCAACATTTCGTTGTTTTTAGTTACAAATACAAAAATAATAATAATATTTTGAACTTTTTAGTTCTGTACCCGTTCTCCCCTCCTAAGGATGCAACCCACATTAACACAAACAAAACAAAAGAAAAATAATAATAATATAACACACAAAACTAAGAGATTGGTAGGGAAGGATATGTAGAAAACTGTATAATGCCACCATAATTTATATGCAATGCAACAAACAAACCACAGAGGTGTAAGACCATTGGCTCTGATACCAAAATAAAACAACTTTCCAAAATAAATGGATAAACTTAACATTTTCACAATAACTTTAAGAAATAACTTTTTATAACCAAACCATGCTAAATACAAACATAACTAATTATATAATATTGTTATCCATGATAGAAAAGAGTAGCACCCAATCATACATCCTATCATAGATAAAAAAACTTTTCTTAACTCATTCAAATACAAATTATATAAGAAAGGATCAATCTTATCTAATATGGTTATGAAACAACATATAATATAGCTCATAAATCAAAATATTAAGAATTAAATCTTAATTCATACTTAATAATAAATTCATAAACAAATCACATGCGATCTTAGGCCTCTAGCCACCTATCAGCACACATACCACAATAGTACACTCAAAGGACATAAGACATAATAATTCATGAATCAATTAAAAACAATTTATCCTAAGGTGGCAATATACAGGATACAACATAGCTCATAAATCTAGGAGATGCTACAGGTCGCTAATTTAGCTTTACTCCTTCTGAGCCTTCCCTGACGTCCCTCCTTTAAAGCTTTCACTTGAAAAATGTTAAACAATAGGAATGAGACAACGTTTCAGTAACTAAATCCCTACCTATCACACACACTAGCATGGGCTAGCGAGGTGTCAGGTGGGATACACAGGGTTAATAACAGTCAATAGACACTTGTTTAACAGTTAAACTCACAATAACCATATAAGTCAAATATATTTGCCAATCTCATGCAACTAATAATTTCAAAAGAGATAACATACTTTTTATTTATTCAAAAGATATAAATATCAATGAAGATTCCATGTCATATGCAATCCATGAACCCCAAATCCATCCTTATATCCTCCTTATTTCCGCCGACTGGACCCATGAGCTAAGTTCTTTCCATTTGACCGGCTACTCTAACAAGCTCACCACACGAGTGATATGGACCGACTAAAGACCATAGAGCACTCGGTGGACCATGGGTCCCCTCTTGAAGAACTAGTGAGGTGTCGCAGTCCCTCAAAGAACTAGTGGGACATTAAGTGACCAACCATAGAGCTCCGTATGGAGGCCTATATCACATGGTAAGTATATAAATCTCAATAACTTCAATCATCTCCTTCTCCCACCCAAACTAGATGTACAGGGTTCAAAATAATACATTTATATGCATAATCAACTGAATTCCAGAATAACATCTATTAGTCATAATCATTAATTTATATCAATGCAAACGATTTCAGAGTAGGCTACTCACAAAATCCTAACCTTTAACTCTTCCTCTAAAAGCTTTAATTTTTTTATTCAGAATTCTAGCCTAAAAAGACCTTTTTCTAACATTTGGAATGAGAACACATATATATATGATTTAGACTCGATTCCTAAATTTTTCTTGCTTAAATATATCCTCTAATTATTAGATTATATTATTAGAATTATCAAATTCATAACGTAAATAGAAAAACCCCAATTTATAACTTACGTTTTATCTTTGAAGGACTTAGATAAATAGATTTAATACAAGTTAGGTTATTCTCACTATAGAAGTTAAACCCTTAATCTGAGCATTGAATTTAATTTCCTATCTATCATGATACTATCCTCCAAATTATGGCCCGATCTAATGGTGGACAAATTTAAAAATGCTAATTTACTATTCAGGACTCTATCTGCTAAATCTAAAAAAAAAATAAGTTGAAAACATACCTAATAACTTGTAACTTGGAGATCGAAATGACGATCCAACCATTCAAATTGACGATTTGGATGTCCCAAATAGGCTGACCAAATATTAATCCGATCCAACAGTTAGTAGACTTAAAACTAGCACTTTTCTGAAGCTATCTTAGATATGTGCGAAAATTATTTACTCACTCCAAGCTTCACCCACTACCTCCTATATATAGGCTCCTTAAGCTCCTTCACTCTAGTGACTAGTCGATGTGGGACTTCTATACCATTGCTATTTTATCTATCTTCCTATCATTTAGTCAATGTGGGACTTCTTAATATTGTTATTTTACTCATTTTCTCATACACACACATGCATAAAAATCAGAATTATTTTAATTGTGTATATATATATATATATATTTAACCTCTATCTATTCTATAAAAATTTGTTTAAATATTAGAGATATGAAAATGAGGATGTTACATGTTTCATCTTCCTGTCTAGTTCCTACATTGACCCTCATCTCAATTTTAATCCTTTATAGCCAGGTGAAAATTTTTGGGATGTGACAGGGAGGATATTAATAAAGGTGATTATGGTGTTTTAAGAAAAAAACATGTCATATTTCTTATAATTAACTAACTTTCTTAATATAATCAAATTAGTTAAACAGATCTTATATTAAGGACTGGAACAGTAGATATGAAGATAAATATATGGAGGGGGCGAGTGTGTCTGTATATATATAAATATATGGTAGCAACATAAATAAATATACAAATATTACAGCAAAGTAAGTAAATAAGTATACATATTATATATATAAATACACATACAAAAATTTAAACCAAGCAAAAAAAAAAATACTGTAATGAAATAAGTTAAATAAAGATAAACTCATAATCAAATATAAATAATATACATGTAGATAAATTATATAAACAAAATAAATAAATATAAACAAAACCAATAAAAGAAATGAAAAATATAAACAGCACAAATTATATATATATATATATATATAAACAACATGTATTATATTAATTATAAAATAACATAAATAATGAGTTAGTACCGTAAATTACCAAATGGAGAATGATAAATGTCTAAATACATAACATGAAAAAATGCAATATTTCACAATAAAACAATGATAAAATGATATAAAATTACAATAGAATAAAAATATAATATTTCACAATAAAACAATGACAAGATGATATAAAATTACAACAGAATAAAAATATAATATGAAATAAAAGAGCCAAAAATAAATAACATAAAAGAACAACATGATTTGTAACAAAAGTATAAAAAATTAAAATTGCAAATAATAATTAGGTAAAGAAATAATTGGATACATGAAAGCTAATACAAAATATTATTATATGCTACAAGCACATGTTAATTTATAAAGAAGTTATACGTTAAATTCTCAGAGCGAACTCATACCCATAAGGTGTTATGAAAATAAGGAAATGTAAAGAAGATTAGAGACATGAGCAAGACAAGAGAGAACTGCAGAGAAAGAGGGAGTGTATTGTTATTCACTTGGATATGCAAATTGTGTATTACATAACCTTCTATTTATATATAGGGCTTTTACCTCAACAAGAGTAACATAAAATAACTGAAAAGTTAATTCACGTGAGTGCACAATATGTAACCCTTGAGTTACGGAATTAGAACTCCTAAAATCCACCCATTAGAGAGGTTATAAAGTGTGGAATATGAAAGGCCATAGTGGAGATTACGGACATCCATATAATTTAATATTTATAACAAAAAGAAGAATTTATTTTGAAACACAACCAAACGACAAATATTTTGAATTGAAGGGAGTAAATAATTAATGAAAAGGGACGAATATGACTTTACATGAATGGAGTCAATGATATAAAAGCTTGTTGCAAACATAACATAAAATTAACACCTTTACATCTATAATTTGTGGGTGTTTAGCATAATGGTTGTAAGCCTGGGACCACCATATCAGTTATTAGGCCTATAATAATATGTTAAGTAGTACTTTGGATTAAGGTAATTTTGGCCGGAAGCGTAGGACCCGTTAGTATTTAAAAGTTTTCGTTGAAACATTATCACTCCGAAAGTATTAAAAAAGAAGCAACGTCTCCCTCGACTATTAAAATTGTTAAAGATCAATGATTGTTGTTTAACTTTTAAGGTGATTTTGCACTTTTTGGCACTTTCTACACAATATTGATCTGACAAAAACTTTTGTATATCCACAATTCTTATGCATAAACTTTTGAGACAAAAATTACATCTTAATTTTAGTACTCTCTAGTATTTAGAAATATTTGTAAACTGTCAAGGATGGATCATTTTCCTCACTCCATGACTATTACACCCAACCAAAACAGCTTCTAAACTTTCATAGTTCAGAAATTGTTTAGATTGATTGTGGTTGACTGTTAAAAAATGCAACTATTTGATAACTGATAGCTCCTTCCTCTTAGAAGATTAACTAATTCAGTGAGATATATCCTTCAACTTCATCTTAGATTTTCCCCTCTTGATATTTTTGCTTTAATTTTGTTGAGATTGAATTGAACTAAATTGAAATATTATTGATTTTTGTCTTGAATTAAATTATTGAGAATTGTCTAGATATTAACAGAATAGATCGTAGTTGGATGAGTGTCTTAAGAACGAGTGAGGAATACAAGAAACGGTTGAATAATTTATTGAATTTTCTAAAAAGAATGCTTATAACAAAAAAGGAAAGTATTTTTGCCCTTGTGTCAATTGTTTAAATTGGAGACGATTGACCATTGATGATATAAAGGATTACTTATTTAGTGAGGGGATAAATCTTCAATACACAAGATGGATATGGCATGGCAAAAAAGGAAAAGTGCTATTAGTTGAAGAAGAGGAAGTTATGAGTGGTTTGAATGATAGAATGGATGATATGATTCATGATGTTGGATTAGGGTTCTTTGCACAATCACCTATAAATGACAACTTGCAAAGTGATGCGGAGATAGCCTTATACCATGGGTGTTCTAATTATACATGGTTGATTGCTATGTTAAAATTATTCAATTTAAATGCAACTAATGGGTGGACCGATAAAAGTTTTGCAGAGTTACTTAATTGCTGAGTGATATGCTTCCATCTGATAATGTTCTTCCAAAAAGTGTATATGAGGCAAAGAAAATATTGTCTCAGATAGGTATAGGGTATGAAAAGATACATGCATGTCCTAATGATTGTATATTATACAAAAAAGAATATATCGATCTAAGTGAGTGCCCAAAATGCAAAACCTCACGATACAAGGTAAAAAAGAACATGTGTTGTGATGGCGCTATTAATGAGATGGCTAAAAGGCAACCTTTAAAGGTATTATAGTATCTTCCAATTGTGAGAATAAATAGAGAATGGATCGGAAGCGTACCGGGTCAGATCTCGGGTCGGGTCGACCGGATCTTCTTAGCTCACGCTTAAGCTAGACTATAAAAGTCCAAGCTTTTGAGTGCACAGCAGAGCACCTCTTTGCAAGAAAGAAATAAGAGAGAGAGAGAGATGGTAGGAAAGCTCAACTACTGGAGTGATTTGAACTGATGGGGGGAAGCCTCTATTTATAGCTTTTGTCAGGGGTATTTTGGGTAGCCAAAAATATCCACTGAGCCCATCAGATAAAATCTGAGATATAATATATAAACATACCCTTATCTCATAATATCATGATATTTGAATTCAAATCCAGAATCAATCACAATTAATTCTAAATATATATACTTAATATATATTTAATCTATACAATATAAATTAATTAATTTATTATAAACTAATCAGATTTATATCGTAACCGATTGGATATGATTCAGGTTGTTTAACCAAGTCAAACATATCACAATATTGCTTGGTTATTTGACTGGTATATTCTCTTTATACCCTGTTAAATAATCCGGCCCATCAAGGCCAGATCCCAACCTAAAATCCAACATCTCCCACTCACACTTAATGGGTTGTCTATCGTGCGATAGCTAAATCTTTCATTGCTTTATACTAGGTGTCTGCAGTGATCATGTGGGCATGACATCATCGATTCAGGTACTTGTGCACTAGGAATCCTTTATACAGGACCAGCACACAAGAACACCCTTGGTGTACCTGCAAATTGTATGCTTGTTGCCTCGAATGCCCTAGTTTTATCCATACACTTTACTTGTGGCATAAGTAATCCCTCTCAAGTTATTTTGTTTACTCAGATTGCCTTCCTATACATATGGTATCCACACTTGCTTAGTTGTTCTATTCAACATGCAAGGGACATGTCACAGACACCAACGTAGATGTCTACTTCAGGATAAATCTTCCTTCTGACTATTTGTCATTTAGATTTGGCATAGTCGCTTTCCCAGTCTTGACCCGTTAGATCGTATCATTCATAACCATGGGGTTTAGGCTAGAGTAGCTGTCACTAAACCAAACCCTTATGATACTGTCTAAGCCTTAAGGGCATTATGAAAGGTTTATTTCCTTTCTGGGACTCACACCATAATGGATCAGGGATCTTCCATCTACACCCTATGTTACGGATTTGAATGAGCCCATGTAGTATGAATTGCATGCTATGGTGCTCAGTCCGCTAAGTGGAGTATGTCGCTTTTGGTTTTAGTAGCACCGTACAGACTTAAGTTCCAAATGCACTCCAACATTTGAACCAAGAGCTCTTTCATCACAGCTATATATGACATCTTACAAGTGAAGAGTTCCTTGTCTGGCTACAGGTCCCATGGATTACACATTATCCATGATTCGGCCCAGACTTTTATAGGTCTCATCTCAGTCTAACTGAGGTGACATTTGTGCAGTGATTCTTCTCTACCATCTCATGGTGATCATCTGCTGTCAAACCTTCTATGTCCCATGAGAACATAGCGAGGCGGTTGCTTATGTGAGTGAGCCAATCTTGTGACCTGGATGGCATATTAGTATTGCATACCTCGTGCCTATACATGTATAAATACACAAATGTATATACAAGAAAATTTCCTTGAACTAGATAAAATGCATTGAATTACTAAGTAAGAGGAAACAAAAAAGTTCAATACAGCATGCCTCGTGCCTGCATAATTGAACAAGAAAAAGGATAAAAAAGAAAAAGGAGTTCAATACATCATGCTCTACGCATTCCCAAGGCCTTTACATGCTTGACAAAAGGATCTCTAGCTATAGGCTTGGTTAGGGGATCTACAAACATCTTATGAGAGGACAAGTATTAAACTGTCACTTGTTTCTTAGCGATCATATCCCTTACAAAGTGATATTTTATGTCTATATGCTTAGTACGATTGTGGTACTTGGGGTCCTTTGCATAGGCTATTGCTACTTGACTATCACAATGAATTAGAGTTGGTCCCTCACTACCACCGTAGATTCCCAATCATACTAAGAATCTTTTAAGCCATACAGCTTCTTGAACAGCTACAGAACATGCTATGTATTCTGCTTCCATGGATGAAAGAGACACACATGTTTGTTTCTTGTTACTCCAGGAGATTGCTCCGTTATTCAGTAGGAAAGCATAGCTTGACATCGAGTGTCACTCGTCCAGATCTCCTGCCTAATCAGCATCAGAATAACCCTCCACACGAAGGCTGTTTCCTTGATAGCATAACTCATAGTCCATGGTTCCTTTTAGATATCTCATAATCCTCTTTACAGCTTCCTAGTGTTTTACTCCTGGATTGGATTGGAATCGGCTCACAAGTCCAACTGCAAAACATATGTCCGGCCTAGTACACAACATGGCGTACATTAGGTTGCCAACGACACTTGAGTATGGGGCTCTCTTCATGCATTCCATATCGCATTGTTTTATAGGGCGCATTTCCTCACTTAGGTTATGTCCCTTAACCACAGGGGTATCTATAGGCTTACAATCTCTCATATTGAAGCGCTCAAGAATCTTTGCTATGTAACTCATTCCCTTTCTGTATGAAGCCCTAAGGCTGTTCCATATAGATTTCTTCATCTAGTTCTCCATTCAAAAAAGTGGTTTTTATATCCATCTGATGTAACTCTAAGTATAAACTTGCTACTAGAGCTAGCATCAGTCGTATCGAGTTGAAACGTACAACAGGTGAGAAGGTGTCTCTGTAATCCACTCCTTCCTATTGTGTATACCCTTTAGCAACTAACCTTGCTTTAGGTTTATCAATCAATCCATCAGCCTTATGTTTTGTACTTGAGAACCCACTTGCTCCCAATTGCCTTTCGGCCAGGTGGTAGATCAACTAATTCCCATACTTGGTTGGACTCCATGGAATCCATTTCCTCATAAGGCCTTTTGCCATTTTTCCTTAGCAGGCCCCATTAGTGCTTCTTTAACACTTACAGGTCTTCTTCATCGTTTTCTGGACTAACGATGAAAGTTGCTCCTTCAATTGAGAAGCGTCTCTTAGGAGTTTTGTCTCTATTACTTCTCCTAAGTAGGGTTACTACAGGACTTTCTTCCTATGGCTGAGTTAGACCTTGTTGTGAAAATGGTTCAATCCTCCCACTCGGATCAGTGGACTGAGGAACACTTTGTTGTACCTCATTGCTATCATCCTCATAAAGACAACTTGTTCAATCAATACTCCCTCTGCTAGGAAATTCGGTTTCTATGAATGTTGCGTCCCTTGACTTTATCTCAGTCACTGAGCCATCGTCATTTTCACCTATGAAGACATACCCCTTAGAGTTCTTAGAGTATCTTATGAAGATACACTTTCTTCCCCTTGGTTCTAGCTTGTCATACTTATAGGAAGAATCACAAATATAGGCCGCTAACCCCCATGGTCTTAGGATACTTAGATCTGGTTTGCGGTTTGTCCACGATTCATAAGGGGTTGTGGTGATTGATTTAGAAGGCACTCGGTTAAGTATAAATGTGGCAGTTAAAAGAACATCTCCCCAATATGAGGTTGGAAGCTCAGCTTATGCCATCATTAATCTAACCATATCGAGGAGAATTCTGTTTCTCCTTTCAATAACTCTGTTTTGTTGAGGAGTGCTGGGGATTGTTAGTTGCCTAACAATACCCCTTTCTTCATAGAGCTCCTTGAACTGATCAGAGAGGTATTCTTGACCTTGATCAGTTCTTAAGGCTTTGATTCTTGAACCTAGCTGATTTTCCACTAGATTGAGATATTTTCTAAAGCACTCTAATGCCTCAGATTTGTGGAAAATCAGGTAAGTATAGCCATATCGGGAAGAATTATTGATGAAGGTAATAAAATACCATGCTCCGTGACATGCCCTAACACTCATTGGTTTGCAAATATCAGAGTGTACCAGTTTAAGAGGGTGGTTAGCCCTGGTTGCCTTTCTGAAAGGTTTCCTTGTGCTCTGACAGTAAGGCAATATTCACATAGAGACATTTCCTTTTTGGACATGTTTCCTAACAAACCCTCTTTTGCCAGTTTGGTCATGTGTTCTTGACCAATATGTCCTAATCTAGCATGCCATATATCGTAATTGACATCGGAAGAAAGTGCATAGCAAGAACTAGAAAAATTGTCATTGAAATTCTCTAAAACAAAGAAACCGTCTGAAACATAACCAGACACTAAAAAATTGGTCCCATACGAAATGTCTACTATGAAATTATGAAAAAAGACATTAAAATGAAATTTAACTAAGGAAATAATAGACACAAGATTTTGTCAGATTTTCGGAGCGTAAAGGACATTTTACAAGACTAGGGTTTTTCCTCCACACAGGGTCAGCTCACAAGTACTATCCCTTTGACTTCTACTCTCGCATTGTTTCCAACATAAAGCCATCTGCTTCTTGCTAGTAACTGATGAAATTCTGTGAAGTTGCCACGATCCTTACTCACGTGGTTCGTGGCCCCTGAGTCTATAACCCAAACAGGATTAGTTTCAGCAATAAATGCAGTGCTAGAAACATAAGAGAAATGTATTGAATTTGAATCCAATACCTTTTTCTGCTCAAGACAGTCCTTGGCATAATGCCCCTCCTATTGGCAAGCATAGCATTTGATGGTTGCTATGTTTCGCTTCTTTACAGGTTTCTTGCCTTCCTTGAAGTTTAGGGCCGCCTTTCTTATTTTGAGAGCCTTTGCTTCTCTTGGACTAGTTTTGGGAGGTTGCCCCTTCCTTTCCTTCAGTTAAATATGCCTTACTGATAGGTTTCATAGTTTCCATTCGGTCATCCTCTAGTTGGAGGTGGCGAGCTACATCAGCAAAGGTTTTTATACTCTCGTTATGAGAAATGGTATGTTTCATGGTGTCCCAACTTGCTAGGAGAGATCTCATGATAGCTTGAATCTGTTGTTCATCAGATAAGGTGCCTCCGACTTCCTTAAGTTCCTTGATCAAGTTTTGCATTGCCCTTAGGTGATGCCTTATGGGAATGTTAGGACCCAGCTTGAAATTATCAAGTTTGACGGTAGTCTCCTGAGCCTTGCAGCAAAGGTACCGTCAAATTCAGATTTCAGTGTAGCCCACATGGCAGAAGCGAAAGGGTGTGTTTCGAATTGCACCAACACATCGTTAGTCATGGCACTTAGCATAGTAATTCTGGCAATAGTATCCCTTCTTTTCTAGGCCGAGTAGCCGTCCTGGTCCCTTTGTGATGCATTCGCCTCAAGCTCTGGAAGAAAAGTTGTCAACATATTAGTGACTTCTTGTTCTTCGAGGACATATGATATCTTATGACGCCACATACTGTAATTGTCTTTGTTCAGCTTGTCACCTCCTACGAGGTCAGCTATGATGGACTTGATTCCTCTTTGAGACATCTTGCTATCACATAAACAACAATGCATTAAGTATGGTATGCAACATACACATTATTCAAGTAGGTCATAGATCGTCCAAGTAAGAGTCTTGCCATTTTCATGATCAGGAGACAACTAGGTTGGCTTCCATCCCATTACTCCTAGTTACCCTCTTACCTTTGACTTTCCTTAAACATATCCCCAATTTGAGTTTTCCTCATGAAACTCCCACTCAAATAAAGCATTTATAATTAAAAAAATTATTAACGAAGCATAAATGTTTACAAAAGTCTCAAAGGGTAAACATAAAATAAAAAGGGAAAAATAAACACGAACAAAAACTCATTCGTTCATGATGTATTTTATCATGGGTTCTCTCAAACTTTCTTCAACGTCTTTCTAGCATCTACAGAGACTTTGTTTAAAAAATCCTTCACTAAATATGTGTCCCCTCCTGGCTAGTTCCTCTCTGTATTGGATTACAATGTTTGAGAAAAAGAGTGAATCTTGCTCATTGATAATTTGTTTAGCATAATAACTCAATTTTGAAAATAGACATTTTTAATGCTTGTATTCATCAGCATGCTTTTCTGCTATTTGTTCAATTAAATTTATGTTCTTGGGTCTGCAAACTTCTTCCTCTTATTGGTCGGGAACACATTTCTTTTTACCACTGCTCCTCTCAGGTACATTAGAGCTCACTCGTGATTGAGGCGTTTTTCTTTTATTTGTACTTTCTTCAGCATAATTATTTGAAGACTTTGGAGCATCAGAAAAAGGAGAATAACTTGGATATATTTCAAAAGAATGGTTAGAATTTGAGATTTCCATTTCCTAAACCCAAAAAAAAAATTAAGTTACCAAAAATATAAAAATAAATATTTTAAAATATTTACTTTTATATTTTTCTTACCCAAAAAAGTCATGAAAAATAAGCACATAATATATCAATTTGTAGCTCATGATTTTAGAAATATTTCAGGCCAAACGGGGTCCAAAAATAAGCCCTCACGCACCCCAAGAAGCATTTCCAAAAAAAATTTAAAAAACAAATAAAGAGGGAGGGTCGCCCACTCTTAAGATCAACGCGTGTCATACACATGCTGCCTTTCCGACCTCTCTCCATCATCGAACCCATTCCATTTGATTCCTCATGTCTTAAGGAGTCTATACATGTGCTTTTTATGACTAAAGGGACCCCGGGTGGACCCCACATGCCCATAAGGTGCGTCTTAGAAAAACATTTTCAAAAAAAAGTTTTTTAAAAAAATATTTCTTTAAAAAAAAATTTTTTTGTGGACTGACCCGACTCTATGGAGGATGTGGGTCAAACAGACCTGAAACACAGCCTTTTCACTTAAGTGAAATACTACGTCCTGGCCAGCCCAAAACGACACCGTTTTGGGCTGGTCAGGTCGTCCCTGACCTCCAGCCGGGCTACCCCAGACCCGGCTGGAGCTCCGACGGGTCCATCGCCACCTGCCAGCTTCGAACCTCTATATCTTCCACCTTCGAGCTCCGTTTTACGCATTTTAGGTGTCTATGAACTCTTATTTTCATGTTCTACAACTCTATAGGTTCATTTTCTTTAAAAATACATCATTTTTAAAGACCCAAAAACTAGTTCGTGCGGCCGATATTAGAGCTTTTGAAAAATGGATTTCAATCACGTTTTTGAACCTCATGGCATTACAGGTAATGTTTTCAAGCTTCAAATATATAGGCAAAGTGTGTATTTGAGTTTAAGTCACAAGCATATCAAATTCGAATGATATACGGGCATATTAACAATAGCGAAAAAAAACGAATAATATATGCATGCATATATATATTGAAAGCCTCAAGATCATCGTGGCTCTGATGCCAATGTGAGAATAAATAGAGAATGGATCAGAAATGTGCCGGGTCGGATCTCAGGTCGGGTCGATCGGATCTTCTTAGCTCATGCTTAAGCTAAACTATAAAAGTCTAAGCTTTTGAGTGCACAGCAGAGCACCTCTTTGCAAGAAAAAAATGAGAGAGAGAGAGATAGTAGGAAAGCTCAACTACTGGAGTGATTTGAACTGATAGGGGGAAGCCTCTATTTATAGCTTTTGTTAAGGGTATTTTGGGTAGCCAAAAATATTCACTGATCCAATCAGATAAAATCTAAGATAGGATATATAAATATATCCTTATCTCATAATATCATGATATTTGAATTCAA
Source organism: Neltuma alba (assembly GCF_004799145.2). Lineage (NCBI taxonomy): Eukaryota > Viridiplantae > Streptophyta > Magnoliopsida > Fabales > Fabaceae > Neltuma > Neltuma alba. The sequence continues at coordinate 105,572 of NW_021635126.1, forward strand.
ATCCAGAATTAATCACAATTAATTCTAAATATATATACTTAATATATATTTAATATATACAATATAAATTAATTTATTTATTATAAACTAATCAGATTTATATCGTAACCGATTGGATATGATTCAGGGTGTTTGACCAAGTCAAACATATCACAATATCGCTTGGATATTTGATTGGTATATTCTCTTTATACTCGGTCAAATAATCCGACCCATCAAAGGTGGATCCAAGCCCAAAACCCAACACCAATAATATCACGATTTAAACATTTGTTTTTTAATGCAATGGAGGCAAAAAAGTAGACATGACATTTTGATAAGAGAATATCAAATGAAAGATATCTCCTACATCTTGTGGATTCTCAGCAGTGGAAGAAAATAGATAAAATGTTTCTAGAATTTGGTAGTGAGCCAAGAAACCTACGTCTTGGCCTTTGTACAGATAGAATCAATCCTTATGGCACTCTATATAGCACACATAGTGCATGGCCAATTCTGTTGGTGATTTATAACTTACCTCCCTGGTTGTGCATGAAACGCAAGTATGTGATACTGTCTATGAAGATTTTAGGACCAAAGCAACCAGGAAACAATATTGATGTCTACTTGGCACTTTTGATTAAGGACTTGAAGAAATTATGGGAAGAAGGTGTGGATGTGTTTGATGCATATAAACAGGATTCCTTTAAGTTGTGTGCAATAATTTTCACCACAATAAATGAATTTCTTACTTATAAAAATTTGTCAGGATACAGTATAAAAGGGTATAAAGCATATCCTATATGTAAAGCAAACACACATTTTCACCAACTTAAGCACAGAAGGAAGACAGTTTACCTCGGTCATAAGAGGTTTCTTGATCGGTTCCACCCATATCGTAGACTGAAAAATGTTTTTAATGGTTTACTAGAGCATGGAATGGCTCCAAAGCCTTTTACTAGACATCAAGTTTATCAAAAGGTGGAAAGAATTGATGTTTTCTTTGGAAAGAGCAAAAGGAACGCAGCGAGAAGAACATTTGGAAGAAGAGATCCATTTTCTTTGATCTCCCATATTAGTATATTCTTGATGTCAGACACAGTCTTGATATGATGCATGTTGAGAAAAATGTGTGTGATAACCTGATTGGTACTCTTTTGCACATACCAGGAAAGACTAAGGGTGGAATCAATGCGAGATTATACTTGCTGAAATAGGAATAAGGGAACGGTTATATCCATAATTGAAAGAGGGTGGTAAGAGGGCTTATTTAGAACCAGTTGCTCATACATTGTCCAAAGCAAAGAAAACAAGCTTGTGTCGATGTTTGCATAACATTAAGATGCCACAAGGATATTCTTCTAACATCAAAAGGTTTGTCTCAATAGACGATTTAAAGTTAGTAGGAATTAGATCTCATGATTACCATCTATTTATGCATCAACTACTACCAGTGTGAAATGTCCTACCTTTAGCCCCTCAGTGTACATATTCGTAAGCTTTATGGTTCAAGCAGATCACGACACAAGCCTGTGGATTTAAAATTTCAACATAATTGCTTGGGTTACTATTCACTGTTTAAGTTCCAGATTACAGGCCAAATTTCAAAAATTCATAACTAATTCCATAAAAATTGTATTGGGGTGTTCTAAAATTATACAAAAATCTATTCCGATGTTCGTTAAGGAAAAAATATCCAATTAGACTTATCCTTGCCCAATTCGTACAGTTTAATCAATAAATATTACTGTTCATTTCATAAAATCTGGAACTTCCAATTCTATGCTTTAAATTTGGAAATTTGTATCTCCTTGTGTACACATCCAATTAAGGTGATCTACCTCTCATTTTAAAGCTTGGGATGTATACTATGAGTTTGCCAAATCTCGTGACTTAACTCATTCGTTTGATAGGTCAAACTGGAGCTACAAACTCACTGCTCCAGGACCTACGTTTTATCCCTTAACATCTTTTTACTTTAATTCTTTTTATTTCTTTGGCATACATAACTAGGGCTTACTCTTTCCCATTCATGCTCATACATTTCTATACATGCCATAAGCATTATAATTAAATACATGGCATCATAGGCATCCATAACATAAATTACATAATAGGAGAATTACACATTGAATAATAATATCATTCATTAACATGAACAATTCTCCACTTTCTTCTCCTTGCTTCTCATGCCATTATTGCCCATTGATGATTAACCTAAATGGTTGGTTAGGGAAGGGTGAGATTCAGGGGAATCTCAGTGGGAAAAAATACCATATTAATCATGCTAGATGGATGCTAATGCACTACACGTAACTTGTTTATTCTCTTATTAATTAGTGACATATTAGCATGCTCAAAGCTAACTTCTTGATGCATGGCCATGGAGACATAATCTACTCATCATGAATAGAAATTACAGAATCTAAAACATGTCACAATAACATTCAAATAACATGTACACAGTAACACATAAGCATACAACATTAAGCAATGATAATAGGTAAGTTCACTACCTTGCACCTCAAGCTTTCCTCTTACTTTTCCTTTGACTCCTTGACTTTCCAACCATATGGGCATTCGGTTAATATCACCAAACATCCTCTTGGATGTTCCAAGGTCCTAAACATAGTCATAATGGTCACACAATCTATGAGGACCACTAGATTACATAATATTCAAGACTAGCCCTCTTAAACCTCAACCCTTTCTCTTGGTTTTAGGATTTTCTTTCTAGCTTTTCTAATATAAATCTTATCATTTCCCATCCTTAAAATCCATTTCTTGTCAATTAGAACCACGTTAGATGGCCTTAGATTCAAGAAGATCAAATCTGAAAATTTTGCTTCGCGGGTACTGTTCATGCAGAAATTCTAGAATTTTTGCTTAACTTTGAAAATTCGTAATTAATTTTAGAAAAATCAAAACTAAGTAGTTCCAAGTCTCACTAAAATCTCTTTAACTTCTCTTTCAGCAAAAAATAGTTTCAGAAATTAATTCTATTCAGAACCATACCGAAATTGTACGGAACTTGACACTCTTCCAAAGGTTAAACACTATTTCCAGATTTCAAACCCTAAATTTGAAAAATCACCATAAATCGTACACATATCCAAATGAAGTGTTCTACCCATGGATTTAAATCTTACAGAGGTTACTTTAATCATACCAAATTTTAGGATCAGATACAAAGAGTAACTTATTCAAAATAGGCATCAAATTAGATACTATAACCATCACATACCTTGATCTTGAAGCTTGAAATTAAGTGGACTTTCTCTCACTAGAAATAGCCATTTCTCTCTCTAAATGCAAGAGCGGCAGAGTTTTGCCTATGGTTCCTTGCTTGGCCGAAATGTGAGGGGAGGGAGTGCCTATTTATATCCAAAAATTTGGCTTGAATGGACCAAAATGCCCTTGGTGGCTAATAAAAAGGGTAAGGGCAATTTTGGAACTTCAAGTTGACTTTTGCATCATCATTGCATCATCTTCTTGCATCATCCATACCTCATCCTTCTAGAAGATGCCAAGTGTCATAAAAGTGGTGGAGGAGAAGGGAGATTAGATCCTAACCGTTAGATCAAACTTGTTTCCTTAGTTTCCTCCGAATTTACTTGGCCCACATTTCTCCGACTTTCTTTATGGCCTTCCGGAGCTCAAAAAAATTTTCTGTCTACTTCATAAATTCTCTTTAATTCTACAAAGTATCTATGAATTTTATTAGGCCATAACACTTCCTTTAAGCGTTACATAAAAATTCATTTACTAAAATACCCTTTTATCAGTATAACCAGCTTTTTAATTTATTAAAGCCACTCCACTGGCCTTTTGGTTACAGGACTAATTTTATAAATTATTACAACCTTTCAACCATTTAATCTCATTTTTACATATATTTTTGAGGTCTCTTGCTATTTCAAATAATTACCACAAACGATATACTTTTTACTAGTCATACTTTTCTCTTCACAGAAGAGACTTAGAATATTATTTCCCATTTTCTGGGATTTTCTTGGAATTCTCTGTATACTCTTCCATTTTTACCTCTGTTGGTCATACTTTCTGAAGTTACGGTTTAGTCCCTGCTTGGACTTAACTTCATACAATCCTCTCTTTGAGGTTTCTAACTTAACCTTTGGCCGGTTTCTACTCTCTTTTCTCTCTCTAGGCTTTTGAGACTTTACTAGAGTCTCTAACTTGATTATACGTGAGAAACTGAAAACTTTCACTTTGCAGTTTAGTCCCTAAAACTGCTTTAACTTCCTTTCTTGTCTTTGGGACTTCTACTCAAAAGGGGTCTAGTAGCCTATCCAATCTAGGCTATTTCTGGTACTTCTAGGCCTAAAAATTTGAATGTTACACAGTGGCGATTCGAGGCATTATGAAAGATGATATGAGGAGCACCATAACTAGACTATGCATTTTCTTCAATGCTATTTGCAATAAAGTCATTGACACAGAAAAGTTAGATGAATTGGAGAATAAGGGGTATGTTGTCCTGTCTCAACTGGAGATGCAATTTCCTCTAGCATTCTTTGATATCATGGTGCATTTAATAGTTCATTTAGTAAGAAAGGTACGGCTCTGCGGTCCTGTTTATCTAAGGTGGATGTATCCATTTGAAAGATACATGAAAGTCTTAAAAGGTTATTCTAAGAATCCTTTTCGACTTGAGGCATCAATTGTTAAAAGGTATATAGTTGAGGAAGCTATCGACTTTTGTAAGGGATATTTAGTTGGGGTAGAGGTACAGTCTCGACATGATAATGGGATAGGTAAAGGAACGCGAGGGCTTAAAGTGAAGAGAATAGGAAGTGAAGAAGTGTTTCAAGTGCACTTATACATTTTGAATAATATGAAAGAAGTTCAATCATACCTAGATGAACATAAAAGGATTTTAAAGAACAAATATCCAAGGAACAGTTATATGCAAATTGCTAATGAGCACAATAAGACATTTATAGCATGGTTCAATAAAAAGGTCTTAAGAGAGATTGATGTGTCTGATATAATAAAATGGTTAACTTGGGGGCCTCAATTTGATGTCACCACTTGGGGTGGATATGATATAAATAGGTATTCTTTCTATACAAAGACTCAAGACGACAAAAGTACTATGCAGAACAGTGGGGTAATAGTAATAGTTGAAGCGATACATTTTTCTAGCACTAAAGATAAAAATCCCATATTGGTGTCCACGGCTTACTATGGAGTTGTTGAAGAGATATGGGAGGTAAGTTACACCAACTTCAATGTTCTTATCTTCAAGGGTAAGTGGGTCAACAATAATAGCATTGAAGTTGATCAACAGTTTGGATTTACTTTAGTTGATCTTTAAAGGGTTGGTTATGCTGATGAGCCATTCATTTTAACAAACCAAGCAAAACAAGTATTTTATGTCACTGATCCAGCAAACAAAAAAATGTTTATTGTACTTCAAGATAAAAAAACAAAAGGATGGTGATCCAACTTTGAATCTTAATGAAACACCAACTTTCACAACAAATTCACCTACAATGGATGAAGTGGACTTGCTAGATGATGAATAATACGCCGTTAGAAATGATCATTGTGAAGGGATATGGGAAAATAATAAAATAAGACCCTAATGAAAAGGTTAAATGACTCTAACTATAATGTAATTTTGTGTTCACTTTCTATCTTTTTAAATTCATTTTACTGTAATTTACTGACCAATTTTATTTTTGCTTCTTAATAGGGACATAGAGGATGATAATAGGAATAGAGAGAATGATTCTAGTAATGATCAAAGGAACGATGAACCTAATAGAACAAGGGGTAGAGGTACCACAAGGATGTCAAAACTTGCAGTACGTCATGGGTGTATTCAGAAGAAGCATATGGATTTTGATGATGATATGAATCCAATTGGTCCAGAGAGAGATAAGTTTATAAGCTATGTAGGCCTTTTAGGACAAAGCAAGGTGGACATTTTATATCCTAGATAGAAAAAAGTACCAAAAAATACGAAGGAAGCTATTTGGCAAGATTTATTGGTATTTAACCTTATAACTTTCGTAATTTGAAATAGTTAAATTGTTATGTTTAACTTGCTTACACAGCAAACTTATGATGTCCCTCCCACCCTTGAGATGAGGAAGCATTGGTTAAACCAAGTACGTGAGAGGTAAAAAGATTTTAAGACAACACCTACATTAGAGGGGCCAAATAGAATGAGGATCCATGTGATATATACTCCTTTCTTGAGCCAGAAACTTGGAGAAAATTTGTGGTGTCATGACTAGACCCTGAGTTTCAAGTAAACTTTTTCTAATCATTGACTTTTGGTTTACAAAAGCTAATATTATTTCATTTAACTAATTTTATCGTGTTTCCTTTTTGCAGAAATTAAGTGCTTCAAATAAAGAAAAGCAACCCAAAAATTTGTACCAACATTTCATGTCTCGTGGAGGTTACAAAAGGGCACAGCAAGAGCTCATGGACTATGATTTAAAAGAAATGGAAGAAGCTTCAAAGTTGGACCCAAGTTTTGTTATTCAAGCCCCCTCGCCTCTGTCTAGACATAGAACATGGAAGCATGCAAGGATGAAAAAAGGTCAATTGATAGAACCCTATCTTTATATGGTTTTCTCAAGTATTTTCTGATGTTTTGCAACACTTTTACCCTTCATTATGCATGCATTTATAGCTTTTTGATTACATTAGTTCACGCATTGCATTTTGCTATTTAAGGGATAAAAAGAGTCAATTCTCCTTCCTTAACTGTAATTGCCTTGATCTGTGATTTGTTAGTCTTTACAAAGCTCCCTTATTATGATGTTCAGGCACTTGGAGAAGGACTTAAGACCCAAGATAAAGCATTGATGGAGCCACATTGTTATAAGGACCAAAACACAAGAGTTTCTCTGCCTCCCCAGGTCACGATATGGATTGCTGAGGTTGCAATCTGGATGCCCTTTTAATGAAACTACGCATTTTGGAGCTAAGTCAAGACTGAATGCCCTTTGTCTTCCTAGGTCACGACATGAAACTTCTGAGGTCGTGACCTGGATCCACAAGTCATGACCTGAGTGTGTTAAGTGAAGCTGTGTATTTTGGAATAGGTTTCCAAGCTTCTACACCTAAGGGGGCAGCCACCACGAACGGAGACTCTCCCATTCTGCAGATTTGCATAGGGTTAAGCCACCATCATCTCCTCTCAAGTCTCCATTGATCCTAGATCCAAAACCTTTATTTTTCTTCATCTCTTCATTATTTTCTGCATTTCTAAACTGATTAAACTACTCCAACCACCTTCTTCTCCATTTTTCCAACCCTATTTTTAGTATGAGGGTGGTCCTTGTGAAGTGAGGTCCTGACCTGGAGATGTGAGGTCACGACCTGAGCCCCCTATTTCACCTCCTGAACTTTAGACTTTAATTGCTCTATCACCTCATATCTTGAAGACTTTGGTTAAAGGGCCAACACTTTCTGACTCAATTACTACTCATACACATTCAAAAATTACACCCCATACCTTGTTATTTTTGAATGATTTAATCTCTAACAATGATGTAGTTATGGACGTGAACCAATCCAAGGTTGTTGCTACTATAGACCAACTCGAGCTTAGTGCAACATCTGATAGGGTTGAGGCAAGCATAATGGATTCAGGTGAAGCTAGCAAATGCATTTCACAAGAGGTGACAAAGGGGTGTTTCTCTAACTCTACTGATGTTTCCATTCTAATTCCCTTTATTGTTCAACCCCCAACTTTAGAACTGAAAGATTTATCTCCCAACCTCAAATATGCTTATCTTGAGCCTGAGAATAAATTACCTGTCATTATTTCTAGTTCTTTAACTGACCATGAAGAGACTAGTTTAATGGGAGTCCTTAGAAGGAATAGGGAGGCTTTAGGTTGGCAACTAACTGATATTAAGGGAATTGACTCTACTGTGTGTACCCATAGGATTTTACTGACTAAGGATTCCAAGCCAATTAAACAAAGCCAGAGGAGGTTGAATCCTCTAATCTCTGATGTCGTTAGGAAAGAAGTAGACAAACTTCTGAGGGCTGGAATTATATACGCTATATCTGATAGCGAGTAGGTGTCACTAGTACAAGTCATGCTGAAAAAGAGTGGGATCACAGTAGTTAAAAATGAGAACAATGAACTCATCCCAACTAGGGTGCAAAACTCATAGGGAGTTTGCATTAACTATAGGAAGCTGAACAAGTCCACTAGGAAAGACCACTTTCCCTTACCCTTTATTGATCAAATACTTGAACGGTTAAGGAGGAAGAGTCATTACTATTTCTTAGATGAGTACTCCAGATACTTCCAAATTCCTATAAACCCTAGAGACCAAGACAAGACCACTTTTACCTGTTCATTTGGAACCTATGCTTACAAGAGAATGCTTTTTGTTCTTTGTAATGCCCCTAACACATTCAACGTTATATGTTATCTATTTTTGCTTAATTTTATTGAAAAAATGTATGGATGTGTTCATGGATGATTTTACTATTTATGGCAATTCTTTTGAAGAATGTTTGACAAGTCTTGATAAGATCTTAGCACGATGCATTGAGAAAAAGCTGGTTTTGAATTATTAAAAATGCCATTTCATGGTTAATTAAGGCATTGTGCTAGGTCATTTGATCTCTGAAAAATGAATTGAGGTAGATAAAACCAAGGTAGAGGTGATATCTTCTTTGCCTTGCCCTACCAACTTGAAAGAGCTAAGGTCTTTTTAAGGACATGTGGGGTTCTATAGAAGGTTCATCAAGGATTTCAATAAAATTGCTTTAACTCTTTCCAGACTGCTGAAAAAAGATGTTGATTTTCAATTTGACCATGCATGTGAGCTTGCTTTTGATTAATTGAGGAATAAGCTAGTTACTCCTGTAATTTTGACCTCTCTCAACTGGGATTTGCCTCTCAAAATTTCTTGTGATGCTTCTAACTTGAGTGTGGGGACAATGTTGGGTCAAAGGGAGAATTCTGTTTCAAAAGTGATTGCTTATGCCTCTAAAACTTTAGATGCAGCTCAAAGAAACTACACCACTACTAAAAAGGAATTGTTTGCAATTGTTTTTGTGCTTGATAAGTTTAGACCCTATCTCTTAAATTCCAAGGTGGTTGTATTTACAAATCACGCATCAGTGAAATATCTCTTCCACAAACCTCAATCGAAGCTGAGGCTCTCAAGGTGGATGTTGCTGCTACAAGAATTTGATGTGGAAGTAAAAGATAGAGCCGGCAATGTCGACCATGTAGCAAATCACTTGAGCAGGCTACCACTAGAGACAAGGGGAGTATTAGATTCTGACATTATTTGTGATTCCTTCCCTGACCAATCTTTATGTGCATTATCTGTTTCTCAACCATGGTTTGCTCACTTAGTTAACTATCTTGTTACTACTCTAGTCCCTTCTCACCTAACTATTTTTCAAGCTCAAATGCTTAAGAGCGAAGCCACCTACTATATTTGGGATCCACCGCACCTATGGAGATTATGTGCTGACCAAGTGATTAGACGGTGTATTCCTAAAGTAGAAACTCAAGCCATCCTAGAAGCTTGCCATTGTGGGCGATACTTTAGTGCTAGAAAAATAGCTAGGAAGGTGTTAGATGTAGGTTTTTACTGGCCCACCTGTTTAGAGACACATTCACTTATTGTAAGGCATGTGATAAATGCTAACGATTTGGGGGGTAATAGAAGGAATGAAATGCCACAGCAACCTATCTTGTTTTATGAGATCTTCGATGCTTGGGGAATCGATTTTATGGGCCCTTTCCTACCTTTTCACTATTACACCTACATCCTTATAGCTGTAGATTACCTCTCTAGGTGGGTAGAGGCCACTCCCACACATAAAGATGATGCACCTACGGTTTTCAAGGTGTTAATCAGTGATCAGGGAACCCACTTCTGTAACAAGTTACTCAATAACTTGTTGGCTAAATATGGGGTTTCCCACAGAGTGTCCACCTCATACCACCCTTAAACTAATGGCTTAGCTGAGGTGTTAAATTGAGAGATTAAACGTATCCTGGAACATATTGTTAAGCCCTCCAACATAAACTAGAGCTTGAGACTAGACGATGCACCATGGGCCTATGCATCGCTTACAAGACACCAATAGGAATGTCTCTGTATCGGATCATCTATAGAAGTCCTGTCACATTCCAGTGGAGCTTCAGCATAGATCATACTAGGCGATCAAGAGCTGCAATGCTGATTTGGAGGAAGCTGGCCTGAACCGACTCCTTCAAATTCAATAACTTGAAGAAATGTGGTTAGATGCCTACCATGGCTCTGACATCTACAAGCAGAAAACCAAGTTTGTCCACGATGCCAACATCTTGAGGAAGAAGTTCAAGGAGGGTGACAAGGTGTTGAGGTATCAAGCTTGGTTCAAATTCAAGAAGGGTAAGTTCAAGATGAGCTGCGATGGACCTGACATTGTTATGAAAGTACATGACTTCAAGATAATAGAGCAAAGGGAGGAAGCCACAGGAAAAATGTTCCAGTGCAACAGTCACCTCCTCAAGCCCTACAAAGAGCCCGCTCTTCCTTCTTAAAGCCAGGTCGTCCCTTTTCTTTACCTCTTACTATTCATATGAATTTACTCGTGCTTAAATTATCTTGCTGTGACTGTTTGAGATTGTGAAAGGGATGTCCTCAGTAGAAGTAGTTTTAAATTCTGTTGCTTTGTTTGTTTTGAATAATCTCCCTAGCCTTGAGTTTAATGTGATTGTGATTATGCTTCTTTTTTGTCACCACCACACGCTTAATTGCATTCTTAAGTTTTACCATCCTTGCGCTTAGCTCTTTTCTTCTCTCTAGATGGATGATGTGTTGTGCTCAATCCTATATTGAACTTCACAACTTCCACCTTCGTTGTTTTTGTTTTTGAGCTTTGTGTTTTGGTGTGTGACTGTGTGCTGCAATGAGGACATTGCTTTGAGTGTGTGGGGGAGGGAAGTTTAAAAGTGGTTTTGTGAAGTGTTTATTGGGTTATTCCTTGTTATGGGTGGTTTTACTGAAAGTTGCCAAAATATTTCAAAGTTTTCGAAACTTTTGAAAGTTTTTTCCAATCTTCCATCACTTGTTTTTTATTTTTGTATTGAATTGTTGATAATCTGGTGATGGATTGCTGAGTTGGGTTGTTATGGTAGGTATTTTGGTAAGTGGTTCTAGTATAGGGTCTTTATTTTGAGGTTTTTTAGGGTCTAGAGTGTTAGAGACCTCTCTGTGTACTTAGGTCATGACCTCACTGCTTTCAAGTCATAACCTGGAGGTTAGTCTGAGGAGGAGAGCTCTCTGTACGTTTAAGTCGTGACCTCGCTATCTCAGGTTGTAACTTGGGGAAGAAACTGGGTAAAGGCTCTCTGTGAGTTGAGGTTGCAACCTCGCTGTTTTCAAGTCATGACCTGGAGCCTTTCTGAAACCCTAAATTCTGTCTGCTGAAGTCGTGACCTGAAATCCCTCAGGTTATGACTTGACATGAAAAGTCAGGATTTTTCTGTGATTTCACCTCTTTACCCTTACTTATTTCCACCCTAATTACCTTTTGACCCCTTAAACCTGCCCGAATTCCAGCCTTGTTCATCCCAAGGACCCAAAACCCTAAATCCCTTTCATAAAATCACATAACCCTTCCTCCAGCCGCTCTCTAACCACAACCCCCCTATCTCCCTTCAAGTCGCAACCCTCTAACCTTTCAGTTTCTCACTGAAGTCACGACCCTCCACTCTTAAACTCTTTAAAAGCCGCATCTCTTCAGCTTCCCTCCAAAGTCGCAACTACCCAACTCCTATTTAAGTGTTGGCTTCCTCCATAACCATTCAATTGCTCCTGTTCCTTGGTCTCTTTTGATTTCTAAGTGCCTCCACTCTAAAATCCCCTCTTGCAATTTGAAAACAAGCCTCCTCTCTACCCTTGAGTTCAGTTCTTCTGACCTTCCACTCTCTCAAGGTCTATTTGATCTTCCCTTTTCGTTTTCAGTTTTACTGTTCTTCCTGTTTAATTTTTTACGTTTTTATAGGAATAAGTAGTGTTTCTCTTGCTAGGGTTGTGATTTTGGTTGAGTGGAGTTTGGATTAAGTGTTTGAACTGCTGTTTAATTGGTTTTGGAACTGCTTTGGATCACATTTACTGCAAAATTTCAGTTTCTCAACGAACTGGTTAGGTCGCAACCTTACTGTTTTCAGGTCACGGCCTCGAGCCTTTCTGAACTCAATTTTTTCTCCCTCTATTTGTTCAAGTCGCAACCTGAGCTCACAAAGGAGACTTTAAACCTCTGATTCACCCTTGTTATTTCCAAACTAAAATTTCTCAATGGATTTTGACTCTACTTGTTAAGGCTTTGCAAGAAATTGGTTTTAGGCAATTGAAAATTATGAATGCTTGGGTTTTCTCATGATTTTCCCAATGGTTTTAAACTGCAAGTGTCCCAATTCAAAATTTTTAAAAATTTTGCTAAAGTGAGTATGACAAGGGATAACTGTAGGCTAGTATGGGGGAGTGCTTGGTTTCTAGGCCTAGTGTAAGTTTGAGTTTCTTTTGTAGGGTTGTTTGTTTTGTGTGTTTACTTTGGTTGTTTGTTGTGTGTTCGCTTTGCGCTCAGATGCCTCACACCAAGAACCTCGAATCTTCAAGCTCGAAAAGGCTTCACCCTCGTGAGGAGACCAGACTTACAAGAGAGAAAGCAATGAAAATGTTTACCAACGAGGGGTGGTACAAAAGTGACATTTCCCAGAGACTAAGGAGGATGACTTTTATAAGCTCGCCATTACGCGTGGTTTGGGGGAGCTCATGAAGAAGAGAAAACAAGGCTAACTTGACTTTGGTAAGAGATTTCTATGCTTGCTCTGCGATGAACGGACATATGGGGATCACTTTCAGAGGGAGTGAATGTTATTTCAGCCGAGATGCTGTTGAGAAATTTTACAAGCTTCCTGAAGTCCCTGTTTACAAATACTAGCATTGAAAGACCAAACTTGAGCAAGTTCCTTGGGAAGAGGTTTTCCAAACCATCAAGACAAGGGGAGCTGGTTGGACTGTGAAGGAAAGTGGGCAGAAAGTCTTCGAGCGCAAGAACATGAATGATGAAGCCAAGATTTGGCTAAACTTTATGACCTACAATGTGATGCCATCAGCCCACATTTCTGATGTTTCTAAAGAGGGTGCACTCCTATTGCATCTCCTCATGACCCAACAGCTGGTTGACATCCCTATCATCACCCTGGACCAGATTGGGCATCGTGTCAACAATGTCCGGACTCTTTTGGTATTTCCACACTTGATCACAGATATGTGTGCGACACATGGGATACCAACATGCAAATCTGACTCTATCTTGGACCCTACCACGACTAGGTGCTATACCGCCTCCAAATCCAACAGAGAGAGGAAGAGAGGAAAGAGGGTGAGGGAGGAAGGTCCAGAACAGGAGGTAGCTGAGGGTGGCTCTAGTTTCAACCTCGCCTCCTTGAGTGAGCACATTACCGAGCTTGGTCAGCAAGTGACGAATCTAAGCGAGGAGTTTGATGCATACAAAGCTATCTCTATGTCTCATGAGCTCAGAAGGTAGAGGTTTATAGATCCTTTAGTGTTGGAGATGGCCAGGGCTCTCAAGGTCAACTTTCCTTAAGAGTATGAACAAGCCTTCTGGGAGAACACCGTTCTTGCTACAAGTTACTTTAGTGGGGGTCCGGGGTAGTCTTCTAGTGCTGTTGCTGCTGCTGATGCTGAAATGGGAGAAGCGAATGTTCAGGTGGGAGAAGGTACTGGTGAAGAGGAGAGAAGAGAACCAGAGGACTAAGATAGTCTTTAGTTTTTCTTAGTTTTTTTTTCTTTTGTTTCTGTTGTTCTTCTTTGAAACCGTGTAACTGAAGGCTTAACATTGATGTATTTAAACTTTATTACAATGAATGGTTGGTTTACTGTGTTCTTATCTGTGGTTGCTGTTGTTCTTTTACCATCCCCTTTAACAGTAAGAACACTATCAAGTTTAAGTGTGGGGGAGGGATTCATTCCGCTTTGCTGTTTTCCAGTGTTGCATCATTTCTGTGGTTGTTTCAGAATTTTTGGCAAAATTTTTTTGAAATCCAATCTTTAATCATTATTCTTTGGCTTTAAATTGATTGTAGATGGTGAATTGCTTTGAATTAGATCATCTCTGTCTATTTTGATGCTTGCTGAAAGGGTTTTCAGTTGTTAAATTTTGGCCAAGCTTTGAAAAATTTTGTTGGTAGTTTTTGTAACCTCAGGTCGCGACCTCACTGCTTCAGGTCGCGACTTGAGATGTGGTTTTCACAAGGGAGGGCTCTCTGTGTATTTAGGTCACGACCTCACTGATTTTAAGTCACGACCTCAACCCCCTTCCTGACTTGGTGCTTTTTGTGTACTTAGGTCGCGACCTGGCCTCTTTTGCTATGCACCACTTTCCTTCTCTTTGCTTTTTGCAATGCTGTGTAGGAGGAACCTTTTTAAGCTACCTTTGTATGTTTTTCAAGCAAACCATTGCCTTTTAATCTACCCTCATTGCGTCAAACAGTTTTTCTTGAAAACCATACCTATCCTTGAACTTTTAAGCATACTAGATTTTGAAAATGATTTATTTAAGACTTTATAGGTACTTTTGAGATCTAAGCATGTTTTTAAATGATTATTTTGATCTTTTTAATCATCATCCTATTGGTTGCTTTTATGATAAGTGTCCTAATACCTCATGACTAATGCATATTGATTGAAACTTCTTGTATGAGCAATTGAGATATGAAACCCTTGTTGGAAGGATATCCTTGAGCCCTAATCCCTATATTGCGAGAAAAGAACCCCAATAAGGAGAGTTGAGCGAATCAAACACTTTTATCCTTTGAGCAAATCTCTGCTATTCATGCATTTAGAGTCAGTAGCACTTTGTGTCTAATTACTTGGCATTATTCATGTTATCATTCTTGCCTCCCTAAAAGATGTTGATCAATTAGTTCTTGAGATCACTTTTAAACATACTTGTTTCCTTAATTGTAGCTGTACTTTCTTTGGAATGATTCAAGTCTTTGTCCAGGAGTACAAAGGTTCAAGTTTGGGGAAATGATAGAACCCTATCTTTATATGGTTTTCTCAAGTATTTTATGATGTTTTGCAACACTTTTACCCCCATTATGCATGCATTTATAGCTTTTTTATTACATTGGTTCACGCATTGCATTTTGCTGTTTAAGGGCTAAAAAAGGTCAATTCTCCTTCCTTAACTGTAATTGCCTTGATCTATGATTTGTTAGTCTTTATGAAGCTTCCTTGTTGTGATGTTCAGGCAATTAGAGAAGGACTTAAGACCCAAGATAAAGCATTGATGGAGCCACGATGTTATAAGGATCAAAACACAAGAGTTTGGAGCATTCTACCCCCCAGGTCGTGACATGGATTGCTGAGGTTGTGACCTGGATGCCTTTTTAGTGAAACTACACGTTTTGGAGCTAAGTCAAGATTGAATGCCCTCTATCTTCCCAAGTCACGACATAAAACTTATGAAGTAGTGACCTAGACCCACAAGTCACGACCTAATACTCCTAAAGTCGTGACCTGAGTGCGTTAAGCAAAGCTATGCGTTTTGGAATAGGTTTTTGAGCTTCTACACTTAAAGAGGGCAGCCACTATAAACGGAGACTCTCCCATTCTGCAGATTTGCATAGGGTTGAGCCACCATCATCTCCTCTCAAGTCTTCATTGATCCCACATCCAAAACCTTTATTTTTCTTCATCTTTTCATCATTTTCTGCATTTTTGAACTGATTAAACTACTCCAACCACCTTCTTCTCCATTTTTCCAACCCTATTTTTAGCATCATCTATAGTTGTTCCTACTTGGAGCAATTATAATCGGTTTAAAGACATAAGAGGCTAAACCCTTAGCCTCTTGGTGATGGAAGACAAAGCTTGAGCTCAAGGACCTAATAAGAGAGTTATCAGTCTAAACTTGTGTTTGATTCTGTGTTAGAGATTTCAAGATTTAGGGATTTCTGCATCTATTTTAGATATGATTTATGATTGTAAATCTTTTGTTTAGACTATTAAATGTATTTAGATTAGATGCTGTTAATGCTGGATCATTCATATATATATCAGTTTTGAATCCTTGTGTTCATTTAATTATCAGTGATCATTGGTGATTAATCTGTGTGCTTGGTATTCTATGATTGTCGATTAACTTTCTGAGGGCATTTGCATCATCCGTTCATCTACACCCTAAGTGGTTTCCAACAATGTTTTAAGAGATGTTAATTAACTTTGATTAAAGTGAGTTTTCATCAATTAAGACATTGGACCCAAGTGATTACTTGGGGTTTTCTTCAGACTTAGAGACTTTCTTAAACTCCCAATCATTTTAAAGAGTAGTGATAGCTAAGTTTTCATCATCAAGAGACTGTTTTACCATAATTCTCTTTAATCCAAAATATTTCTTCATTCAATTAAAACACCAAAAAAAAAAATTAATTCTCTGCATTTTACATTTATTGCACCACCCTTAAACAATTGTAAACCCCCTTTTTCTTTACCCAAATCATCATATTTTTATTATAAATTTAGACTAGGTTATTTTCTAATAAAGCGCTCTTTGAGAAGAATGATTGGTTGCACCCTATACTACATTATTGGTGTAATCACAATTTTTGATGACCTGAAAGGCGACATCCTGATCCGATCAATATATTAATCCAACAACTATTGACGTTGCTGGAAAAATTGTAAGTACTTAAATTAAACAAAATAAATTGAAATAGTATTTATGTTTGCTAAATTTGTAAATAGATTTCATTAATTAATGGTATGTTATAGAATGCACTTGAGGAGCAAAGCAGTCAAAGTTCTTTTACTCTGAGTGGAAGGATGGATATCCGGGCGACAACAACTGGAAAGTTAGACCATCCTGGTTGAGTAAGAGGATTATCAAAGATAGTTGGTGTCACACCTCCTTTATTATCACATTATATATCAATTGAAACCATTAGGAACCATTATTCAAGTCTTAAGTATGAGAAAATTTCAAGTTCACAATTCCCATTTTCGGATTTTCATGCACTATTCACAGCAGTTTAATCTAACTTTGAAAATTCATAACTAATTGTAGAAAAATCAAAATGGGATAGTTCCAAATTTTATAGAAAGCTCTTGATATGCTCTTTAGAGGAAAAATACTCATTAGTATCCAGATCTCATACATCATTCCCAAATTTTGTTCAAAGTAGTACTGTTTATTTAGTCATTTTTTAATTTTCTAGGATTTATGCCCAACTTTGAAAAGACATAAATTTCTGTACAAAACTCCAAATTTAATAAATTACCACTTTCTTTAAAGTTAAAAATGAGATCTATAAGCATGCCAAGTTTCAGATCCAGATTCATCCAATTGCTCAAAATCATATTGGTCAAACTTTGCTTCCAAAAAGTCAACCTTTATCCCTTCTTCATACCATTCTTGCCTTTTCTTTTCCTTTTCCTTTCAACCAGCTTTTCTAATCATATGACACATACTTAATCATGATTCCTTAATCAATTATTCACATATAAGGCTCCCTTATCACTGATACAACAATTCGATATAATATCATACATACACATAACAATGCATATAATTACGTAGTATTATTTCAACAACAATAAACTTCCTCCTCTTCCAAGTGAATCCCTTTTCTTTCTCCTTGCTCTCAGAGATATCACCTGGAATTCCTATTACTATTTATACATTGAGAGGAGTGAGATTTCATTGAAATCTCAGCAACAATGAATTACAATCGTCATGTAAATCAAGCAAGTATAATGTGACAAGTTATAAAACTTCAAACATCCTCAAGTCACATAAAATCATATTTTGCATCATACCGAAAGAGGAACATCAACAATTTCACATTGACATATTTCTATGCATTTGGCCAAAGCACAAACAAATGTCATAAAGTCAACCATTATTACCATATAAATTTTTCAATTCAAGCAATCAACATAATGACATTAAACAAGCACGATAAACAATCAAATTATAATTCAATGCCACCTTTTAATACTTGACAGTTTCGGTCTCCTCAAGGGATAATGATTCTCCTTGATTCCTCCTCACAAAGCCTATTAATTCAAGTATAAATATAAACTATATTAACAACCAAACAACTTAAACATAGTCCTTTATCTTTAACTTGACATTTTCCACCCTTTTTCCTTGATTTTTAACAAAATAATTCCTCCATTAGAATCAATGATCTCTTAGCTCAATCCTACACAATTTTTCATGAGGAATCCAAATACTTAATCAGTTTTTCAAAAATCAAACTCCTTCCCCATGAAATTTGTCACATCCCAAAAATTTTCACCTCGCTATAAGGGATTAAAAATTGGGATGAGGGTCAATATAGGAACTAACAGAGAGATGAAACAACTTTTGATGTGAAATCCCGATGAGGTTTGGGCTGGCATTTTCGTAAGTATCAATCTAGGAAGGGCAAAACGAGAGAATTTGAGAAAAGTTCCAGAAAATCCCCGAAAAATGGGAAAGTGGAGAGTAGGGGTTTTGGAAACTCGGTTGAGGCCCGAAAGGTGAAATTTCGGTGAAAATGAATTATTACGGAATTTCCCATAAATAGAGGTTTTTTGGGAAATTACTGGGAAAATGAAGAAAAATAATTATTTTAATGAGTTAAAGGCCTCAATAAATTTGGAGATTGATGGAAAATTCATCTAAATGTTTATTTGAATTTATAAAATTGGTTTTAGGCCTTGGAAGCTCAAGGATTAATTTTAGGGAATCTATTTTCCCGTAGTGACACCGATAAAGGCCTAACCGGGGAAAATTCAAAATAAATACCTAAAGGTAGTGAAAAATTCTGAAAATTTCTAGATCATATTCTCATATTAAAAGGTGAATTATCATAGAGAGAAAGGAATTTTTGGATGTCTGAAAAAATTATGAAATGTTACTAGTGAATAGTAACCAATAAATTTTCTAATTGGTTTGAGATAGTGATTTGGTTTGTGGACCATCTTTTTGGGCCAACCCAAACCATTTGTGGGGCCCACAATGGGCTTATTAAAGGTCCAATTTTGTGCACTTTCCAGATTCCACCATTTTATTAAATAAATTGTGAAATGAAGGGATATTTTTGGTGGAAAAATCTAGAGAAATGCCACTTGTTCAAATCTGAATATTTTTCACACTTGATGGCTGCCACATAACCCCATTGAGTTGTCCCAATTCGTGCAAATCAGGAGGGAGAAGGCAAATGGAATTTTTCTATAAACACCCCTTGAAAATACATGAAAAATGTTAGAAAATTGGGAAAAATAAGGAAAACTCTACCACTGTTCATCCAGCCACACTTGCATGAAATTTTGAGGTGTTTTAGGCAAGAAATCATCCAACCTACTTCAAGAAAACACTAAGGTATGTCCAAGCATCAATATCCCTAAGTTTTACATTGATTAAACAAGGATTTTTGCTTGGAAAAATGCTGGAAAAATGCTGGAAAAATCTGAAAATTTTGATTGAGACATGTGATGCTTAGGGAAGGATAGAAACCTTAATAATCAAGTGGGATAAGCAAGATTAAGTGGTGTATGGATTGATTTTTGGAAGAAAGCCAAGTTAGGGTTTTGGTTCTTCATTTTCGTTTTGCACTGTTCATGCAGAAGCAATTTGAGTTTTCTTGATTTGATGATTCAAATGGCTTTAAAACATGTTTTTGTGTAGGGATTTAATGTTGGAAGATGTTTAAAATCATTGGAATCAAAAATAGAATTTTTGGAAGCATATAGCCCCCTATTCAGCCAAGTGAGGATCACGGGGAAGGAGTTTGAATTTTAAAAATCTGATTGCACCATTGGAGTCCTCATAAAAAATTGTGTAGGATTGGGTCATGAGAAGTTTGATCCTAAAGGAGGAATCATTTTGTTGAAAATCAAAGAAAAAGGGGAGAATTGTTAAGTTAATGTTAAAGTGTTAGAATTAAGTTGTTTTGTGATTAATATGGCCTATGTTTATACTTGGTTTAATAGGCATTAAGAGGAGGAATTAAGGAGAAGCATTGCTCCTTGAAGGAATTAAGTGGACAAGCTTTGCAAAGGTAGCTTTGAATTATAATTTGATTGTTTATCTTGCTTGTTTGTTGTGATTTGTTGTTGCTTGGATTTGGAGGAACTTTGTGGTGATCTTGATTGTTTGATTGACATTGGTTATGCTTTGGCCAAATGCTTTGTGATATGTCAATGTGGATGATATGATGTTCCTCTCCTTGCATGGTATTTGGCATGAATTCCTATGAGTTGGGAATGGTTCGGATTGCATGAACATGTCACAATTGAACTTGCATTGATTTACATAATAATTATAATTCATATGCTACTGGGATTTCTTTGAAATCTCATTCCTCCTATGTCATTCTATGCACTAATTAGGAAATGGACCAAGCATGGATCAAGGCAAGGAAATAGTATTGGAATAGTGGAGCAATATGTAATTAATGTTGTTATGTTATGTTGTGTAAGGTATCATTGAACTTTATGTAATGATGGTATCTAGTTATAGATGATGTTATGATGTGTATTATACTTTATTCTCATGCCCTAATGTTAGAGTTATGCATGGTACATTATGGAATGGATGTGGAAAAAGAGAAAGGGGTAATTAGGGGATAGAAATTCCCTAAAAAGTGCCAAACTTGTGGCACATAAAATAATGAGCAATTGTGAGAATCTGGGCATGAAATTTCGCAGTCTAATAGATCTCATTTTTAGGTTTAAATAAGTAGTAATTTATCAAATTCGGAGTTGTGTGCTAAGAGTTATGCCCTTCCAAAGTTGGGCAAAAATAGTGGAAATTCGAAAATTTACCAAATGAACAGTATATTTTGACGAATTTCCTGGAATTATTCTGGATGGAATTGGATCTAATGATTATTTTTTCTCCACATAACTCTTATCCAGCTTCGTGTGAAAATTGGAACAACTTCGTTTTGATTTTTTTAGATTTAGTTATGAATTTTTAAAGTTGGCCCATTTTCGGATGAACAGTGTACGGACAGGATGAACAGTAAAATTCTAAACTTTAATTTTTTCATCCGGAAACGCTGCGAAACATGTTATATTGGCTCCAATTGACGTATAATGGGTTATTAAGGGAGGTATGACAAAATTAGAGTGGTTGAATCTCGTTAATTTAGTGATTAAGAAATTACTAAAAGATAATTCATTAAAATGAAAATCTCATTTATATATTAATATTCTTTTCTTATCTTAATTTATTATTCTTATCTTAATTTATTATATCTTAATTTATTATATATTAATAAATATTATATTAATAATAATATTCTTCTCTTAATTTTTTAATATATTTATATTTTTTATATTTGAATATATTTATATAAATATATTAAAAAAGAGTCAAACCTTATGAATATGAAAAAGAAGAACCAATATAAAGAAGTATACCCTTTAGGTGAACATATATGGATGTTTGCTCACAACACAAAGTACAACACAAATAGGAATTGATGAGATTCGTAAATGGAAAGACTTATGATACTGGAACTCATGCTTTATCGAGTATCTTATTCTATTTTGAAATTGGTTTATTCTGCAACAACAAATGCTAGTCACAATATGAGTTTCAACGAAACAAGTTGAGTCATTAATCAAAATTTATAATTAATAAAAATAAAAGGTACCAGTATGAAAAAAAAATGAAAACTTCAAACTCAAAAACAAAGTTATCTGCTAAATTGTGATATAACTATTTTATTGTTTTTTGAATTTATTGTTTATTGAAAGATATATCTATAAATTGAAGAAGAGTATAAAAGTGAAGAAGAGTATGAAAGATGCAAATACGCCATATTATGCTTCAAAAAAACCGGATCTATAAAGAAAAAAAGTACACATATACATAGTGTCATTTTATGTATATATAGTGGGGGATTATGGGACAAAAAATAAATCCGCTCGGTTTCAAACTTGGTACAACCCAAAGTCATCATTCTCTTTGGTTTGCACAACCAAAAAATTATTCTGAGAGTCTATAAGAAAATGAAAAAATACGGGATTGTATCAAGAATTATGTACAAAAAAATATGAGAATATCTTCTGGTGTCGAGGGAATTGCACGGATAAAGATTTGAAAAAGAATCGATCTAATTCAAGTCATAATCTATATGGGATTTCCCAAGTTATTAATAGAAGGTAAACCTCGAAGAATCGAAGAATTACATATGAATGTGCAAAAAAAAAACTTAATTGTATGAATGGAAAACTCAACATTGCTATTACAAGAATTGCAAACCCTTATGGACACCCTAATATTCTTGCAGAATTTATAGTCGGACAATTAAAGAATAGAGTTTCCTTTCGTAAAGCAATGAAAAAAGCTATTGAATTAACTGAACAGGTGGGTACAAAAGGAGTTCAAGTACAAATTGCAGGACGTATCGATGGAAAAGAAATTGCACGTGTCGAATGGATCAGAGAAGGTAGGGTTCCTCTACAAACCATTCGAGCAAAAATTTCAAGCTTCCAAAAATTCTATTTTTGATTCCAATGATTTTAAACACTTCCCAATAGCATATCCCTACACAAAAACACATTTTAAACCCATTAGAATCATTAAATCAATGCAAAACAAACTCCTCCAGCAAGAACACCTCCTCGCCGAAATGAACATATAGAGCCTTAGGTTGATTTTCTTCCAAAAACCACTTCATACACCACTTAAACAAGCTTGTTCCATATCATATTTAAAGTTTCTATCCTTCCCTAATAGCCAAGCACGTCAACCAAATTTGTGCATCATTTTCTCTTAATTTTTCAACCCAAAAACCCTAACTAACTAGCTTGAAACTTAGGGATAAGAATGCTTAAGCATACCTTGATGTTTCCTTGATATAAACTGAATGGTTCCTTGCTCAAAACCTCTTCAAATTCAGTCTCCCTTGGTCTGGAACAAAAATGGCAGCACCTCTCCTTCTTTTTCTAATTTTCCAACATTTTTTTTGTATTTTAGGAGGGGGTATTTATAAAAATCCAATCTGCCCTTCCTCCCCCTTAGTTGGACGTCCGAAATGACTAAAAATGAGGTGAGTTGGCAGCCATCAAGTGCATCATAACTTCAGATTTAACCATGTGTCCAAACTCTAGAGTTTTCCAACAATTATCCCTTAATCTGCATTTTATTTTAATTAAAAATAGAGCTGTCCAGAAGCTACACAAAATTAGACCTAATGTGGGCCCCACCAATGGTTTAGGCTGACCCAAAAAGATGGCCCAATATCCAAGTTAAAATCCCAAACCAATTTAAAACTTTATCGATTACTATTCACTAGTAACTTTTCATAATTTTTCTAGACTTCCAAAAATTCATTTTTCTCCATGAAAATTTATCTTTTAATATGAGAACATGATCTGGAAATTCTCAAAACTTTTTGCCACCTCTAGGTGTTTATTTTGAATTTTCTATGATTAGGCCTCAATCGGTATCACTGCGGGAAAATAAATTCTCTAAAATTAATTCCTGAGCCACCAAGGGCTAAAACAAATTTTATAAATTCAAATAAATATTTAGGTGATTTTTTCATGTTTTTCTCACAATTATTGAGGCCTCTAACTAATTAAAATAATTATTTTCCTTTGATTTCCCACTAATTTCCTGAAAAACCTCCGTTTACAGGAAATTTCGTAACAATTTATTTTCACAATAATTCCACCTTCCGGGCCTCAACTGAGTTTCCAAAACCTATAATTTGTATTTTTTTTCATTTTTTGGAAATTTTCTAGAATTTTTCTCAAAATTTTCCATTTTGCCCTTCTTGGACCAATAAATTTGAAAATGCTAATCGGGACCCTTTTTGGGTTTCACACCATGCTTAGTTTTCTTAGCCAATCTTCTTTCCCTATTAGCCCTTAACCAAATTTTTCATCCCTTCTATCAATGCTAAATTTGGCAGGATGTGACATTTCTTCTCCACTTAAATAAATTTCGTCCTCAAAATTTCCGGGTTAAACCTCTATTCTTATCTTTGGTGAGAGGTCAACTGAGGAGAATATCCCTACTTATACTCAACCTGGCCTCTTTAGCTTCTCATTATACCTCATTGCCAAGTTTCAGTCCTGGGATTCATATTCACATAACTTTCTCTTTCTTACTTTTCTGTCATTTATACGAGCATGGCCTTTGCTTCTTCATATTTTGTCATCACTACTTGCGTTTTTTTTTTTTGCTACTTTAGGCCCTTTTCTCATAATAATGCCATGACAGTGTATTCAATTTCATGGTATTTTAGTATACCATGACATTCCAAGTTCTTTCAACACTACTTTTATCAGGTCTTTTCAGCATACTCTGCCTTTCCCTTCTTTACTTTAGGGGCCTATTTTCTTTCTTTTACCTTCCCATTTCACTACAAGAAAATGGTAAGTTAGCAGCAGAACATTTCTAGCGGTTTTTTTTAACCGCTAGAAATTTAAGCATTTCTAGCGGTTTCAAGAACCATCGCTAGAAATTAGCATCGCTTTGACCATATAGACTGTGGGGCCCACAACTTTCTAGCGGTTATAATCTAACCGCTAGAAAATCACAGCTAGAACCCTTCCCGGGTTTTGGTGGGAACTTGGCGTCAAAATTGTAGCGTTTATTTTCTAGTGGTCAAGGTCAACAAACCGCTAGAGTCTTGCAATTCTCTAGCGGTTCCTCAAACCGCTAGTAATGATCTAATAATTTCTAGCGGTTTTGACTAAAACCGCTAGAAAATATTTTATGACCGTTGCACTTTCTAGCGGTTTGTTGAAAACCGCTAGAAATTTCTATCGGTTATTACCGAAACCACTAGAAAATTTGAAAATTCCCGAGGTGCCCAAATGCGGGCGGCTGACCGTTGCACTTTCTAGCGGTTTTGTTTGATAACCGCTAGAAATTGCTAGCGGTTTTGTTGAAAACCGCTAGAAAGTCGCTGCGTATATATTCCCCCACAGTCATTTTCACTGTTTCAGTCGTTCATGAAGCGAAGCTCTGCTGAATTCTCTCCACAAAACATATCCGAGTTCTGATTCAGTTACAGATCCTTATTTTCAGGTACAAGTAGTAATTTATTTATAAATAATTTTTATTCTTATTTCTTTTTAATTTATTATATTTTGGCTTATAAATAGTTTCTCTTTTTATTTTATTTATAAATAATTACTATTTGTTGTTATTAGGATGAGTCGTCGGCCAGGGAAGGAGCCAATTGATCCTGAGAGGGCTGGACCCAGTGAGGATCGTCATGATGGTAGTCATGATGCTGGTGAGCCATTTCTCAGTATTCATGACTACGATCTCAGTGAGGAGGATATACTCAATTTTATGGAGTAGGACGATGTTGAACGGACTGAGGAGGCTCATTTTACTAGGGATGAACAACCCCATACTGATGATGATGCTGCTGAGGAGGAGGAGCAGCAGCAGGTTCAAGGGAATGAGAATCCCCAGGCTACGCAGCGTCCTGCTCCCAGATGTCAGGCCGGTTTTGAGGTGGAATTTGTGGGTAAGTATTTATTTAAATTTTTTAAATTTGACAACTATTTAATTTATATAGAAATTGTTTTAATTCATTGATATATAATTTATTTCTTAATTAAATTTTACAGACTCTAAGGGGAACAGGTCCTATAGGAGGCTAACAGCCAAAGAGCTGTCTATGACGACGAGCGGACGGGTGGTTGTGCCGCTCAATGAGTTGGGCCAACCGATGAAGAAAGGTGGCCAGTTGTACAACAAGTATGTGTGCCTCCTTGGTCAGCAGTGGACGCTGTTCCCCATCTACATGCAGGACTGGAAGAAGATCACCTCAGAGAAGAAGCAGCAAGGCTGGGAAATGATGAAGGTAATATAAAATTGCTATTTATAATTTTTTAATTTAAATAAATGATTATATATTTTGTTTTCAAATAATTTAATTGTTTGATTATAATTTTTTATTTATTTAATTTGTTTGTTATTTATAATATTTTTAAAATAGTTAAATGAATATATATATTTTATTTAAATTATTTTATTGTTTGAAAATAATTTTTTATTGATTTCATTAATTTATTACTTATAATAATTTTAAATTAGTTGAGTAAAAATATATTTTCATTTAAATTACTTAATTGTTTAATTATGATTTGTTATTGATATAATTTATATTTCATTTATAATATTTTTACGTTAGTTAAAAATATATTTTTTTTTATTGAAATTGCTTAATTGTTTGTTTATAATTTGTTATTTAGTTAATTTATTATTTTAATCACAGAGTAAGTTTATTCTGGGGGAGGAGTTGAGGGCCGACACGATCAAGAGGCTTAGAGTGGCATGGAAGAACAGGAAGGCCGACCTGTGGAGGGAGAAAAAAGGTGACGGGACGAGGCCCCTGCAAGAGATACTGGCAAATATACTTGGTGGAGTCCCGATGCAAGACTGGTCCAGTTACGTCTATTTTAGGATGACGGCTGACCAGATGGTATGATAATATTGTATTAATTATAATTTCTTTATTTTTTGTCCAACTTGACTAATTTAGTTTAATTTTTTTACATTTTGCTTCAGGCTCTTTCCCGGAGAAATGCTGGGAGCGTCAGGCATCAGACGATACGTCATAGGGCTGGATCCAGGAGCTTTGCGATCACCTATGACGAGATTGTGAGTACTTGAAATAAATTTGTTAAATATGTATATGTATTTAATTTGTAACTAATTATTTCTTTCATTTCATTTACAGAGGGAAAAGATACGGCAAGAGCGGGGATACACGGCCAGTTATGGCGAGATGTGGCCGATGGTGTATAGACCTCGAGATGGGCGTGCGTCGGATGAGGTTGAGGAGATAGCGGTAAGTAATAAGTTAAATATTAATATAATATCACAGTGTAAATATCATTTTATTCTAATTAACTTCTTTACATTAATTTTGGTAGGCACTGATGACTCAAGTCGATACCGAGTTGCGTGAGTCTCAGGGGTCTGCCTTGGATCCCACCGCCTCACTTTTAGCGGATCGTGGCCGGCCGCAGCACCCTGGTCGAGTTAGCAGGCTTAGACTTGGACCTACACCGACTAGGTTGCCCCGCTCAAGTGGTGCTGGCCCTTCATATACTGTCAGGAGCTCTCAGGTGAGTGCAAGAGCGAAGCGGCCGGGTTCCTCATCCTCAGAGGAGTTGCGAGAGGAGCTCAGATAAGAGTTAGAGGCCAGCATCGAGGCCAAGGTGGAGGCCAGCATCGAGGAGCGTGATCATCAGTTGCAGGAGCGTGATCGTCAGTTGCAGGAGCGTGATGCTCAGTTCCAGGTGTAGCTTAACCAGCTCTTGGCAGCTGCTACGGCTATGCATCATGTGGTGATCCGTATGGCTCCAAACATCCCGATTCCTGAGATCCCCGACCTACGCCTGCCACCAATCCCGCCCCTACCACGTTGAGCGGCCTGCCCACCCCCAGCAGGAGGATCCAACGGAGGACGATCACGATGATGCTGCTTCTGCCCCTCACCCATGATTTCTCCTGTTTTCATTGTATAGGATTTTATTTGAATTTTGATTTTATGATTTTATATTCTATTTAGATATTTATTTAAATTTTATATTTATTTTTTTACTTTATTTATTTATTTCTATAATCTTATTTATGTCAAGTATTAATTAACATTGAAATATTTATTAATTTATTACTATATAAACATTAAAATTTATTAAACATGTTAAAAATGTTAATTAATTAAAATATTTCTACAATTTATTTCTATAAATTAAATATTTCTATAATTATTTACTAATTTAATAAATATTTATAAATATTAATAATTTGTTAATAATTTTGTTTATATCACGTGTTAATTAATACATTATACTAAAAATGTTATTAATTTATTGCGCAGTATTTAAAATACTTTTGGAATCTTTAATATTTAAAAATATTACCAGTTCTGTACGGTTGGACGTGATCAGGGATTGCTCACACAAAACTCTGAAGTTTGCGGAACATTCGGAACGAGATGTTATGCTAGCAGCAGTGATGGCGATATGCGCTTTGGAGGCGTCACTTACTATGGAAAGCTAATTGACATTATTGAGTTGAGTTACTAGCTTTTCACCGTGACACTGTTCAAGTGCTCCTAGGCAAATACGACAACTTCATGGGGACTCGCTACTGACCATTTGGGCATCACCTCAGTTAATTTCTCTAGACTTATTCATACGAGAGCATCTGAAGATGATGAGCCATATATCCTTGCTTCCGAGGCACACCAGGTTTACTATGTCGAGGACAAGAAACATAAAGATTGGAATATGGACGTTCACCTCAAGCCACGGGATCTTTATGATATGGGTGATGGTGACATTATTTACAACAGTGAACCCTTCCAACCCTCGAATTTTGAAGACTTCTTTCCTCAAGAAGATGATAATTTGCCAATTATCAGGTATACGTCTTTTCTTAAATTATTTAAATAATTAACTACTAATTACTAATTTCTTCTAAATACATTATAATTCTAACAAATTTTTTTTAAATATGTCCTTTCAGGCCGGATGATGATGAAGACTAGCAGCATCCAAAATTTTTATTATTAAAAAAAAATTTCCTTCCATAAATACATATGTATAAATTAAAATTGGTATAGCTTTTTAAAAATAAAAATAATAAATTTGTAACGGTTATGTAACCGCTACAAAATTATTACTGGAAATATTCCCCCGACAAGTACATATATGTATAAATTAAAATTGGTTTAGATTTTTAAAAAATCAAAAATTGTAATTTGTAGCAGTTATGTAACCGTTACAAAATCTAACCGCTACAAATACTAGCGGTTAGCTGCCCTCTAGAAAATGACAAACAGCTACAAAATGCAATAAAACGCTACAAAAAAACCGCTACAAATGTGTCGCTGATCTCTATAAATATCATATCATCTCTACATTCATTTACTCCATCTCTTTTCTTTCCTCTCCTATTCTTCCTCATAATTCTCTCTTTTTTTTCTTACTCTCTCATATAGTGGTTTCTTTCTCTTCACTGTATGGTAAGTGAATTTTATTTTATAAGTCATTGTATCTTTTATTTGTTTTTTTATAATTTACTAACATATTTATTTCTCTTTTTCTTCTTCACACTTGTCATGCCCTCCTCAACTGATTCAAATACTTCTCAACATAACACTTTAGGTTCAATATTACAAACTATCTCATCTTCAATTCAACTATCTTATTAAATATTCAATTCAATTATCTTATTAAATTAAATTCACTTCTTTTGACACACTCATAATTTAATTACATATTGTTTATTACAAAATTCAAATATATAAAATGTAATACATAACTAATTATACAAATTAACAAAAATTATCCAACACAATCTATTTAATGGTTTTTAAATTTATAATGTTATATTTTCTAATAATGAAACACCATAAATTTTTTTTCTGCCTCGGAAAACATTTCTAGCAGTTCAAAACCACTAGAAATAAAAAAAATAGCGGGAAAATTTCGTTAAAATTAAAATTTTGCGCCAAATTTTCTAGCAGTTCAAACCGCTAGAAATTTTTTGGCGCCAATTGAAAAATTTAATTTGCAGACAAAACTTGATTTCCCACGAAATTTCTAGCGGTTCTAGAACCGCTAGAAATTTTGGCACCATAATGCAAATTTTTAATTCTCGGCAAAATGAGATTTGGTTCAGAATTTTCTAACGGTTATATACTCGCTACAAATTTTTCTAGCAGTTTTGCCTGCTAGAAATTTCGTCTCCTACTGCTAGCGTGTTCTAGCGGTTATTAAACCGCTAGAAAGTTTCTGGCGTTTTGACCATACCGTGTAGCGCTTGCCATAACCGCTAGAAATTTTTTCTTGCGCTTGATTTTTTAGTGTTTTTGTAACCGCTAGAAATGTCTCAATTTAACCACTACAATTGACATATTTTTTTGTGGTGTTTCACATATAGCTTACCTGAATGTGTAATATTTAGGACTTACAGCCTGTGGTTTCCTTAATTATTACTTTCCTTACTTTTCTTTATTGGCTAAAACATAATTGAGCTTGACCTATTCAACAATAATAGTGTCTGTGAAAAAGTCAATGGTACTCTCTTGTACTAAGCAACTTAGTTTTCTTAGCCAATCTTCTTTCCCTATTGGCCCTTAATCAAATTTTTTATCCCTTCTATCAATGCTAAATTTGGTAGGATGTGACGGTTAGTTTAACTCAATACTTTGGTTCTAGTTCACAAAGCTCTTCAGAAGAAGTGCATCAAGTGCTGATCGTATGGCCAAAGTTCAAGAACAAGTTCATCAAGAGATTTTGACTAGTGAAGAGGTTCATCAATACTTTAAAAATGAGTTAATGTTTGAGCTTCATGATGAGATGTGATCTTTGGTCTCTAGTCTACAAATTGGGCAACTTCGAACAGAAGAACACACACCCCAGTTTGAAATTAATCTCAACTTAATTTGCTTTGAGTTTTTTCAACACTTTTTTGTTTAAATTCATTCTTTTGTTTCTATCATTCAACCAGAATTCCTCATCTGTGGAAGCACAAAAGGAATTTTCAATCCACAAGTCCTGTCTGCACTGCTTGACCCTAATCCCACACCAAATGATGGAGAACCTTACGTTCTTTATTTGGATGTCCCAAATATGTGTGCTATTGCTCATGCTCTTAAGTATACATAAGCATCTGAAATGCATCATCAAAAAATTGAAGCAAATTTAGTCAAGGTAGTAGTCACAGATGTTCAACAAGGAGAGGCAGATGCAAACTTGCCGTTTCCCACTGATGAAGTGTTCAAATTAGGCCAAGCAAAAGGATACTTTATTTTGCGACCTGAAAGTCTCATCGATGTCGTAATCCCAATGGTACAAAACACTTTATTATTTCATTATTTTTCTTTCGTTTTTTGCTTATAACACTTGTTTTTCTTATTTCTTTTATTAGGATTCTGAAGAAGCTGCTAAATATTCGTGCTTGGCACAACTTTATGACATTTATGATTCTATTGACAAGGTCACTAAAGATGCATCTGGCGATTGGGGGCAGCAAAAGATGTATAATTTTGGACTAGATCAGGATGACATTAAGCAGTTTTGTCTATGGAACAGCTAGACATTGCATGGATTCAGCTAGCAATAATGTGAGTTTATTTTATGTTTTATTACTTTTGTGCTCTCATTTTTGCCTTTTAACTAATTCTTGTCATTTCAATTTGATTGGTAGCTTCTTCCACAACCTGCGCTTTTACGGGAAAGGGCAACATGTATGGATTTATGTGTCTAGTTGTTGTTCAGCTAGTGAACAACTCCTTAGATGAGCAGATAAGATATGTTGATTATATGTCACACCTTCTTTATTACCCCACCGCACAATAATTGGAACCCTTTTAAGATCATTATATGAGCCTTAACTATGAGAAACTTCTAAAAAATTTGAAACTTTTCTAAATTTCAATCCAGTTTGTGAGTTGGTACCTTCAGGTCATGACTTGAGGTCATAGAGGCAACCTTTGCTGCCAAGTCATGACTTGAGATTTCTAGGTTGCGACTTGGGATCACAGAAAGTCCTCAAGTACTATTCATGATGCACTAAAATTTTTACCAACTTTGAAAATTCATAACTAAATATAAAAAAATAAAATGAGGTGGTTTTAATTTCTATTTAAAGCTTGTCATGTGTATTATAAGGGAAAAATATTCACCAACATCATATTATTACGAAACAGAGCTAGAAAATTCGCCAAGTTGCACTATTCATATGGTTATTTTCTAAATTTTTAGTATTTTAGCCCAACTTTTGAAGGACGTATCTCTTAGCACAAAATTTCAGATTTAGTGATCTACCACTTTTTTAAAAGCTAAAAATGAGATCTATAAGTCTGTCAAATTTCAAGTCCAAATTCAAGCAATTGCTTATTACTTTATTTGCCACAAAATTGCTCCTGTTTAAGGTACATTTATCCCCTAATCAAATTTTTCTTGAATTTCTTCATCCTTTCCCTTCACCATACCATTCAAGCATACCAAAACACATTTATTAACATCCATTCAACATTACAAATTACACAATTTCAAAGCATCTCATATCCATAACTCCATACAAATTTTATAACAAGGTTCATCAAAATACGACATAACTTTATACAATATCATAAAACTTCCATAGTCTCCTTAGCCCAACACCATTTTCTTGCCCTTGTCCATACTTGATCCACTTCCTAGTAAAGCATAATTTGACATAGGAGGGAATGAGATTTCATGAAAATCTCAGTAGCAATGAACTATAATTATCATGTAAATCAAGCAATGCATAATACGATATGTTATAGAACTTCGAGACATCCTCAAGTTACATAAAATCATATTATGCATCATATCAAGAGAGAAAACCTTCACACTTTCACATTGACATATTACTATGCATTTAGCCAAAGCACATCAAATGTCATAAATCAATAATTGCCACAAAATAAATTTCTTGATTCAAGCAATCAGCAAGATAAACAATCAAATTATAATTTAATGCTACCTTTTAGACCTTGGTATATGTGACAACTGTTCTTTTTAAAACCCATTTTAATCAAAATTTTCAATCTATTCGAACAATTAACCATGATAGAAAAGAAGAAACCTTAAAATTTTAAAATCGCTATCATGGTTAAAAGAAATAAACTTATATTACGAGCCACATCAATCGTTCACTTGGGCCTTAGACTTTCAAAGTCCAGAAATATCATTCAACCGTTAGCCCAAACCAAACTTACACTTTCAAACACATGAACTGATAAAACATTTTAATATAAGTCATAGAGCCCATTAATCAAAAGTCAACACTATCAAATGAGTGTAATACGCAAAGTCTTAAATATCTCTGGTCTTCCAATGACCTCCTATATCAGATAGTAGTAATTAACAGTATTAGTTTACAGCACTAGAGTATATGGGCCCTATGTGGCAATATATAACAAGTCAACACATAAAACAAAAGCAGGGAGGCTATACAAGCTATAACAGTACACTATGCCTCCGGAGCCTTCCCTGATGGGCCACCACCTGAACTATCGCCTGAAAATGTTAAACCACGGGGTGAGACAAACACCTCAATAACCAACTTTCCAACTCATCATACATACTAACATGTGCTCGTGAGGTGTCAAGTGGGATAATTATTAAACCTCAATATCTATATACCAATGACAATACAAATATGTATACTCGAATAATCTCAATCATCCAAACCCTCATTATAGGGGGCTAACACACAAACCACATAAGTCTATCCCTCACTGTAGGGGATCAAACCGACCTATAGGCCTATCCCACACTTTGGGAGACGATTAAGAAGTCACAAAAGTCCATCCCTCATTATAAGCCTATCCCACACTTTGGGGGACGAATAAAAAGCCACAAAAGTCTATCCCTTACTCTAGGGACGAAGGAAGAAGCCAACCAATGTGCACCACTGGCGGCCTTACCACGTGGTAGGATAGCGTTCAATCCAAAATCCAAATAACAACCAACCATTCACAATATAACAAAAATGTCTCAATATTTTCCCAGTATAATCCATAAGATATAAACCATATATCTTTTCTAAACTTCTCAATCACAATTCCAAAAATCCCACAAGACAATTTTCATAGCTCAAAAGATATAATTTATTTACTCGAGTTCCAAATATCAAATATTATTCTAAAAATAGCAAAATACTCACAAACAACATATTAGCACATAGAACAAGTGGAAACTGGTTACCTCTCACCAAAGCAATATTAAGGATTACCACAAGGTCAATCCTTTGCTCACCCAATAATTAATCTACACAATTAATATAACCACATATTAATATAAACTAATAAATTAATTAAACTTCTTTATATTAGTTAAATTTCTACTTTAATTAAATTTTTATTCTAAATTCCCGCAACTCTCATAACCCAAAAATTATTAAGTATTTTAGAAACAACTTAAAATTTCTAACAAGCCAAATTATTTATTTACCGCCTCCAAATTATTTACCTTAATAAAAAGGATTTTTCACAATTTCCAAATATAAAATCATTATGTTATAAATTCTAAAATCTTCATTTAAGTTTAAACCTCAAAATCAAACTATCAAAAATTCAATAATACTTCAAATATTTATAAATAAATAATCTAATCAAAACTTTAATGGTATAACTACCACGTATATATATTTCCACAAATAATAAACTTTTTAGCTACAATAATTATTTTAAAACCTCCAGTCACCCAATAAATAAAACTAAACCGATTAAAATCTCAATAATATATCAAACAGTCCAAATAAATTATTTAACTTAAATTTAATCGGTAAATGACAGATTTTCAACTAAATAAATTAATTTAAATACTAAAACTAACAAATAGAGAAATCTAAACCGGTTAAAATTAACAACTCATTCACTTCTAAATTTCTATAGTCATCTTTTGTCAAAACTCAATACTTATATCATATATAAGTCTCAAAATTTTCTCTAATAACTATAGTAATAATGTAAATAGGAAGCTTAAAATATACAGGAAATATTTATAAAGAAAGTTTGATAAAAAAAAGTAATTTTATGTACCTAAAATATCTTCAAAGCTTGCCCTTTCCTTTACCGGTATGCTCCTTTCGTTCTTGCACACTCCAACTCTCTCTCTCTCTCTTTCTTCTTGCGCTTGCCGGGGGAAGGGAAATGAAATACACTCCCAGCACATTTATTGGGGGGAGGGGTTTTTCAAACTTAACCCCTAACCCCCACCGTCCCCCCCAACTTTCCACCGAAATATCGGTGGAAAGTTGGACTTTTATTTTTTTTAATAAATATTAAAATATTATTATATTATATTATATTATATTATATTTTTTTCAATAATTTTTTTTTTAGGATATTACAGTATAACTCAGCCTCCTCAAGGGAATTATGTTCTCTTTGATTTTTCTCCACAAAACCTATCAATTCAAGTATAATTACAAGTCACTCTAACAATCATTCACTTAAACATCAACACTTAACCTTAAACTTTCTTAATTTCCCCTTTTCTTTGATTTTTTTTAACATAATTAATCCTCCTTTGATTC
The DNA here is from genome assembly GCF_004799145.2 of Neltuma alba. NCBI lineage: Eukaryota > Viridiplantae > Streptophyta > Magnoliopsida > Fabales > Fabaceae > Neltuma > Neltuma alba. Next base: position 140,657 of record NW_021635126.1, read on the forward strand.
TAATAATCTCTTGACTCATTCTTATACAATTTTGCATGTAGAATTCAAATATCCATTCAGATTTATGAAAATCAAGCTCTTCCCTTTCATTCTGTTTTGGCCGAATTGGGGTATATTTAACCCTAAGTTGGTTTTCTTCCAAAAATCAATCCAAACACCACTTAAACATGATTATTCCACTTCATATTTAAGGTTTCTCTCCTTCACTAATACCCAAGTATTCTGACCGTAATGTGGCAGCATCTCCCTCTTGAATTTTAATTCAAATATCTAACCAAACCAAGCTTTAACCTTAACTAAACTACAACTCAAAAAAACCTTGGTGAATCCTTGATTAAAGCTTGATGATTCCTTGTCCAAATGCACTCAATAAGTTCAGGTTTGAAGTTCAAGAAAATGTTTTGACAAAACCTCCTCTTTTTTTGCCAATTTTCTACCTATTTTCATGTATTTAAGGGGCCATTTATAGGCAAAGTTTCTGCCCTCTCCCCCTCCAAAATAGCATGTTGGAATGCCACATAAGAAGGACACATGACTGCCATCAAGTGCTGAAATTTTCAGATCATGCTAAGTGTGTTTTGCCTAAAATAATCCAAGATATTTATGTTTAATTGGGCTTTAATATTGGGCCCTGAATTTTGCACGAATTTTGGGCCTTTCTATGGCCCAATGTGGGGCCCACTTATGGTTTAAGATAGTCTAAAAAGATGGCTCACAAATTATATCATCATCCCAAACTATCTTGAAGTTTTATCAGTTACTATTCACCTATAACATTCTATAATTTTTATGGATCTCTAAAAATACATTTATCTCTATGAAAAATCCCCTTTTAATATAAGTATGTGATCTGGGAATTTTTAGAATTTTTCTCTACTTCTAACTATTTATTTAAAATTTTTCCCGATTAAGCTTCTATCAGTAAAACTGCGGGAGAACAAATCCTCTAAAATTAATTCCTATGCTTTCAAGGCTTAAAATAAATTTTATAAATTCTCATAATTATTTAGATAATTATTTCATTTTTTTAAATTATTGAGGCCTCTAACTATTTAAAATAATTATTTTCCTCTAATTTTTCACTATTTTCTTGAAAAACCTTTGTTTTTAGGAAATTCGGTAATAATTTATTTTCACACCAATTTCACCTTTAGCGCCTTTATCAAGGTTTCAAAACCTCTAAGTTACCTTTTTACTATTTTTTGGGAATTTTTTGAAATTTTTCTGAAATTTTCTTGTTTTGCCCTTCCTAAACTGATAATTCTGAAAATGCCAGCCCGAACCCTACTAGAGTTTCACATTAGAAGTTGTTTTATCCATCTGTCTACTTTCTATATTAGCCCTCATTTGAATTTTTTACTTCCTATGTCTAGATGAGATTTTCAGGATGTGACATTATATAATCGGAGAAATCAAAATTTCCTTGTTATTTTGCACCAATTATTGAAGAGTAAATAACTTATATATACATATATGTACACATATATTTCAAAGAATTTATTAGTTTCCTTTCTTTTTATATTTCAGTAATCATTGGTCGTTATGCTTTACTTGTCCCATAGACAATGTTATCTATTGGTTTGATTCATTGGGTCATAAGCTGAGAAGCAAAACTAAATTTGTCTTCAACGCATAAATTTTGTCATCTTTTTCTTAGTTTCCTTATTTCATTGAACCATTTCAATATCTATTCATTTTCATTTGTTCATAGGTCTCTCAAGACATTATTTACGGGTGGGAAGCATGAAGGTAGAAATGACAAGACCACTTGGCACAAAACCGATAGTAAGTTTTTTTAACTTAAAATTTTTCATTAACAATTACTATCTATATATATTCATTTTTGCTAATACACATTTCGTTTATAGTGTCATCGGCAACTAGGAAGTGTAGAGTGCGGATATTATATTATTCATTTAATGTATCAAATCGTGAAGTTTGGATATACTAAAGATTTTGAGACAGTAATAATTATTTTAATTATATTATTTGATCTTTTCATTTGATTTGTTGTGTTTCTTTAGTTCTTTTATGCTAATAAATTTAAATTTTCTTATTTTTGAACTTACAAATTTTTGATGATGAATGCTCCTACACTGATGAGGAAATTGACATTACTTGAGATCGTTTGGCAGAACAATTTCTCCAAGAGTTTTATTCTCAGAATAATACATGAGGTTAAAAAAGCTTAGATATGTTAGGAACCTTTAATGCCATTAAAGATTTTTGTATAATGTGTTAGGGGATTCTTAAGATTTTATGGTTAGATAAGTTAGGATATTATATATTGAGATTTTATGTATATTACTAATTTGCTACTGTTGTTGTACTTTGTTTTAATTATATATGCGTTTTGAATTGTAAGCTAACAAAAACCGGCTATATTTGCAAATTTGTAAAATATTTTTTACAAAAAAACACAGATGCTCATCTGTTCTCCAGAACAGACGAATATGTTGACCATATATTCGTTTGTTCCAAAACAAACAAATATCTTATTATTATCTACGTCTCCTCAGTCTACGTCCCCCCTTAAACAAACAAATATGAAGCTCCAGAATAGATGAAAATGATTGTTGTTTTTTTTTAGTAGTGATACTTGCACTATCAAATAAGAGTTAAGATGCAAATTTTCCTCGGAAGCTTTCACTTAGGAGCGCTGGGCACCTAAAAAAGTTTTTTTGGGTTCAATATTGTGTTGGAAGTTTAAAATCATAGAAAATTTGCCCTTACCATTGAAAATAAAAAATCAACATCGGCCGTTAGTGATATTGACTATTAACATCTTTAATGTTAGAGAGTAAAATTGCTATGAATTTAAACTTCTAATGCAATATTTTCCAAAAAAAACTTTCAAGTTCTTAACACTTGTAAGTGAAAACTTTTGAGATAGATTTGCATCGTAACCCATTAAATAATTCTATCATGAGCTAATCACTTCTTGTTACTTTGCTTCTTATCTGGCACTTAGCATGGTAGTCAATCAGTATATATGACCAACTTTTCCTTTGATTTTTGTTCCTGGACTAAATGTCCTCCTCGGATTTGACTTTCTGGGAACAAGTGATCCATATGTGGTCATACAAATGGATTCTCAGACCGCAGAGGGTATGGTCCAATGGGATGAGTACTCATCATTATTACCTCAGGCTATTATTTTATAGCTCAAGATACTTTAAAATTTTCAATGTTCTTAGCCGTACATTTTGCTGGAGGATTTGTACGACTTTTACTCTTGTCACTTTTTAATAAGTTACCTTGTCCCATCAACCATTGCTAAAGTATCTTAAGCTTGGACTTTTTTAATGGTCATTGAGTGGCAAATGAGAAATAAGAATTTGTCAACGTAATCCATAACTAAATTGATATATTAAATGATCTTATCGTATATGACGCTTAATACTTAACGGTTAAAGAAAAAATATCAAATAAGTTGAGGTGGAGATTAAAAAATATATATTTTACCGTTATTATAAACAACCGTTAAATACTAGAGAAATAAATCTCATGGTTAAATATAATAACCATCAAATATTTATTATGAAAGATTAACATAAAATTTTGAAACATTTATTTCACGGTTGAATCAAATAACCGTCAAATAAATAAATGACTTTTTAAAACATATTTAACCCTTTCACTCAAAAACCATCATATTTACGCTTTCAGCCATCAGCCCTATCAATCGAATCTCATCCTCATCCTTGATGGTTCTACTCAAGTTGAAGCTCTTTGTCTCGGCCTCTCATCCACCCCCTTCCCTTTCCTTAAGAATCTAACACCGCACCAAGGAGGAGAGATGTTGGAATATTTTTAAAATGAAGAGATGTATTTTTGAAAAGTCAGATCCTTGTATAAATATATTAAATCAATAAATTTATATAAAGGTTGTGCTCTCATATAAATTAATATATTTATATGAAGGGTTGTGTCTTCATATAAGCTAATAAATTTATATGAAGGGTTATGTAGAAAGTTACAATACTAAAAAACCCTACATATTAAATATCTTTTATTTATTTAAATATGTTGGTTCATGAACCAACATATGGTTGTGTGACTTTTTAGTTAATGAGATATTATTTCAAAAGGCATTTCTTCAAGGTATCATTCCATGATTTATACAAACCCCTCACCATCACTTCATTTAGGCATAAAACAACACAAATATAAACATACTAAGACCAAACTCATTGCCTTTGTCTTTGAATTCACGCAGAGATATAGTCAAATTATCACTTTGTAAAGGTCATTATTGTCTTGGCTTGAATCCTAGAAGTGCAATTCATATTCAAGGGTCTTTATTGTATCTTGAAGGAAATTCGTCAATCAACCCAAGTTGTACCTTATAAGATAGGAATAGATGGGGGCGAATTAAGCCCAAAGGAAAGTGCTGCCCATGCATTAAAGACATCGTGCACCACTTTCTTTTTCATCTCTTCTTCTTGTACTCTTTAGAGAACTGTTCCACCTAATAATCTTTAGGCTTAGTCTTCACAATTATAAATTGCTTCTTTGGAGAAGTTGACTACAAATGTTGTGAAGTTGGAAAGATTTGAAGGAGGCAACTTTTTGATAAGATGGTATGATCTTGCTTGGTAGAAGAAATAGATGGTTAGATCCAAAGACTTTACAGAGAAGTCATCTCGCATAAATTCATATGGTCAATGGAAAAGGAGACAGATGTTTTGATTTGCCTCTATTTATTTCATATGGTTTGTAAATGAATATAATTTATAGATTCATGAAGTCTATTCTTGATCTAGTCTGATGCAATAATTTTGCCTTAAATCACATGGGTTTTGCATGTGAAATCATGCAATTTTAATCAGGATAAAGGAGCATAATAGATTTTGATTTTATTAAATTGGTGATTATCATAAAATTCTATTGTCAATTAGATGGGTTGGTAATTATTGTATTGTTTTCTAATTTGATTGGAATATTGGTGAAAATTTTATTGTAAAACATATATGCATGAAATTGAGCATGTTTTGATTAATTTTAAACAATATGCATATGGGAGAATCTATTATTATCTCATCAATCATTGACAAATTTCCTCCTTTACAAGGAGACTTTCAAAAGAGTCTCATAGCATTAAGGAAAGAAAAAGAAGATTCTCTCTTGAGCAATTAAGAAATTATCTTGTCAAAAAGATAGATTTGGTAAATGAGTTTACATGAAAAATACCAGCCAATGCTTATGAGAGAGTACAAGTGATGGAAGAAGGGTGGCACATAAGACCTTAGTAAATAGAGAAAAGGATAAAGATAAAATTCATATTTTATTTATGATGGGAAATTTAATAGAAAATGTGTCATGGTTTGTTTGTATATCCTTGACATGAGAATAATTTTGATTTTGTTATGTTTCTTCATTATTTGACTATGGTATGAAGTTTATACTAATTCTTATTCATTATGATAGTCAAATATCTGAGTTTATAATGTGAAGTTGTGACATATTAGATTAAGATATGGTTCTACGAAGTATGTAATAATAAATGGAGTCATTTCCATAAGTTATATAAGATCTGAATTAATTATTGCAAATTCTTTGACCAAAGGTCTAGCAAAGGAAATGATATTGAAAACATCAAAGGGGATGTGATTGAAGCCCTATAAACCTTGATCACCAATAGTGGAAACTCAACTCACACTTGACCTTCATATCAAGTCTTGAGTTCAATGGTGAAAGTATGCTATTAGAGTGATTGCAAGTGCTTGACATTTTTTATACATTGCAAGATTGAAAAGTACTTGGTAACTATGAGATTAAAAGGGAAAAGGTTGAGCTTTAATTTCACTCTTAATGGACCTATAAGCATATATTTTTTGAAGCATTAATCGTGGTAGTGTTCTTGACAGAGCCTACTTATATAAGAGTGAAGTGGGGCTGTTTCTAGGAGTTTAAGGGCTTAACTCTAAAAATTCTTCATGAAAAGGATACAGACACAAGGTTATAAATGTAACACCCCACATAATTTTATCAATATACGCAATAAAATATTTAATTTAAAAGTCCGTACATTTCTAATATTGCAAACAAGTCAAAATTTCAAAACATTTCTAACATAACTTAACAGCATAAACTATTAAAGTCTTATATTCATGGCAAATAAAAATATAACATAGCATGTGCTTGAGGAGCACAAAAGCCTTCACGGCTCACTCTATTGGTGCCTTCCCTTGATTCCTACTAGATCCTTCGCCTGAAAATTGTTAATATAGGGGGTGAGATCAAACGTCTCAGTAACAACTGAAATTCTAACCTATACAAGCAAATCATATATGATAAACCAAAAATCCGTTTATATGTGTATATAAATATATTAAAAATCACGGATTTGAGACATTCAATTCAATTTCATTTTTTTTTCAACAATATACCAATATCATTTTTCTAATATATCCAAAAATAATGTAATATGCTGCCTCCCTTATATCACCGTCCACCCTTATACCGCTGACTGGAGTCATAGGCTAACACATAGTCCGATAGGAATTAATCCATTTTATTGAATTATTCCAAGCTCACCGATACTAGAGATATATCCGGCCAAAGATATAGAGCTCAAGCTCGGACTATGGCTCCCTTCCTTTGTGAATAGGGAGGTGTCATATGTCCCACAGCTCCAACGAATTCCCGGCCAAAGGAAAACATGGAAGAAGGGGCCCTGACAAGTGCCATCCACTGTGCACCGAGTGATGGCATACCACGTGGTAATTTTATATCCATACAATCTCCTTCTATCCTTAACCCAACAATGCATGTCATATGCAAATAATAGTACATCATAAATATATTCTCAAATATATTATTAAAAATAAGATAGCAATAAAATTCATATATCTTTTAACAGTAACTCATGATAATTTCATAGCTATTAATATGTTTAAATATTGATCATAATTACTAGCAACAAATCTTAATAAAATCAGGTAACATACCAAAACATTTATTTTACAAAGAAAATCATAATATTATATTTCAGTAATATAATAATTAGTAAATCCACAATATAATCATACACAATTCACATGTACAAGAAAGAATTTTCAGAGTTACTTGATACTCTAGCTTACAAGTATTCACAAAGAGTACTCCAAAATTTTCAAGAGTCTACAAAATTGCACATTAATATTTATTAATATAAACTCAGAACTACTCCAAAACTACTCTAAAATTCTAGGACTACCCTCTAAACCAAAATTACATAAATATATTAACTCTCAAATCTAGGCATTTATAATAGATATAATATTATTTTGAAAAGTATAATTTTACATATAAGGCTATTTAAATTTAACAACTTTAAATATATTTTTATTACTCAAAATCTAAATATTTTATATTAGAATTCTGAATTATTTATTATAGTCTCCTTTAAAATTTTTCCTCAAACCAAACAACTTCTTTTTAAATTATAAACAAACTGTAGTTTTATCTAATTTTACAAAGTTCTCAATTTATAATTTTTCAAGCTTCCAAAATTCATTTCAAAAAAAATATATCTTTAATTTATTCAATATTTAAACCGATTAAAACCTCAATAATATATTAAATAACTGAAATAAATTATTTAACTTAAATTTATTCAGTAAAAATATTCTATATCTTCGAATAACAAATTTTGCAACTAAAATCTTAATTTAAAATTCTCAAAATAGTCATTGAGTAAATATAAACCGATTAAAATTTCTTAATAATGTATCTTTAAATTTATACAGTCATACATTGTCAAAACTCCATATTTACTCTATACCCAAACAGTAAAATTTTCTCTAAACATTATAATGATAATAATAATATGAAGCTATAAATATATAGGAAATATTCATAAAGAAAATTTGATAAAGAGAAGTATATTTGTATACCTAAATGATCCCCAAAACTTGTCCCAACTTTCCAATCACGTATTGCAGCTCAACTTCTCGCTCTCTTCTTCTCTTCTCTTCTCTCTCTCTCTCTTTCTCTTGTCTTTCGCTCTCTCTCTCTCTATCTCTTTTCTTCTGGCTTGAAAATATAACTGGTGAGGACGTTTAACACCCCCTCTCATTTATATCCCTCCATCGCTTCCTCCTAATTTTTCCACTTCCATCCGCTTCTTCCTTCCTTTTCCTTCTTCATTTAATACCCTTCTATTGTTTTTCAACCTTACCCCGTGTTTTTCTTTGTTCTTCATTAAATCTTCTTCCAAAATTCTTTCCTCATTAATGCAACCACTCTCCCTCCCCCATCTTTTCTACCGAATTCGGTGGAAAAGATGACTTTTTTTTAAAATAATAATATATTATTATATATATTTAATTACAATTTTTTTTATAGAAAAAAATAGTACGTTACAATAAACGTGTCATTTTGAGTGGCATATGGTGGTTCGAGAACCCATACGCGAGTCATGCACACCTATTCATATAGTATAATTGGTTCAAAGCTTAGTTTACAACATTATTTTATATGGGTGAAACCATGTCTTGCTTAGGTAAAGATTTAAATTTTTTAGATATCTATACTGAAAACATGATATTTCTGAAGTGATAAGAATTTGGGTTCATTTTAAAAATAGTAGAGGATTGCTAGAATATTTTTAAAATGAAGAGATGTGTTTTTGATAAGTCATGTCTTTGTACAAATTTATTAAATTAATAAATTTACATGAAGGATTGTGTTCTCATATAAATTAATATATTTATATGAGGGGTTATGTCTTCATATAAATTAACATATTTATATCAAGGTTTATGTACAATACTAAAAAATCCTACATATTAAATATCTTTTATTTATTCAAATATGATTATTCATGAACCAACATATGATTGTGACTTCTTAGTTAATAAAGTATTATTCCAAAAGGCATCTCTTCAAGGTATCATTCCATGGTCTATATAAACCCCTCACCATGATTTCATATGGACATAACACAACATAATCACAAACATACTAAGATTAAACTTATTACCTTTGTCTTTAAGTACACTCGAAAATATAGTCAAATTATCACTTTGTAAAAGCTATTATTGTATTGGTTTGAATCTTGGAAGTGTAATCCATATTCAAGGGTTTTCATTGTATGGGTCTTCATTGTATCTTGAAGGAAACTCGTCAATCAACCCAAGTTGCACCGTATAAGATAGAAATAGGTGGGGTGAATTAGGCCTAATAAAAGTGCTGCCCTCACCTTGAAGATATCGTGCACCACTTTCTTCTTCATCTCTTCAGAGAACCATTCCTGCTAACAAGAGAAATCAAAATTGACCTCTTCCTCGCCCTCGATCTCTCTATTGCTACTGAAGCACTCTCTCGTCCTCATCCTTCTTCCCTTCCTTTCCTTTGAGAACCTAACAACATGAAGGAAAGAGGTCCAAATTGAACTTGTGTTAGCTGTCGCTCTTGCTGTAGATTATATAGGGGGTTGGTTGATTTCATTCTCATGTGTTGCAAAGAATTTGAGGAAGAAGACTTTTGTGCTAGGGCATGTAATGCTTCTTTTGTCACTCACTTCGTTTCTCACTCTTTCCACTCTAAGGTATCATCTTCATCTTTTTTATATATTACATTGTAATTGTTCTCCCTATTTGGTTAGTCTTCTTCATATTTGTTGAGCAGTAGGAAATTGCAAAACAAGGGTATTCAAGGAAAATGAAGAGGGTTACTAGGCCTAGGAAGAAATTAAAGGCACTTTGATGCAATTATTTAGGAAACAAGGGTCGAATGTTGTTTGGATATGAGATTGTTGATTGTATCTAGCTGCAATACTTACGCCACTGTTTTTTGCCACTTTGTCTCTTTTGTAACATAAAAAAAAAAAAAATCATACCCAAAATCATAATTTTTTTCCTTTAAAAAGGAAAGGGGTCAGGATGGGACTAGACGCGGGATGAAAATCCCTTCCCGTCCCTGTTCACCCAGACAGGCATATCTCGGTCTCATCCCATCTCATGAACAGCTCTAATTTGCATATTGCATCCTGTTCTTGTTATGTGTGTTTGCATTTTTTTTTAGTCATTGATTAAATTTTTCTTCCTGGCTCTCTTTATCTTCTTTTTTCTTTTTTGGGTTTATTTTTTTTAATTGTAAAAGATTTAGACAGATATTACAAGTTTTGAATAGTTTAGAAAAAGACCAATTTAAATCTAGTACAATAGAACATCCTTCTTTTCTTATGCATTTTGCCTCTTTTAGGCAATTTGAGGCAATAGAAGCCATATTTCTTTACACATTGCATTCACTGCTTTTATATTAAATATTGCAACTATGGGTGCATATGTAAAGAATAGAGCTTGGACTACGATGTTTGTTCAAGAACTAATTTTTAGGAATTTTTAATTAACAGAATTTTATTTTAGAATTGGAAAGATTTATAAGAGAATGTTCTTTCGTATGACGAGTGCTCAAGTAATTGATTACTTTCAAACTACATGATGTTTACATATAATGTATTGGATTTTAAATTCTATAAATATAATTATTTATTTAATATTATTCTCTTGTTATTATTGAATGATTATATTGTATATTGTAATAAATATTAACAGTAAAAAAATAAATAGAAACAAATAATTTAAAATAATTATATAAAATTAAATAAAGCTACTTTATTTGATTCTTTTTTAACCTAACTTGATGGTTATTAATGAAGAACTGTCAAATAAGATGACCATATTTGATAGTTGTAAACAAAGAACTGTCAAATAAGGTTACATTATTTGATTGTTATTAACTAAGAAAATTTGATTCTTCAGAACTGCTAAATATTTGTTCTGAGAATATTTGATGTCCTCTTATTTGATGGTTCTAAATGGTCAAGTATTTTTAATTTTGTAGTAGTGATGTTGTGCCTCCTTTTTTCCCCCTCAAATTTTTCAAAGAGTGCATGTAACTTCTAGAATTCTATTAGCACATAAGATTCATTATTATGTTAAATTAAGTGAGGCAGGACGGAACAACTAGCAGAGAATGAAGAGTTTGCTTTTAATATAAAGCAGCCTCCAACTAAACATTCTCTTTCTCACACGCACACGCAAGAGAAGCCTTCTACATATTTGAAGTAACACACACACAGTACTCTTTATACCTGATTGATATGGAAAACTTGCATGCATAAAAAATACCCTTTTACGTGGTAATAGCATAGAGGAAATTGTACTCGTGTACATAAAAGCTAAAGTGGGCTGAAACCTAACTGTAAACAGAGAACATATCGAGTCCGAAAAGGAAAGGCTCTCGAGAAGTAAAAATGAAAATAAAAAAGTTTGCTTTAACTCTACTATCGTTTTGTTTGTTGTTCTAGATCTGGATCATTCCCGTTTGATGAGTGCCATGCAAAGCATGTCCTCGCTATCTCTGAATGCCCAAACATCAATTGTATGGCCCTTTTCGAGTTTGTCTTCAAAAACAATCCTGTTCCAACCACCATTCAATACATATTGATAGCTTATTTTTTGAGGGTCATTGTCACTTTTATGCAAATCCCATTGTTTGAAGGTCAATGTGGTCTCACTAAGAGGAGGAAGAGCCACTCCATTATCCTCCTCCTCCTCCTCCTTGGGTTTATGAATCAAAGGCACTTTAATATCTCCTCCTAGCCTAAGCCTTGTAATCTCATCATCTTTCATGAATTCAAAACTCTCTATCTTGTTACAACACATGGTGAGTCTCCCATGTTGTTTGTTCACATCTGTGCCATATAAAGTCTTTTGGTAGATGTGGATGATTTGATTTGGCCTCGTTCCGCCGCATTTCTCGATGATTCGTGCTTCAAATTCCTCCGGCAAGGGTGGCGCGTCCAGAATATCTTCCCTCCTCTTCTTTTCTGTGAATTTCCTTATCCATTCTTCAGAGGTAATCTCAAGATGATTTGTTTTTGAATTATTACCATTATTATGCGTGATGACAGAGGATTTTTTCCTCTTTTTCCGCGGTGGGACTGGTTGGGCATTATTTCCTTCAGCTAATGATGATGATGATGATGAGTAAGCCTCAGAATTTGCTTTGTTCCTGAGCTTTTGCCGAGCAACTTGTGCAACAACTACCAAAACTTCAAAGGGAGTTGCATTTGGATTCAATTTGATGTCTTTGAAATCTTCAAGAGTTAATTGATTAGACATTCTCACTTGAGCGTCACCTTTGTGTGTAAATTTCATAAAACAATAATTAGTGCTCTGATTCTAGTTAATCATAATTTAAGAAGATAATGTAAATTGTGTTATGAGCATATATAAATGCTCTAAACAATGATTATATATGTCATAAAATTTTTTTTGGCAACTCTTATATATGTCAAAAATGCACTGTACAGTGTCCAATGCAGCCACATATTTTTATGAAAACTAGACAACTTTCGCAAAATTATACAGAACAAATTAAAGTGAAACCTTTGACTCTAAAAAAAATGAAAAAGAAAAGACAGAGAGAGAGAGAGAATGAGGCAATAATTTTCGTAAAAAGAAAAAAAATATGCACTATGACAAAATTTAAACATCACTAAAATGAAATCTCTACTTTAAAAAAAAAAAGGAATAGGAAAACGCTGCGATTATCACAAAAAGAAAAGGCGTGTTCAATTTATATACTTCCATTATGAAGGTTTCTCATCGAAAAACTTTTTTCATATAGCGATTTAAAAAAATTAACATATTCAATCTCAAATTTTAAAAAATAAATATGAAACAAAGGCATATGAACACCCACATATAAAAGGTCAGTGTGATAATACCTCAAGACGAGATGAAAATGCCGATGCGCGCGAATTAGGACCGCAAATCTGGGAAGAGGAAAAAACTGAGTTAAAAAAAAAAAAGAAAGAAAAATTAAATACAACTTTAATTATTTGAATAAAATGAAAAGGGAAAAAAAAAAATCTAAGAGTACCTGTTTTCTTCAGAGATTACAAATGACTTCACTTCGATACTTGGTAGAGAAAGAGTGCTCGTGAATGACTGAAATACTAAAGGAGGTTTAAGAATAAATAGAAAAATTTAAAGAAGTTTCAATTGAAATAATACAATATGTGATAATTAATATTTATCTTTTTTCAACTAAGACGCAAATTAATATGTTATTTTAAACTTATCATATTTTATCTCATGATCTGTATTTAAGATCAACTAGGAATAGGATAGACTCGTTTTAAACGAAATAAAAATTATTAATGTTAAATTTATTATATTTTTATAGTAGACTGTATTTATTTATTTATTTATTCCAACAATTTATTTATTTTTAAATATAGGATAATCTAATTTTAATTGATTGTCAAAAAGATATGATATAGTGTGCAGAGAAAGTAAACCAAACCCAAAAGATCTAATGACATTTTTTTTTGGGGGTTCAAAAATGACCTCGGTTAAATAAACAGATGATATGAAAATATCTTTAAAAATTTTTAAAAAATTAAAATAATATTGTATATTTTATTTTAATAACTATTATATAGTTCAAAATGTCATCGTATGCTATGATAAATAACGTCAGTTTTATTTATATAAAAAATTTTAAATATATTGTTGGCAAAAAACACAATTTTTAAATATATGACAACTCTAAGACTCCCAGGACTTTAAATAAACTTAAAATTTACTATGAGCATATATACGAATTTTTGTTATATAGTTGATTATTAATATTGATAAATCAAGGATTATTCATTCCTATTTTTTAAATAAAAATATAGCTAATTATAACACCCAAGATCGATCTCCAATTTATTTTACAAAACAAATTAATCTATGCTCAGTTTATTTTCTAATTAATTTTGATTTAAAATAATGCTTGTTTATAGGAATAAACAATAATTAAATACACTGTACATGCAATAAATATTAAAAGAAATAAGGGAAGACAAAAAAAAAAGATACTCTTCCGGTCCTTAATATAAGATCCATATATCATATTTATTATTTTTTCTAAATTACCCCTATGGATACTCCCTCAACCATAATCAAGTAGAAGAGGGAGAGAGGGTATTAAAAAAGATGATTATGGTATTTTAGAAAAAATGTGTCATTTTTCTTATAATTAACTAACTTATCTAACTTCTTTAATCTAATCAAATTAGTTAAATGGGTATTATATTAAGGACCGGAGGAGTATATAATAAACAAGATTAAACCCTGAAAATATGAAACCTAGATATAGATGAATTTTCATTTTTAGAACAAGGATGCTTATTAATACTAACAAATTAAAATGACTGGAAAGATTAAAAAAAATTGAGTTGAAAAACCAAACTTAATTATTTGAATAAATACTAAAGGGAAAAAAGAAAATCAAAGTGCGCCATATACCTGTTTCCTTCAGAGATTGGAGATGACTTCTTCACTTAAATTAACTGCTTAATAAAGAAAGAATGCTCGTAAATGACTGAAGTAGTATTGCAGAAGATTTTAAGAACAAGTAAAAAAGATTTAAAGACATTTAAATTGAAATAAGATAATATGTGATAATTATTCTTTTTTTTAATAAGAGATATATCATTATATGGATTTAAGATCAAATAGGAATATGATGGGGTCATATTAAACGAACTAACAATTATTAATAAAGTGAAATCTGGTAGTAGAAAAGTGATAAAGAATGAACAGAACATTAGAACATCTTTCACAGTTTCAAGAATATATAAAAATAGTTATTATAATAAATTTCTTGCATGAACATGATTCATCACCTTCGTGTGCGTGGTTAAAGATTGATCACCAAGATTTGAATAATGCTTGTCTGTGTGTTTTCTGTCATCTCTTTTCATTTTCTTTGTGTTTTGATTATTAATTATTCGTTTTTTGTTTTCAAGAATGCATAAAGAAATTGATGAAGCTGATATGAAATAAGAGAGAAAGAAGAATTAAGAGAACAATGAAAAACTCACCGAGATCTCGGCGGTGATGGAACTTAGCAGACATGCAGCATTCTGCAGAAGAGAAGACCGAAGCGCATTACAATGGAAACTGAGAGGGAAATGAAATGCAGAAATTGAAAAGATGAAAATGGCAGAAGGAAGCAGGGAAAGACGAATACAGAAAGCAGAGAGCGTTTCATTTCTGGCAGCAAGAGCCTTGAAATCCCTTGAAATCTTCTTTATACTTGCAATTATAAAGAAAACACACACACGCACACACTTGTGAAGTACAACTTCTCATAAGGCCACTATGTTGGTTATTTTTTGACAAAAAAAACTCAGCTAGTATTAGTTATATGTAAAAAAATTCTTCCAATAATTTCAATAATTGCTCGGTGATTGGTATAGTAGTTAAGGTAAAAGTGCAATTTGGACGTTTTAATTCTATACAATATTTCTGTTATTAATTTCTTATTTTAAAAAAATATATATTTTCAGTTCTTTAGGTCTTATATAATGCTAGGTGGTGTGAAATAATGATTTTTTTAATATAAAAATCATTGTTACTTTTAAAAATTATACTCAATATGTTAGCATTTAAGAAAGTTTTGTCTAACGTTTAAAATTTCAATTTCTACATCTCTTTGTTAATGGCGTTTGCCTTAACGGTTAATATTAGTTAATTTTTTTAAAAAAAACTCTTATAATTTTCGAAAATTATTGTGTTATTGTTATGATCTAAGTAGTGTGCCCTTAATTCTTTATTTTCCTACAATGTTTCATTTTTACCCTTTAATTTATAAAGTGTCTTCTTATTCTTTTTACCTTAATGTTATGTGTGTGTATGTATGTTGAAATTTTAAATATTAACAAAACATTCTCAGATATTAATATATTAAATTTGGTTTTCAAAAGTAATAATGATTGGCATAAACAAATCGTTTAAGACTAAATGTTATTAGGGTTGAAGATTGAAATTAAAAAATAATTTATAAAATTGTGAGATAAATTAAAATTTTGGACAAAGTCAAAGGACAAAATGGACACTTTTTCACCTAATTTATTGTAGGATGTAAAAACCATTAGTTTAGTTAAGAGTGAAGAAGACAAAAAAAGGTTAAATTTAATTAAACAGTTTTATATTCAGACCCAAAAAATAGGATCTTATAAATAAAAGTGGAAGAATAATAAAAAAATTAAGGAAAAATTAATCTTTTGGTCCCTATAGTTTTCACTAATTTATAACTCAGTCCCTATACTTTGACTCGGTGCAATTCAGTCCCTCTAGTTTTGACGCGGTTGTAACTCAGTCTTTGAAATTTGACTCGCTGCAACTCGATCCCTATAGTTTTAACCATTTTATAATTTAATCCCTCTTTTTATTATATATATAATTTTATTTTTCAAAAACACAAGGACTAAATTATAAAATAGATAAAACTATAGGGACCGAGTTACAGCGAGTCAAATTTCAAAGACTGAGTTACAAACGAGTTAAAACTAGAGGGATTGAGTTACATCGAGTCAAAGTATAGGGACTGAGTTACAAATGAGTAAAAACTATAAGGACCAAAAGATTAATTTTCCCAAAAATTAATTTACTTTATACCCATTGCTACATTAACTACTGCGCATAATTGCGTGACTGCGGATGTTTGATCTGTGCTTCCTCCAATATAACTTTTTTACGTAGTTGGTTACCTATTCCATATCTATGCAACTCCTTTTGCTTTAACCCCTATTTGTGACATTAAAATTTGTGTGGAACCTATGCGATTTTTGTCTTCTTTTGAATATGAGTAAAGATTTTTAAACACCTAACACTACAAAACAACAGCTGATTAGTGACAGAATTTGCAACAGAATTTTTTTTGTTGGAAATTTTCGTCGGTAATTCCGTTACTAAATTGTTTGTCACAGAAGTTTTTGTCGCTAATCCGTCACTAATTTTAAATTTTATTATTTTAAATTATAACCTTACAAAAATTTATATAATAACAATTAAGAATATAATGATTTAAAAACATTTTTAATTATAAAATAAATTGATATATTTGTGAAGTTGTTGTTAATGAAGATATCGTCATCATTCATGTCATCATTATGTATATACTAAAAATAGAAAGACAATTTCTTAGAAAACTTGTTTATATTTTGTTAAAATAAATTCCTCTTGATTATTAATAATAATTAAAAAATACAATAACAATATTAATAACTTTCTTATGCAAACTGATATAAGAAAGAAATAATTTTATCATATGTATAATATATTGAAATATATAATATATGATAGAAATTCAAAACCAAAAAATAAATTTATATGAACACAAACTAATATTGAAGTAAATTTTGAATTTCAATCATTAAACAATAAAACTTAATCATGATATAATTAATACCCATGATATAGATTGATTTTGGTCTTCAATACAAAAATAAATTGGTATATACAAAGAATTTTAAGAAAATAAATTACATAGGATATATATACAAGTAAGATAATACTGTTTATTATAATATATCCAAATCATTTAATTTTTTATATAGAATACTTTATTAGATTTTATTATAGTAGTTATTTTTTGAATAACAAGATTTTTTGACTAATTGTAAATGATTTTCTTCAAATATATAAAACACATATAGATAATATAATGTAATATAATATAATACATATATAATTAAATTATATATCTTATCAATGTTAATTAAAAAATAAATTTATAAAATAAAAAAATTATTTATGATTTAAAATTCAAAATTAGTGTCGTTAAAATTAAAATTATATTAAAAATATTTTTTTAAAAATAAAACATTATAAAACAAATAGTAAAACAAATATTTAAAATTATTTTTTCATTAAAATGGTTATGATTAAAATTATCATATAGTATATTTTTAGTTTTTAATAATATATATGTATATATAATTGTTTGTGTAAAATAATATTATATATATTTAATTTTACCTAATAAGTCAACAGGTTCATTGCAGCTCAATTGGTAAAACTGCACGCACACACATGGGAGGTCTGGGTTTGAGCCATGGAGAAGTCACTTTGAGGAGGAAATTATGTGGTGGAGACACGTGGGAGGCAAAGGTGACATGTGATGTGGCAGACAGAGGTGAGGTGGCATTGCACGTGACAGGCAAAGGTGAGGTTGCAGCACACGTGGAGGTGGTCACCGGTGATGACATGACGATTGGTAGAAGTGCCACGTGGCATTTAAATTTTTTTTTCAAAAATCAGGTTAGTGACGGATTAGAGACAAAAATTTTTTGTCTATAATTAGCCACGAAATTTTCCGTCACTAATCTGTTTCTGTCGCTAATCCGTCGCTAAATTCTGTTGCTAAAAGTATGTTTTTTTTGTAGTGTAATGCTTTTGAGTAAAAACTTTCGGGACAAATTTACACATTAACATAAAAAAAGTGAAGTGCATGCCATGTGGGACTGCCAGCTTGTAACATTCTAGTTTATAACCATGCTAGCCTGTAACACCTTATTTTATAACCATATATGGAATCAAAACATGTCAAATGGAACCACATTACATGGCATTAGGCTTAAAAGACCAAATTTTGAAAAATAACTTTCTTGGGGTACTATTCATTTGGTAGCTCTAAAATTTTAGCAAACTTTGAAAATTCATAATTAATTCTAAAAAAATCAAAATGAGATGATTCCAAGTTTTATTTGAAACTCATTTATTTCTCTCCACTAAAAAAAATACTCACTTGTTAATTACATTTACTAATTGGGTGCCATTTTTCGTGTCAAAACCACAGTTCATTTGGTCAATTTTTTTTAGCTTTTTATCATAATTTCAAAAATTCATAACTTCTAACACATAGCTCCAAATTAGATGATCCACCACTCTATTTGAAGGTTGGGATGTGAACTTTAAGCTCACCAAATCTCACAGCTAGATTCCATCAGTTGTTCAGAAACGTCATCATTAAAACATCATGGTTTTCAAGTAACTCCAACCTTTTTAATTGCATTATCTAATCATATACTTAAGCACAATGATAGCTCTCAAAAGGTGGGAGCATTATCCCATACAAGTCTTTATCAAAGTTTACCTAAATTACAAATTCTACTCAAAGTTCATAATTACAAAACATAATCAAGCACAGTTTTACATGACAATTCATGCAAGTTTCCTCATGCTTTCATATTCTTTCTTTTATCCTTTGATAAGCCAGTCCCTATGGTGTCAATTAGTTATAAAATGGGGTGAGATTTTAAAGAAATCTTAGTAGCAAAGAACAACAATTATAATGCCAACAATGCAAGGTCATATAATGCTATATGTAAATCAACATTTTCATGCATTATCTTGCATTATCATGTCATGAAAAGAGAGCACATAAATATACCATTAGACAACTCAACTATACATATTGTCAAAGCATAAATGCAAGGAGTTAAGCACATTATAGCTAGTTCAACCACATCATGGCATAAAACACATAGCAAAATGACTAATGCAAGTTGACATTAAAATTGTAAGTTTTTGCTGTCTTGCTCACACCCTTGCCTTTTGTTTTCTTTTCTTTGTTCTTGAGTTTCCTTTTGCTCAAGATCAATGCCTAATAATCACACAATAAAGGCTTTTAAATTTCATCTCAAACAACTTCATTAAAAACTTAACCTAAAACTCTACTTCTTTATCTTTGATTTTAGGGTTTTTGCATCATCTTTTTTAATATTACGTATACATGCTTTTTCTACATGATTTTTCATATATAATTCATATTTAAACATATATTCATCAAAATCCAACTCTTTCCTCTAAATTCAAGCTTGGCCAAGACAAAGGGTCTTAGGATCCAAAAATTTCATTTTCAAGTCTAATACTTCCAAACACATTTTCACAACATAATCCTACACAATGTCATCTTTTAAACTCATGAGAAGCATCACATCAACTTGAATCAAATACTAGTCTCATAAACCTGACTGAAACATATATTCCAATATTACAAGTTGAAATTCTTTCATAAACCAAGTTACGACACAATTTTCTAATCATTGTCTATCCTCTAGTCCCTATGCCATCTTTTAACCATTCATATCAAGTTATATGGCATTTTAGGCAGCATGTTACCATAGGGTTTTTAGTCATTTTTCTTTATCCAAATCAAATATGAAACACACTAGTCAAGGTAACTAGATTCTTAAAAGAATCCTTAACTTACCTTGGATGATTGCTTGAAGTTAGCTTTCGTTTCCTTCAACTCAAGAGTAAAACCTTCCTTCTCTAGTTTTCCAAATTTTGGCCGAATTATCACTTATGGGCAATATTTATAGATAAATTTTTGGCCTTGAATTTCCTACTTTGCCCTTAGTAAAATGTTATAATTCCTTTGTCTATGATCTTTTCTTCCCCTTCCATGATCATGCCATATGTCATGCCACTTATTATCCATGTGATTATAAAACATTACTTTATTATAATTTAACCTTTTTCAATTATGCCCCTTAACAAATAGAACAATTTCATCCATGTCCTTTTCTTCAAAAATGGTGCCCAAAATGGTAGGAAAATGGGAGGAAAATTGTCCCACCAAACTTCTATTATTTTAAAATATAATTTCACCGTGTCAATTAAATTTTCCTTAATTCTATCCAATCTAATAGCTTTAAAAATTTATTTCTCTGTACCAATAACACCCTTTTATTGAGAGAAGTTTGTCAATTTTTTTAGGTCAAAATTCAACCCGTACCTCTTGTCATTCAAATTTTTTCGAAATCAGTTTTTTACCAATATAATTTAACTTTAAATATTTTAAAAACTAATCTTTGCATTTTTAGATGTTGAAAATAATTTTGAAATCTGTTATAAGCTCCAGCTAATTTTTTTCTCATTTTTTCTGAATGATTGAGGCCTTTGTATATTTAAAATAATTCACTTTGGCTAATGTTCTCCTAATCAGCTTAAAAAAACCAATAATTACAAAAAAATTCTGTCATAAATTATTTTTACCTTTTAGGCCTCAAATGCTATTCTAGATATTTTACTATATTTTTCATGAATTTTCATAAATTTTTAGAAATTTCGTGCATAATTTCCAATGCTGCCTTTCCTTAACCGGAATTTTTCAAAATGAGAGTCTGGTTTCTGTCTGGGTTTCACTTCAAGAGTTGTTCCATCTCTGTTTGTGCTAAATTGTCAAGCCCTCAGTTAATTTTAAATGCTCCATTTACCAGGTTAAAATTAACATAATATGACACAGCTTAGCATATTTGATTAAGTAACAGTCAAACTTAACCTAAATAACGATCATGGCGACATTGCTATAATTTGAAAACTTCATGGTAATATTGAGCCCCAAAAAAAAAAAGTTTTAGATACCCAATGCTCTTGAGTAAAAGCTTTTAAGATAAATTTACACTTTAACCCTTCTTTTTACTATGAGTTGGGTTAAACAGCATGGGTTACCATTAAGGCCAAAATAGTTAAATTTGTTATTACTAACTTACATTATAGAATCCTTAAAGCATTTTATCAACAAAAAAAAAAAGAATCCTTAAAGCAAAAAAAAACCCTCTTGGTTTGTGTAATAACTCCCCTCAAAGATAACATATTTAAACTTAGCCAAATACAACATATTAGACACAAATTAAGATAACCAAACAAAAACTCATGCAAGTGACAAGGCCAACACTATCTAATACACAACAATCACAATAAAGAAGGATACTAAATAATTTCTAATAATAATTATCATAAGAATAACCCTTTAATAACTATTCAACCATATTACCTCAAACATTCCAGACTATAGTTACATCCGCATGAAACATTCACCATTGGATTCACATAATCACATATGAAGTTGTTTGGGTCAACTTTATAAAAAAAAAGCTTTTATGCTTTATTAGATAAAAATCCTCATGTATTTATCTCATACAGGGTAAAATTAATTCTCCATTACTAATCCAAATTAGCACTTTAACTAAAATAAGTACAATCACATTATGTCTTGGCTAGTTACAAACATGTTGGTTTTAGACCTTTATAATATAATTAGTTAATTATTAATTAATAATTCATATTGGAATCAAACCAATTTGGCTTATACACTTTCTGTGTGTTGGGTCCCTGGCTCTCCAACAACCCCTTGGCATCTTGTAATTGGACAACCATTTCAGTACACCTCTTGCCATATGCTCACTAATAAAAATTTAACAAAATGATGGGTTTATTAAAGGAGGAAAAGCCTTTAAAATAATTGGGAGTTTATTGGTTCGTTTGGGGTGATTATTTACATTTTAGATAATCTTTCATGTATTGCAAATAGTTTGACTCCACCTTTTAAATATTTTTATTTCATACAAAACCCCGCAATCAAAATAACTTCTCTAATATCTAACATTTTACAATAAAGTTTATTGAATTGTGCCCTTGTATCAATAAAATTTCATATTATTAGTTTTTGTCATTATTTATCACAAAGTTTAAGAGATTTATCTGCACATGGCTTAAAGTTTTAGGAGTTATATGCATTAAAAAAAATAAAATTTAAGATATATAAAATTGATAGTTTGGGTTTATTTGTATAAATGTAAAAATTTATAGAAATTTATTGTAAAATTTCAAAAGTTATGAGAGCTATTTATATGTAATATTATCTCAAACTAATTTGAGTAGACTATAAAAAATAGTTACGTTAATCATTTATAACAAATATGAGTTAATTTTTTTAAAGTATCTTTTTTAATCATGACTATACTTGGATGAAAACCCCTTAATATGTGTAATTAATAGGATTGCTTTAAAGAATGAATTACAAATTTAAGGAATAAAATAGATTAATACTCCTCCGGTCCTTAATATAAGACCCATTTAACTAATTTAATTAGATTAAGGAAGTTAAGTAAGTTAGTTAATTATAAAAAATGTGACACATCTTTCTAAAACACCATAATCATCTTTCTTAATACCTCATTTCCTTCTTTTATTTGATTATAGTTGATGGACTATCTATAGGGGTAATTTAGAGAAAATTGATAAATATGAGAAATGGGTTTTATATTTAGGATCAAAACCAACTCAACAATTGGGTCCTATATTAAGGACCGGAGGAGTATCTTATATTTAGAATTAAATTTAATTGTCAATTAGCTTTTATATTAAATACTGGATGTGGTATTTTTATAGCAGTTTTCTATAATTTAATCTAATAATAATAATAATAATAATAATAATAATAGCAATAATAATCATAAAATAATTGCCATCATTATAAATTAATCTCTGAGAAGATCGGGAGGGTAGAAAATGTCCGTAAATAAAAAAAGGATGACAAACAGAAAAGGAAAAATAAAAGAAACATCATGGACCGGGGTCTTCAAAGGCAAAATTTTGTGTTGGCTGGTTCGGGCAGATTTTACCGGGCTCCGCTTCTGGTACTCTTCCTCCATTTGAATGATTCTACCAGATTCTTGTTTTGTTTGCCTTTTCAGTTCGTCGCAATTCGCAAATCATTTTTACGGATCATGTCCTTCACACCAGTTTTATGCCTCTTAGAAAACTTTCGTATTGGGTAGAATTCTTCACGCCACGATTCACTCGTGAATCACGTTTTTATAAGTAGGATGCAATTTCGCTGTAATCGCCGTATTTGCACCAAAGAAATCTCCAGTATTTTGGAATTGAGCGTTTCCCTTGTTTGCTTCTTTCACATTCAGAACAGAGTCCCCTTGTTATTGCGGATTGATTATTATTGCATGTGTGCCTAACTTTTTTGGTCAAATTTGATGACCTTATTCACATGCCGCATATGGTATCACAGGATTGAGCTTTGAATAGGGTTGTGTAGCAAGGTGAAGATGGGTGTGAGACAGGTCATTAAGAAACTGGACGCGTTTCCTCGCGCAGAAGAGCACTTGTTGCATAAAACTAAATCTGGGGCGCTTGGTATGATACAAGAACCTTTTCATGTTTTTCTCTTATCAGGCCCATCTATCTTTTTCAAAGCCGTAGCGAGGAGCTATATATCTTTGTGTTCGTTTTTCTCAATTTAATCTAGGAAGTCTTAGTTTATTGAAAATGGAAGATTTTTGGAGTTAGAACTATGTCAAAGATATGTAGCCTTAATGCTATTTATAAGGTCCATCAAATTAATAGTTTGCGGCTCTTTTTGTTGCTTCATCTTTTTCGCTTCCTCTTTCTGCAGTCTCTATAATTGGTCTAATCATAATGGCCACATTGTTTCTTCACGAACTGGGTTATTATCTTACAACATACACAGTCCATCAGGTTTGCATTCTTTCTTATTACTTTAATTTTTCCCCCAGGTTCTCTCTTCCAGACTTATTTTACATGGGGAAGGAGTTAAGTCAACACATCTCAATTTATGTTCATGCGCTTGTTAATAATAGACTTTTCTTGAAGCATTCAGCTCTTCTAAATTTTCAAAATTAAACACTCTGTAAAGTTTCAAACTTCTAATAACTTATATGCTCCTGTCTAGGAAGTAAAGTGACAAAAGGTGCTAGGACATTCTAAACAGTGGCAAATTTTGAGGATTGAAATTTCGTAACTCTTTCCTATCTAAGTTTTCTGCATTGAATAGTAAGTAAATAATGACTAGTAAGAACTGCTCATTGAATGTTGTGTGGGAAGCTCCAGCAGGCTTGATATAATCTAGGATGGAAAGCCTTGATACCCAGCTGCAAGGTTAATGCTAATATTTTTATATGCTTTTGGAAATTCTTTGCTAGTTCCATGCTAGTGCTTTGCTGGATCGAAGTATATGGAATACAGTATTTGGCATCTCTAATAGCAGTGCGTTTGGATGGTAAACTTTAGATATTTGTTTTACCTATTAACTTCAAGGGTTCTGGGAGCGTTAAGACATGTGAAACCCTTTTGTAGTTCTCTGGTTTTGAAGGCATGTCTTTTGTCTTTGGTTAGAATAGCATGCAGGAGTCTCTAAAAGGATTTTGACAACAAATTTTCTTTGGAAATGACTATTTTCTTCGCCTTCCTGGGAGCTTTCAGCTAGTTATTTGATTACTTTGAGATGATTACATGTGTCCCCTATTGAGGTATTATGTTTTCTTCTCTTCGGCCAAAACTTTCCATAGAGCCCATGACGATAGCCTAGTCCTACCTGTCTGTTGAACCTCTTTGTTTGTTGGGGTAGTTTTCACTTGGTTGATCACTCAAGTTATATACATATACACATATATATATATATTTTGCTTTTGAACAAAGACCACTCAAGTTATATGAAAATAACCTTTTCAATTATTATCATCTTTTGCAGATGTCAGTAGACCTGAAGCGTGGGGAAACTCTTCCAATTCACATAAATATGACATTTCCTTCTTTACCTTGTGATGGTTAGCATGGTCCTTTATTCTTCTTGAAGTTCCCACGTGTTTCTTTTTGATCTGTGTTTTATACATAATGTCTTATTCCTTTATCATAGTGAAGATTCTGAACATATTTTTTATTACTGTGGGCAGTCTTGAGTGTAGATGCCATTGATATGTCAGGCAAGCATGAAGTGGATCTGGACACAAATATATGGAAAGTAAGGCAGTCTGTTGGTCATAACATGTCGTTTTTAATACATCATCAATTCCTTGAATCAGGTTCATTGTTTTATTTGGTCAAATTCTTTCCATGTTGAGGAATTATGGACTCCCTGAGTCCCTCTATGACATAATGAATAGGTCAAACAGATGCATTGCTATTGATGATTTTGTTTGGTGAAATACCAGAGAGTTGACTATCTCTGTTCTTCTCTTATGTCTTTCAATTTTCTAGAATTCAAGAAATAAATAGAGATACAAGGCTTATGGAATTGGATTATAATCCCAAAGATATAGGACCATGATGCAAAACAGAATAACAATACGCAGAAAATGATAACAAAGATATTTCAATAACCTTAGTAACAGAACATCTTTTAGAATTTTATCATGTGATGCCTAACATCACTCCCTTTCAAGCAGGATAGTGATGTTTAGCATTCTCAGCTTGTCTCTCTAATCTTCAAACTTCACTCTAGATAAAGCTTTGTGAGGATATCTGCTACTTGGCATTGGGTAGGTGTTGAGGCAGGCCAATGATTCCAGAATCAAGCCTCTGATCAAGTCCTGGTCTAATTCCTTCTGTTTAGACATGATGATGATTAAGATTTGTCAATGTAGAGTTTTCCATTATTAGCTAACAAGATGATGCAGATTATATAAACTTTTGCCGCCAGCCTAATACCCCAATGACTCTAATAATGCGTCACTTTTTGTTTATTTATTATGCATTCAGTTTCACCCCAATGATACCCCAAATCTGAAATATCTTTTTCATTTGGGATATCTCATTAATTGTTAATCTGATACTTCCAACTTTATTGTGAAAGCCAAACACTATATGAATGAAAAATGCATTATCATGCTGGAAATAAAATTATCAATATGAAGTTATCGCTAGGTTAGATTGAAGAAGAGGGACATACTATTTTTCCCGTCATGAGTGAGATAATTTCTCATCTGATAAGCCTGTTTCAAATCGGAAACAGTGTAAATGTGAAATAGCATTATGTTCTTTTCCAAATATTGTATTTACTAAATGTAGATTTAAGTTCATCAGAATCAAGTGGAATTGCCTAATAAGCTGTTTTCATAAGATTGTCTAACCATACATTGGTAAGCTCTTGTTCTGCTGGACTACTGCTGATAAGGAAAAAATATGACTATCCATGGAGAATCACATGCTTCACGTATGCATGTAACTATCAAGTATTCCACTGTGGACAGTGGTGAATCAAGTTCAAAATGGTAAGAAAATCAGAGAGAACTAGGTTCAACAAATGGAAACCTTGGTTTATAAAATATGTTGCTGGAACTGTAGATGAAATTGCAGTGCTTAATAAGAAATACTGTTGAAGAATATTCAGACCTATTCCTTTGGTGATTATATAGGTTCGTTTAGCTGATCCCAATCATTTGAAATTTAATATTTTTGTTCAAATTCATCATCATAGTTTGGGGATATCTGAACACAGATGATAATTGTAAATAAGTAACATTTTGCAATGCATAATCAACCAACATAATAATTTGATTGCACCGACATAAATGTATTGCTCATCTAGGTTCTTATAATGTAGGAATGGAAATACTAAAACAAGGATATTGTTGAGTTAAATAAAAAGGAATATTCAAAATTATAATATCTAACAAATATTATTGATTCAGCTATAACTATAGCAATTATCCCTTCCCTTTAAAGGAAAACTATTGTGATTATCACTAGCATGAGACAATTTATGACCCCTCTTTTTTCTTCTGTTTTTGGGTGAACATTGACTCTAAATATTATATAATTTAAAATTAAAATATGAGGTCTGCATCAAAATCACCTTAATCGGTCAAAGTCCCTCAATATGCCTATTAATCAGCTCCCAAATACACCATATAAGGGCACTCACCAACTCTTCAACTAAACAGAAAGTTAGCCACCATTATAGTGAGAAAATTTTGACAGGAAGTGTGATATTTAGAAAGAAGGCACTGTGAACCTTCAATGGTTAACTGGATAAGTGAACAACAAAGTGATGGTCTTGCCAAAGAAGAAAAGACAGAACTTTAGAGGGAACAAAATGCAGAAACAGAGGATTAAATGAAGGTGAACGATAAAAACTAGTGGTCTTGGAAACTGATGCGTATGGGTTATGTATTTGGTGGAACTCACTGTTTTATTACCGAATAACTAGGATTCAACAGTACAGCCCCCTTAATGAGGTAAGGAAGAGGGAAAAAATGTGACAATGGACTGGAGTTCCAAGCTACTATTTTGGGAAAATAGGAATGACCGCAAACAGTGATAAAAGACTATATGATTGATAAACAGTAAAGGTAAGGTCTCCCCTGAAATTCTTGAGGTCAGCAGCCCTCCTAACCCATCCACATGCTGCTTGTCTGCCTCCCTTACGCACCCAACCCTAGAAAAGTAATTGGGATGATCATTGGGCTGGGTCTGAGCTGCCTTTGGGCCCAATGTGGCTGGTTGCTCTGGCTTGGTTTGGGCCTCCTTCTACCATACACTGCCCTCATCTTAGTTCTAGGCTCATCAGTATTTCACCATGCTTAATTTACTCCCCTACTCCTTGACTTTTGGAAGGCCTTTGCTTCATAGCTTAATTGTTTACATGGTGTTAAAAACTGAGAAACAACTACCTAGCCACTTGATGTTGGTTATGAACTTCTTACTATGAACGGTTTTAGAGTGTGTAATGATGATTACAGCCGTTTCAGGTGCTCAAACTCTCTTAGTTGTTAAGTATAATTATTAATAATTACTTATGTTTTGGGTTTCAGTTTCTTTAGATGAATTATGGCAGGACTGGAGTCTTGTTAAACTTTGTTTTTCCCCCTTGTCTTCTTTTCTTTATTTTTGTGGTTGTCTTGTTGGGATTTCTTATCCTCTGTTTTTATCTTCATCATCTTTCTTCCCCCAAACGTCTTTTCACTTATCATTGCATTAACTAGTTTGGAGTTGCTGCAGCTTCGCCTGAACAGTCATGGCCATATAATTGGCACTGAATATTTATCAGACCTTGTGGAGAAGGAGCATGCAGCACACAAGCATGGTAATTTGTTATTTCTCTATTTATGTAAAGAATTTTTAACTCGTTGAAAATTGCCATGCACTTTTTGTTCTTTGTTGTATTCAATTCTGGGTTGTCAGATTGCTGATACTGAAAAAATGCACAGACAATAAATGCTTATGCCTATCTGACAAGCAATACTTTTGTTGAAATAGCTAACCATAAATTTCTGAAGAAAAAGGGCTGATGTGTGAGAGTCTATTTACTTTTGGAGTTACCTATTTGATATATTTATTAAAGGTGAAGAAATTAAAGAGAAGAATTGGCTGAGTAATTGATGCTTAGCTTCATAGTTTATTCAATGAGATTGTCCAATACATATAGAAAAGCAAAGGATAAAATCTAATATCTTGAAATTTAAATTGAGATAAAATTAAATCCTATCAAATCTAACTAATTCTAATCTAAATAAAACATTAATAACAAACACTGAATAATAATCTAACTAATCTGGGCTCCTCTAAGTGGGCTTGGGCTTTGTCTTTTAACACTTTCCCTCAAGTTGGCAAATAGATGTTTATCATTCTCAACTTGTAAGTGAAGCCTTCAAACTTTGCAGTTCATAGAGCTTTAGTGCAACTTGTTGACTCGACTAATGTGTATGACATTAATAGTCTCCTTTTCAATCCTCTTTGATAAAATGTCGATCTATCTCAACATGTTTCATCTTGTCATGATGAACTGAATTATTTACAATCTTTATAGTAGCTGTATTATCACAAAACACTTTCATTGGGCCATCATGAGCAATTTTTAGCTTCTTAAGAACCCTTTCAAGCCACATGCCCTCACATATTCCTTGAGCCATTCTTAATTCAGCTTTTGCACTGCTTCGTGAAACAACTAATTGTTTCTTGCTTCTCCATGTGACTAAGTTTCCCTAAACAAATGAATAGTAACCTGTGGTAAATCTCCTATCTACTATTGATCTGGTCTAGTCAGCATCTGAGTAGATCTCTATTCCTCTATGATTTGTTTTCCCAAAGAATAGCCCTTTCCTAGTGTGGACTTTAGATGATGTAATATTTTATAGATTGCTGTCATATGATCCTTATTAGGATTGTTTGAGAATTGACTTACCATTCACTCATATTGCATATGAAATATTTGGCCTTATGCGAGTTAAGTAAATGAACTTACCAACTAAACGTTGGTACCTCCCCTTATCAACAAGATGATAATTTGGCCTTATTCCTAGCTTGAGATTAGTTTCAATAGGTGCAGATGCTAGCCGGCTTCCTGTCATACTTGTTTCCTTCAACAAGTCAAGTGTATACTTTGGGAAACAACAATACCATTCTTGGATCTTGCAACTTCCATACCTATAACGTATTGCAATGAACCAGGTCTTTTGCCTCAAATTCCCTAGCTAGTAGTTTCTTTAAGCTTTCTAGCTCATAAGCATCATCACCTGTGATAATAATATCATCAACACAAACTATTAGAATAGCCAATTTTCCATTGTTATGTTTGACAACGAGGGTATGATTTGCTAGACACTGATTATAACCTTTCTTCTTAACAACACTTGTAAAACTATTTAAAACAAGCTCATGGAACTTGTTTAAGACCATAGAGTTTGAATCCTAGAGAAATGTCCATGCAGCTTTCGTTCTCAAGATCACCATTAGGGAAGGTATTTTTCACATCAAGTTTATTTAGTGACCAACCACAGTTAGTTGCTAGTGAGAGGAGCACCTTGATAGTATTGAACTTTGCTATTGGGGGCAAAGGTTTTGTGATAATCAATTCTATATTACTGAATAAATCCCTTGGCCACCAATCTAGCCTTGTATCTGTTCAGAGTTCCATTAAGGTGATACTTCTTAGTTAATATCTATTTACATCCTATCATAAATTTACTTTTGAGAAGCTTGTTTAACTCCCATGTGTCATTCTTTGCTAGTGCATTCCTTTCTTCATGAATGGCTTTCCTCCATTTAGGAAATTCCAAAGCTTCATTAACAGTTGTTGGAATATCATCATATGAGATTCTAGTTGAAAAAGCCTTTAAAAGAGGATGCTTAAGAGTAAAGGATCTGACCCCTTTTCGCAAGGCAATAGGCCAACGAAGGTCATCATGTGTAGAATTTGAGGCTGGGTTGGATGATTGGCATGAAATATTTGATTCTTCATCTCTGGATTCTCGATCTGTTTGTTGTTCTTTCATATTTGGATTTTGATCCTCAGGTGCATCATTAACATTCAACTCATTTTCCCATTAGTAGCAACCTGTTCTGGGTTAATTTTCAAGGTTTTTGGTACAATGAGTGGTTTAAAAAATGATGACTTAACATAGGGTTGGCCAGTGATGATTCGGTTGTTATCGAAACCTCATCAAATGGCCATTCGTGATTACAACTGCTAAGATCCTTGAATGGGAATTTGGGGAAGGCAATATTGCTTCTCATTAAAAGAAACATCGAAGAGACAAGATATTTGTGTGTAGGGGGATGATGGCATCGATAACTCTGTTGAGTGAGAGAATAACCCAGAAAGATACACTTCAAGGTGAGTTTGGTTTCATAATGAGAACACCATGAAACCATGTTTGCCCAGATCAAGGTAAACATGGGCTCCAAATCAAGGTAAACATGTCCAAAAATGCTATAGATGGTGTGGGGGAACTTTTCTTAATTCTGTTGGTTCTTGCTGCTTGCCTACTTCATTAATCGCTTTTGATGTAATAAACTGCTCATAATTAAGTGCTATTTTTTTGACCTGAAGTTAAGTGTTTATTATATTATATAATATAATTTTTTTTTTTAAAGTGAAGCTACTTATAAACCATGAACAATGCAGCTCATCACTGAAATATGATGAGTGAGAAGAATGGCACAAACACGTTTTTGGTGGTAGACCTTTCCTTCTCTACTTATAGTTTTGGAAAAATAGTGAAGAATCTAATGATTCTGAAGCTGTACTTTATTCGAATAGAATAGTAGACTTAAATAGATACAATTCCCTCAACGAATAAGGTGATTAGGCCGAGATTTTAGGGATTAGGCGAGATACTAGGATCAGGCTGAGATTCTAGGAGTCTAAATCAAATCCTAAGATATATCAGGAAAGGAATCATGATCTCTCTAATAAACAGAAATTTAAAAGAAAGAATCACACAGATTTGCACATCTGCACGGCCCATGGCCCAATAGAGACTGAATAACCAACACTCCCCCTCAAGCTGGAATGCAGATGTCAAACATTCCCAGCTTGTCTCTAAATTTTTCGAACTTGCCTCGATCTAGTGGCTTTGTAAGGATTATGAGATAGGTCAATGATTTTTGATGCTGATCAATATCAACATGCTTTGTTCTATCGTGGTGCACAGGGTTATGAACCATTTGTAGTGCTGACATGCTGTCACACCATAACTTAATTGGTGTATTAACACCGATTCTGATTTCTTTTAGGACATAGTATGATCCACATTCCTTTACAAACACCATTAGCTAGTGCCCTTAACTCAGCTTCTGCACTGCTTCTAGAAACCATAGTTTACTTTTTGCTCCTCCAAGTTACCAAATTACACCAAAAAAATGTAAAGTACGCCCCTGTTGACCTTCTATCAACAAGGGATCTTCCATGGTCTGCATCTGTATATACTATTATGTCTTTTGACGCTCCCTTTTTGAAGAAAACTCCTCTTCTAGGTGTCATTTTCAAGTATCTAAGGATATTATATATTGCTCCTACTGCATAGCTAATATCTGGTCTTGTATGTGATAGGTAGATAAGTTTTCCTACCAATCGTTTGTACCTTTCTGCATCAACTGGTACACCATCCTTTTTGTATTCAAGGTTGACAAAGGGATCCATAGGTGTTGATGATGGTTTAGCTCCCAACATGCCATTTTTTTTTAAGTAGGTCTAGCGTGTACTTTCTTTGTAACACTGAGATCCCTTTGTTTGATCTGGCAATCTCCATTCCAAGAAAATACCTTAGACTCCCCAAGTCTTTCACCTCAAATTCTGTTGCCAAAATCTTCTTTAATCTTGCTATTTCGTCGCTGTCATTTCCGGTTATAACAATGTCATCTATATACACAATTAGGATAGACACTTTTTATTGGAATGGGCCGGACGAGAGCCCACTTAGTTTTACCATTCAGTTTTACTTCATTATCCAGTTGTTTCTTTAGTTCCTAAGATCTCGGCTCATATCTTTAGAATTTATCTGATTATTATCTTTCATTATCCTTTTTCGATTCTTTGTATCCGAACTAGTCAAGGATCAGTGCCTATAAATGTACAGCGATGGTTTCATGAATAATATATATAATTTCCGCACTAAAACACCTACATGGTATCAGAGCGGTGGTACCCACGATGATTCGATTCGGCTACGGGTTGGATCCACCGATCCAAGGCGCGTCGCTCTCTTCGGCGCTAAATTCATCAACGACAGGGAATTCGACGACGAACCATCAAGTGTCACCGGAAACCCAGACCTCGGCGATAACCATTCATCGCCTCAATGGCCAGAATTATTTACAGTGGGCCAACGGTGTTCGACTATATGTCACCGGAAAAGGAAAACTGGACTTCTTGACCGGGAAACAAACCAGACCGCCAATATCAGATGAGAAAAGATACGCCGAATGGGAGGCAGAGAACTCTATGGTTCAGTGCTGGCTCGTGAATTCCATGACTACAGAGATAAGCGCCAGCTTCTCGTTATTTCAATCTGCCAAAGAAGTCTGGGACGCGGCTCGAGATATGTTTGCCTCTATGAATAATCGAGCCGCAATCCTTGAGATAGAGACTAATCTTGATAATCTCAAGCTCGGCAACCTTACCGTTACGGAATACTGGACCAACCTTCTAGTTCTATGGCAGCAATTGGACTCATACGAGGTATATGATTGGTCATGCTCTACCGACGCTACTCTGTACGCCAAGATAAAAGAAGAAAAAAGAATCTACAGGTTCTTACTTGGCCTTAACTCCTCGTTTGATGCAGCTCGTGGACGAATTATGAGCCAAGAGCCCCTCCCAAGCATCCGAGAGGTATTCTTTATGATAAAACAGGAAGAAACAAGGCAGAAGCTCTCCTCTCCAAAGATGCCTACCTTAAACGATGGGGAACCTGGAGCCTTTTTCTCCAAAGGGGGAACCCCTGGAGAGAATAAGAATAAGAAGAGTGGTCGGTGGTGTGATCACTGTCAGAGGTCGGGACATACGAAAGACATTTGC
This sequence comes from Neltuma alba, assembly GCF_004799145.2. Taxonomy (NCBI): domain Eukaryota; kingdom Viridiplantae; phylum Streptophyta; class Magnoliopsida; order Fabales; family Fabaceae; genus Neltuma; species Neltuma alba. The sequence goes on from NW_021635126.1 coordinate 174,332, forward strand.
TGGAAGCTCCATGGCAAGCCACCGAATGTAAAGGGCAGAGGAAAGCAAGAAAACAGGGCCTACACAACTAACAGAGAATCAAAAATCGAATGTGATGACAAATTGAGCAGGGAAGAAATTGACTTTCTTCGGAAATTACTAGACAAGCACGAGACTCACAATGCCTTGGTAGCAACGGGTAATATAGCCTATACAGGTAATGCTGTCTTGGCACTTAAAAACTCGGTTCATAAAAGGGATATGTGGATAGTTGATTCAGGAGCCACTGATCATATGACTGGTAATATCCATTTAATCCACAACCTACAACCGTGTCAAGTGCCTATGTTCATTAAGGTTGCTGATGAAAAATTTATTAAAGTACATGGAATAGGAGAAACTTGTCTATTTGGTTGTCTGGTTCTTGAAAGAGTATTATATGCCCCTGATTTAATGTGTAGTCTTATTTCTGTCAGCAAAACTACCCTCACACAATGCTGCCATGTTAACTTCTCTGCTACTATTTGTGTATTTCAGGACTTGGAGTTGGGGAAGATGATTGGCAAAGCTAAAATACTAGAGGGGCTGTACTGTGTTCAAGAAGGAGCATGGAAAGAAAAAAGGGCACTTCAATCTACCACTCATAACCTGCCTGTTAAAATTCCCAAGGAAGAATTGTTGTTATGGCACTATAGGTTAGGCCATCCAAATTTTCAATACATGTCAAGATTGTTTCCTGAATTAAGAAATAAAATTTCTACTTCTATTTCCTGTGAAATTTGCCAGTTGTCAAAACATACAAGAAGTGTTTACTCTCCTCATTCACATGAATATTCCCAGCCTTTTTCACTCATACACAGTGACTTATGGGGACCTTCACGAATTTCAAATTTGACCCAAACAAAGTGGTTTGTCACATTTATAGATGATCACACACGAATGACATGGGTATACTTACTCAAGGAAAAATCAGACCTAACCCAAACGTTCCAAAGCTTTCATAAAATGATACAGAATCAATTTAATGCCTCCATGAAAATTCTACGTAGTGATAATGGCACAGAATACACCAATTCTATCCTTAGATCATATCTTGAGCAACATGGCATTATTCACCAAACTAGCTGTGTATACTCCCCACAACAAAATGGGACAGCTGAAAGAAAAAATAGGCACCTCTTAGAGGTCACTAGAGCCATTATGCTCACCACAAATGTTCCAACATTCTACTGGGGAGAAGCCATTCTTGCAGCAGCCTACTTGATTAATCGGCTACCTTCACGAACCTTGGGTTTTAAAACTCCAATCCAATTTTTCACCGAAACCTACCCCACACCTCACCTATTTCATTCCCTTCCACAGAAAATATTTGGTTGTGTTGCCTATGTTCATAATATAGGAGGTGGAAAGTTAGAACCTAGAGCCCACAAATGCATCTTCTTAGGGTACTCAAACTCCAAAAAGGGGTATAAATGCTACTCTCCAACCCAGAAAAAATTCTATGTCACCATGGATGTTACCTTTGCTGAGCACCAAAACTACTACCCTAAAACACCCATTCAGGGGGAGAAAGGACAAGAATGGGAGTTTGTTGAGTCAGTTATGACACCGGTACTTCAATCTGAATCCAATAACCAACCTGTCATCCCAGAACATGAACCTGAACCTGTTATTTCAGATCAGACTCCCAACTCTACCCTTCAACCTATACCCGATTTAAACATGGAAACAGAAACAGAAAATGAACAGGAAACTCAGGAGGAAAGAATACAGGACAATGAAGAACGTGAGCATGTCAACACCTCTAGTATTGAGCAACGTCACTCTTCAACCTCAGCTCCAAATCCTGATGATCTTGGGTGGCCCATTGCCTTGAGAAAAGGGGTAAGAAGGTGCACTAAGCATTCCATTAGCTATTTTGTATCTTATGAAAAATTATCTACTACGTTACAAAGCTTTGTTACTAGATTGGATAATGAACAGCTACCAACCGACTTTGATAATGCAATCTGTGATCCCCATTGGAAAAAGGCTATTGAAGAAGAACTAAATGCACTATATAAAAACCAGACATGGCAGGTCACTGAGTTGCCTAGCGGTAAGAAGACAGTGGGATGTAAATGGGTCTTTACAAAGAAGTACAATCCAGATGGCTCAATTAACAAATACAAGGCTAGACTTGTGGCGAAAGGGTACTCTCAGACTTATGGCATAGACTACCAAGAAACATTTGCTCCTGTTGCTAAACTCAATACCATTCGAGTACTTTTATCATTAGCAGCCAATTTGGATTGGCCTCTCCATCAACTCGACGTGAAGAATGCCTTCTTGAATGGTGACTTAGAAGAGGAAGTTTATATGGAAGTTCCGCAAGGACTGCCGGATAGGGGAAAGCCAGGAATGGCTTGTAGACTTCACAAATCACTTTATGGTTTAAAACAATCACCAAGGGCATGGTTTGAGAAATTCACCAGAGCAGTAAAAGGAGTTGGATTTACTCAGTGTCAAGCGGATCATACACTATTTGTCAAACATTCAAGAGGTAAAATGGCCATCTTAATTGTATATGTTGATGATATCATCTTAACAGGTGATGACGCATTGGAAATAACAAAGCTCAAGAAGTCTCTTGAGAGGGAATTTGAAGTAAAAGACCTAGGAGGATTGAGATACTTCCTAGGTATGGAGGTAGCCCGTTCAAAGAAAGGTATAGTAGTCTCTCAATGAAAGTACACTCTAGATTTGCTAAAAGAAACTGGTATGACGGGTGCAAAACCAGTAGACACACCAATGGAACCAACCAAAAGATTGGATAATAAAGAAGAAGAGGAAGAAATCTCTCGTGACAAGGAAAAAGAGAGAAAAGCCAAACCAAAGAGGGACCAAACACCTGTGGATGCTGAAAGGTACAAACGGTTAGTAGGTAAACTACTATATCTTTCCCACACTCGCCCAGACATAAGCTATGCGGTAGGAGTAGTAAGCCGGTTCACCAATGAACCCTTGGAAGAACATATGAATGCTGTGTATAGAATATTGCACTATCTCAAAATGACTCCTGGTCGAGGATTGTTCTTTGCCAAAGGAGAATCCAGAGAGATTATTGTATATATAGATGCAGATCATGGAGGTTTTCTACCGGACAGAAGGTCAACCTCAGGGTATTGCACTATGGTCTGGGGGAATCTTGTGACTTGGAGGAGCAAAAAGCAAACAGTGGTATCCAGGAGCAGTGCAGAAGCCGAACTGAGAGCAATAGCTCATGGCGTGTGTGAAGGTCTCTGGATAATACGAGTTCTAAAGGAACTGAGACTTACTCCAACTAGCCCTATACAACTAAAGAGTGATAGTTTGTCAGCCATTGGGATGGTAAGAAATCCTATTCATCATGAAAGGACGAAGCATGTAGACATTGACAAGCATTTTATCAAAGAGAAAGAAGATTCAGGGATCATAGAGATTTCCCATGTGCCTTCTCACTGTCAAGTGGGAGATCTGTTTACCAAAGCATTGCCAAGACCATTGTTCGAAGCATTCAGAGGCAAGTTGGGAATGATAGACATCTATTCGCCAACTTGAGGGGGAGTATTGGAATGGGCCGGACAAGAGCCCACTTAGTTTTACCATTCAGTTTTACTTCATTATCCAGTTGTTTCTTTAGTTCCTAAGATCTCGGCTCATATCTTTAGAATTTATCTGATTATTATCTTTCATTATCCTTTTTCGATTCTTTGTATCCGAACTAGTCAAGGATCAGTGCCTATAAATGTACAGCGATGGTTTCATGAATAATATATATAATTTCCGCACTAAAACACCTACACTTTTCTTTCTGAATGTTGGACAAATAATATATGATCTGACTGGCACTGCATATAACCATATTTCTTCACTACTTTGGTGAATCTTTCGAACCATGCCCTTGGAGACTGTTTGAGACCGTAAAGGGATTTATACAGTCTGCATGCAGCTTTCAGGTTTCCATGTTCTGCTAGTCCTCAGGAACTCTCATATACACTTCTTTCTTGAGATCCCCATTTAGGAAAGCATTCTTAACATCAAGTTGGTGAAGGGGCCAATCAAGGTTGGCTGCTAAGGACAACATTATTCTTATAGTGTTTAGTTTCGCCACTAGTGCAAATGTTTCTTGATAATCAATCCCCTCTATTTGAGAAAAACCTTTAGCCACTAGTCAAGCTTTAAACTTGCTTATAGACCCATTTGGGTTATATTTAATAGTGAAGACCCATTTGCACTCCACTGTCTTCTTTCCATGTGGGAGGCTGACAATCTTCCAAGTCTGATTTTTATCAAGTGCTCGCAGCTCCTCATCTATAGCTGCCTTCCACCTAGGATCCCTAGCAGCTTCATCAAAAGTTCTGGGTCCCTGTCAATGCTAGTAACAAAATTCCTCATGCATGATGATAGCTTATCATAGGATACAAAATGGCTAATAGGGTGTTGAGTACACTTCCTTACCTCTTTTCTAAGTGCAATGGGCCATCTAAGATCATCAGGTTGGGTTGATTCTTGGCTTTGCCCAGAACCTCAAGAGCCTCTACTGTTTGCCTTATTCTCCTTATCAAAATCTGCATCTGTTTGGTCATCATCACTGTCCCGTACTGCATTGTTAGGCATCATGCTAGGGTTAAGTGTATTTAGGTTGGTTTTGGGTGGAGTAGAACCAGTGTTAAAGTCTGTTTCTGGACATACAGAATGCTGTTGAGGATCAGGTACAGGTGTAGGAGGTGCTGTTAGGGGCATTTCGGGTTCTGTTGTGGGTGTGTCAAGTGTAGGAACTTCTGGTTCTGGTGTGGAAGTGTCTATTTCTAGTGTTGCAGCACTGGTAGGTATGGTAGGTTGGGTGTGTTGTGGGTGTAAAAGCTCCCATTCTCTGAAAGTCTCCCCCTGAATGGGAGATTTTGGATAGTAGGCTTGGGTCTCATCAAATTGAACATCCATAGTGACAAGGAACTTACGCAGGGATGGAGAGTAGCATTTATACCCCTGCTGGGTAGAAGAATAGCCTAAAAAGATGCACTTTAGGGCTTTTGGGTCAAGTTTACTTCCATGGTTGTGATAAATATATGCTACACATCCAAAAACTCGCAGGGGAAGGTCACGGGTAAGGGAGTTGGGGGGATAGGCTTTGGTGAGAAGGTTTATTGGGGTTTGGAAACCAAGGGTTTTGGATGGGAGTCAGTTGATCAAATGAACAGCAGTGAGGAGAGCTTCTCCCTAATACTGTTTAGGGACATTATGTGTAAACATAAGAGATCTGGTAACCTCTAATAAGTGACAGTTCTTGCGTTCAGCAGTCCCATTCTGCTTTGGGGTGTCAACACAACTAGTTTGATGAATAATCTCGTGTTCCTGAAGGTATTTCTATAGGGTTTGGCACATGTACTCTCGTCCATTATCACTTCTCAGGATAAGAATTTGAGTTTGAAATTAAGTTAGGATCATTCTGTGAAATTTGATGAAAGTAGCAAGTAGGTCAGATTTTTCTTTCATTAGGAACCCCGAGGTAAGTCGTGTGTGATCATCAATGAATGTAACAAACCATTTAGCATGAGTGAGAGAAGGTAGGCGAGATGGCCCCCATATGTCACTGTGAATGAGATTAACAGGCTTTGTGTATTGATGTGAGCGAGGTTTATAAGTTGCTTTGGTTTGTTTTGAGAGCTGACAGACTTCACACATGAAGGATAAATCATTCTTATTTGAAAATTGAGGAAATAACTTGGACAAATAATGAAAATGAGGATGCCCTAGTCTATAATGCCATAACAAAGCATTTTATTTTCTAAAGTAGCGGAAAAAACAGAGGAATGTGTCACAGAATTGATGATATTTCCTTTGTGTTGATTCTCTTGAACTTCCAAACAGTAGAGGTTTTCTAGGATCTTAGCTGTGCTAATCATCTCCCCTCGCTTCAGATCCTGAAACACACATTGAGTAGCAGTGAAATGAACATCACAGTTCTGATTTTGAGTAATAGTAATTATAGAAAGTAGATTGCATTTCAATCCAGGGGTATAAAAGACATTATGTAGAATTATTTCTGGGGTTATATATGCAATTCCAAGGCCCTCAACCTTTAGGGCTTTACCATCAGCTACTTTTACATAGATATTTATGGTACGTGGTCTTATTTTGGTCAAAAGTTCTCTGTTCCCAATCATATGATCTGTTGCACCTGAATCCACAATCCAGAGTCTTGAATGATGTATGTCAGCTTTTAGTGCTAATATAGTTTTACCTGTGTGGGCAACATAACTTGCAACAAGGATTGTTCCCCGGGCATCATCTTTTTCCAGGAATTTTCTGAGTAGATTCAGTTCTTTGTTGAATTCTGGTTCATTCTTGTTATCAGTTGTTCCAACAAAGCCTCGGCCATCCTGTCTCCCCCTTTTTAAAGGTTTCCCATGTAGTTTCTAACACACCTCTCTAGTGTGGCCTCTTTTTCTGCAATGGTCACACCACTTGCTCTGTTTTCTGGAGTCATCTTGAGGACCCCCTTTTGACATAGGCATTCGGTTGACTTGGTTCATTCCTCAATTCAGTGGAAGTAAGTCTTTTTCTGCTTTCTTCATTCCTAACAGTGAAGAATACTTCCCTTAGAGATGGCAATGTGTCGAGTCCCATTATTCTTCCTCAGACTTCTTCAAAGCTGTCATCCAATCCGAGTAAAAACTTAAAGACCCTTTTCTATTCTTTTATCTTTGCATAGAGAGCTGCATCTCCTGTACACTTCCAATCATAGGATTCATACATGTCCAGTTATTGCCATTGAATGACTAGCCAACTAGGTTAGTGTAGTACTGAGTTATAGAAAGACTTCCCTTTTTGAAATCATGAAGAAATCTTCTTTCTATTTCCAGAATGACAGTTTTGTTCTTCAGTGCAACGAACATGTCCCTTGCAGCATCCCAAACTTCTTTTGCAGTCTGGAAAATGTGAAGTGAGCATTGATTTCAATTGTCATGGAGTTTATCAACCAGGCTTGCTCCATGGAATTTTCAGCTTCCCAAGTAGGATACTTTTAATCACCTTTAGCTGGATTCTGGACAGAACCAATGAAGTATCCATATTTGCCTTTGCCCATAATATATAACCGAACACTAGATGACCATTGCATATAATTTTCACAGTTGAGTTGATGAATTGTGATAGATGTAGGGCTTGACTCGGTTGTGTTTTGGTGGCTGGTAGAACCAGTTGCTGTTGCCATCAATCTGATTGAATTCTGGTGGCTGGTAGAACCAGTCGCTGTTGCCATTGGCCCTGCTTGGCTGCTTACGGAAACCCTAGGGTTGTTTTGGCTATCATTGTTGAAGCCCATTCCAAACTGGATCATTTCTGCTCTGATACCATGAAGAATCTAATGATTTTGAAGCTGTACTTTATTCGAATAGAATAGCAGACTTAAATAGACACAATTCCCTCAATGAATGAGGTGATTAGGCTGAGATTTTAGGGATTAGGCCAGATACTAGGATCAGGCCGAGATTCTAGGAGTCTAAATCAAATCCTAAGATATATCAGAAAAGGAATCATGATCTCTCTAATAAATAGAAATTTAAAAGAAAGAATCACATAGATGTGCACATATGCACGGCCCATGGCTGAGACTAAATAGCTAACAAATAGAAATTAAGTTTGAGATAAACTCTTAATGAGAGAAGATAGTTCTATGACTTGATAAAATCCGCAACTTGCACAAACATCTCATGATGAACACTATGCAACCTTGTTACAAACAAATCCAAATTGGAGAACAACAAATTAAGATAAAAAGAAGTCACTCTTGGAAATTAAGCAGCATTCTTCTTTTAAAAGTTGGTGTTTTTGATGTACCAGACACTTTGGGCACTAGCTATCCCTTTCTTAGGTGACTCTTTCCTCTCTTTGGGTGCCAGTTTGGCTTGTTTTCTGTTTTCACTTTGGAGTCTAGTGGTCTTTGATCCTTTGGGAAATCAAGCAACATTTAATTTAGTTAACTTTCAATTGAATAATAATCACAAAGGTTAATTTAAAGTTGAAACGGTCACAAAATTTTGATTGCACTTGCTTCATCCAGCAATTTACATATTTTGAAGTAAAAAATTACCCACAAAGATAAATCAGCTGATGATGAGTTTAGCTATCAATTAAATTTAGTGAAATTGCGTAACTGAAAATCATCAAATAAACTTAGATATTAAAGTTTGGGAAGATTCATGAGAAATTTGGAATAATTAGAATTAGAGAGAAAAGCAGGGACTAAAATGAAAGTATGTAGGGACCAAATTTCAAAGAATTTTAAAATTTTGGAGCTTTAGGGTAATGACAAAAAATTGAGGGGACTAGTGAAACGAATTCATTATTTGAAGATGGTCACAACATTGGCAAAGTTTGTTTCCATGGTTAAACATTCGTAATTGGATCTGTGTCCATGGTTCAGATGTTGGACCATCACTTTGATGATGAAGATAAGGTCGAAATACCTTGGATTGTTGCAAAGATGAGATTGTCAAAAAATTAAAATTGCCTATAAGTTTCTATATTTAAATATTTGTGATGTATTGATCCTTTTAGAAAGCAAGATTTGGCCATTTTGTAACCCAAAATTTTCTTTGTCACTTAGAAGAAAGAAGAGAGGAAGTAGCAGTAGTGTTACCAGAAGGAAGAGAAGAAGAAAATACTAAGGATTTGAGATAATTTTCTATACTGTTAGCATTTTACAAGATGATCTGATTTCCATATTAAAATCCATGGCTTAAGGTAAGTCATTGGAATTGAAGGTATTGATGGAGAGAAATTGTAATTTTCTGAATAGTACGCTATATATTTCACTGAAGTTTGAACAAGGGTTTACGTGATATATAGGATTTCACTGAGTGAGGGTTTACATGAGATATAGGATAAAGAGAATAAACATAATTAATGTAAATCTGATCACATCCCCTAAATTCCTCCTAAAGATAAGGAAATAATGATAAGAGTCAGATTTTGTCATAATCTGACCGTTACAAAAGATACACCTATTTAATTCTAGGAGATTAGGTTAAAACTGATTTGTGGGCTTTTTGGCAGCAGGCCCACTTTCCCACAGAAAACAAACTAATTAAACAAAAGTCGTGAGTCCTCTATTCATTCTCCTATCAGTTTAGTTTGCAAGAATTCCATAATTAGCTAGAATATGAGCCAGATTTATCTGGTCATGATTGATAACGAAGGGTGATGTTCTTGAGATTCTTGGTAATAAAACTTGCATGGGAATGAATAGGAGACTCATTTCTTTTGTTCAATTGGGTTGCTTTCTCCCAACCAATAACTTAAATCATGAAGAATTGTCTCAAACATTGGATTTTTAATATGCAAATCAGATCCTCTTACAAATCTTAGTAAAGAAATGACGTCTTGATATCTTGGCAAAAAGCTAATGATATAGAAAACTTACTCAGATCTGCAGTATTTTCTTCCCCCTTCTCCTAGTAATGTTATTGCTGCTTCCTCTCTTCTATCTTTTAGGTGTAAAAGGCTAGGGTTGGGAGTGGATATAGATAAGTATAGGCAATTTAATATTTTATGAATCTCTTTGGCCTTATTTATCTATTTTAATGCTCTGGGGTACTTTTGACTTTATATATTTTATTTAATGACTTTCGTTCAATATTCCTCTCAGCTTGCTTTATTGCTGTCTCCAAAATTGTAGTATTTGTTGCTACTTGATCCCTACGTATATTCAGTTCAGTCCTTAATATTTTTTCAAATTTTGATTTTTTTTTTATTTCCCCGAATCTTCCCAATCATTTTTACAAGTAAGTGTTTGGGATGTTACATCCAGCATCTCAAAACGTGTTATCAAGGTCACGGATGAAATTGGTGGTTGTGCATCCACACACAGCAGAGTGATGGTTTATGGGGAAGAATAATGTTGGACTTTCATCATCTCTCTTGGACTGTTCATAGGGTTTTGAAGAACTCGAAGAAATTTTTGGGCCAAAAGGTATTTAAGTTGACAGAATAATTTGTCGGATAATGAAATCAGAGCTATAGCAGAGAAGGAAGTGGAAGCTCCCTCGGATAAGTGGTTGGAGCTCTGAACTTTTTGTGGTTAATATAAAAATAATTATTAATTATTAATAGACAGATTTTAGGGGATTAGAGTAGATTTGAATCATTCCTATTATCTCCTCCTATCCCGAATATCTCTGTGTAATCTCTCCGTATTTCCTAGATACTCTTCTGCTGTATATATACACTGTACCGTATACGTGAATGAATGAATAAGAGATGAATTTCACTGAATAGCTTCATGGTATCAGAGCCCCACTGGTTTTGGCCACGTCATTCTCATTCGTCTCCCCTGTTCGGCTGTTCCCTGTAATCGGCCACGTCTAGGTTGATGGATTCCCCCAAGTCTTCCTCCACGTCAGACTCACCCTGTGTCGAGCATCATTCTGGATTGACTACTAATGGCGACTCATCTCCTATGGTGATCGTCTCGGAAAAAACTCACGGACAGCAACTACCGTGAATAGGCGCAGGCGGTATGCTTAGCCATCGGAGGTTATGGAAAGCTGGGTTATATCACAGGTGAGTCAAAACCTCCGTCTGACCCTGCGTCTCCCGATATGACCAAGTGGGTCACCGAAAACTCTGTGGTATCCTCATGGTTGATCAATGCCATGTCTTCCTACCTCAAACAGAGCTTCATGTACCTGCCGTCAGCTAAGACATTTGGGATGCTGTGAGAGATTCATACTCTGATGGTGAAGATCTCTCCCGTATGTATGCCCTCAAAACCAGGACTTGGAATCTTAAACAAGGCATTTGGAATGTTACCGAGTATTGGCTTGAGCTTGTGGCTGTGTGGCAAGAACTGGATTTACTCGCTATTGAGGAATGGTCTTCCTCTGCTGATGCGGCACATTATTGACAAAATGTCAAGAAGGAGCGGGTATTTCAATTCCTCGCGGGTCTCAACTCAGAATTCGATGATGTTCGTAGCCGTATCTTGAGCAGTCAATCCTTGTTGTCTACGCGTGAAGCCTTCTCCGAGGTTCGCAAGGAAGCCTCTCGTCATCAAGTAATGTTACCTGAACCTATTTCTTCCCTCTCTGACTCCTCTGCCTTGGTTAGTAAGGCAACCGGTTTGGCACCTCCATCCACCAAGCCTAAGGTCGTTTGTGATCATTGTAAGAAATTTGGTCACACACGTGATCGTTGCTGGGATCTTCACAGCAAGCCTGTTGATTGGAAGTCTCGTAAAGGGAAACCTTGTGGTTATCATGTCTCCCGTGAGCCACCTACGGCTTCCACTGATTCTTCTCCCGTTGCTCTCAATGCCCAGTTCACTCAATTACTTGACTTACTAAAGGGTCTTCAACCCCAGCCACAGGTTGCTTCTCCTGTTGCTTCTGCCTCTGTTGCCAGTAAAGGTAATGGTCCGTTTGCTCTTCATTCTTCGTTTCCTTCTACCAAGTAGATTGTTGACACGGGCGCTACTGATCATATGACTTCTGATGCCCGTATGTTTGTCACTTATTTCCCTTGTGTTGGTCATGAGAAGATCACAACAGCTAATGGCACTGGCTCTACTGTTATCGGGAAGGGCACGGTTCATATTTCTGATTCTCTAAAACTTGAATCTGTCCTGCATGTCCCACATCTGGCTTGTAATCTTTTATCTATTAGCAAGTTGACTAAACATGCGAATTGTGGTGCTTATTTCTTTCCCACTTATTGTCTATTTTAGGATCTCTCCTCGGGGAAGATGATTGGCACAGTTAAAGAGCATGAAGGTCTCTATTATCTGGACATTTCTACCATACGAGCATTGTGTTCCCGCATGCATGGTTTTGTCTCCTCTTCTGATAATGATATTTCCTTATGGCATAAAAGGATGGGTCATCCTTGTTTTTCCTATTTGCAACGCTTGTTTCCTCAATTAAGCATTAATAAAAATTCTTTTCCTCTTGTGACTCTTGTGAATTTGCTAAATGGTTTGTTACGTTCATTGACGACCATACCCGTATGTCTTGGGTCTACTTACTGAAGGACAAATATGATGTTTCATCTATTCATGGATTTTCACAACCTCATCAAAAATCAGTTTAATTCCTCTATTCAAGTCTTGTACTCTGACAACTATACTGAGTATTTCAACTATTACCTACACCATTTTCTGAAATCCAACGAGATTGTTCACCATAGCTCTTGCCCGAATACACCCTAACAAAATGGTATCGCGGAACGCCAAAATCGCCATCTACTTGAGGTTGCTCGAGCTCTTCTCTTCACATGTAATGTACCCAAATTCTTTTGGGGTGATGTCATTCTCACAGCTACCCATCTCGTCAATTGTATGCCCTGCCGAGCTCTTTCCTATGTCTCTCCTTTAGACAAACTCCGTGAAACTCATACTCTCACATCTTGATCATTCCCTTCCGCTTCGTGTCTTCAGTTGCTCAGTCTTTGTCCGTCTCCATCATACCCAATCCAAATTTGATCCTCGTGCTGTTAAATGTATCTTTCTTGGCTATTCTTCGACTCAGAAAGGGTAAAAATGCTTTGATCCAGTTTCCAAGCTTCCTTTGTCAATCACGATGTCACTTTCTCTTAACACAAACCTTATTTTCCTAAGCCTTCAATTCAGGGGGAGAGTTGGAGTGAATATCAGCCTAAGAAAAATATGCCTGAACCAATACCTCGCTCGTTGAGTCTGTACCTCCGCTTGTTGAGTCTGTACCATCACCTGAAGCTATCCCTTCTTTGACTCCTTCACTTGACCCTAACCAAATGCCTAAGGCAGGGGGAGACACAACCAAAAATAAGTACAACAAGGTCTACTCTCGAAAAAATAAAGAGATAATAGAGACTAACATGCCCATGGCAGTGCCAGAATCAGAACCGGTGAAAGATTCTAGAGAGACTGAGTTGAGGATTGAAGATGATCTGCCCATTGCTTGAGAAAGAAGGCACGCTCTTGCACCTCACATCTTATTCAAAAGAGTGTGTCCTATACCACACTATCAAAACATTATCGTGCTTTTGTGACTGAGCTTGACAGGATCAATGTACCTAACAACGTATATGAAGCACTTGAACATCCAGAATGGAGGAAAGCAATAATTGAAGAAATGGTGGCATTGGAAAAGAATGGAACCTGGGAAATAGTTGACTTACCAAAGGGAAAGAAAATGGTGGGATGCAAATAGGTATTTACCCCAAAGTATAATGCAAATGGCTCACTAAACAAGTTCAAAGCGCGTCTGGTAGCAAAGGGTTTCACTCAAACCCATGGAATAGAATACAATGAAACGTTTGACTTGGTAGCAAAACTAAATACCATCAGAGTATTACTGTCTATTGTAGCTAATCTGGATTGGTCACTGCAACAGTTAGACATCAAAAATGCATTTCTAAATGGGGAATTAAAAGAAGAAGTATACATGACTTTACCTCCAGGTTTTGACAAGGGAAGAAGAAACCAGGTATGTAAATTAAAAAAATCTCTATACGGTCTGAAACAATCACCAAGAGCATGGTTCGATAGATTCTCCAAGGTTCTAAGAGTAGAAGGCTATAAGCAAAGTCTATCTGATCATACAATGTTTGTCAAAAAGAATGGGATGTTGACAACAATCCTCATTGTCTACGTGGATGACATCATTCTTACTGGAGATGATATAAAAGAAATGGATAGAATAAAAGGTGCTCTAAACCAAGAATTTGAGGTCAAGGATCTAGGCAATCTAAAATACTTCCTTGGAATGGAAGTTGCAAGGTCACAGAAAGGAATTTATGTCTCTCAAAGGTAGCATATTCTGGATCTACTTGAGGAAACTAGTATGCTTGGATGTCGACCAAGTAAAACTCCTATAAGTACCAAGAAGAGCCAAAACAAGAAGAAAATCATGACTGAAGAAGAAAAACAGAAGCAAAGGAAAGATGAGGAACTAGTAGATACTAGAAGATACCAAAGGTTGGTTGGAAAGTTAATTTACTTATCACATACAAGGCCAAACATAGCTTTTCTAGTAAGAGTGGCTAGCCAGCACATGCATTCACCCAAGAAAAAACATATGGATGCAGCCTACAGGATCTTAAGATACTTAAAAGAAACACCTGGGGGAGGACTGTTCTTTAAGAAAAGTGACTCTAGAACAGTGGAAATTTACACTGATGCTGATTGGGCAGGAGCTCGAGAAGATAGCAGATTAACATCTGCGTATTGTACGTTTATATGGGGCAATCTTGTAACACGGCAAAGTCAAAAACAAAAAGTTGCTCCAAAAGCAGTGCAGAATCTGAGTTAAGAGCCTTAGCACAAGGTATCATGGAGGGTTTGTGGCTGGAGAGAGTAGTTGCAGAAGCTCATTTATAGATCAGTGGACCACTAAAACTGTTCTGTGACAACAAAGCTACCCTAAACATGGCTTTAAATCTAGTACACCACAGCAGAACCAAACATGTTGATGTTGACTGGTATTTCATTCGAGAGAAAGTGGAGGATGGAATTATATGCCTATCCTACGTACTCTCAAAACAGCAACTAGCAAATATTCTCTCATCAAAGGGCTACCGGAAGACATATTTGAAAATTTCATGAGCAAGTTGGACATGATTAGCATCTATGATCCAACTTGAGGGGGAATGTGGTTAATATAAAAATAATTATTAATTATTAATAGACAGATTTTAGGGGATTAGAGTAGATTTGAATCATTCCTATTTTCTCTTTCTATCCTGAATATCTCTCTCTGTGTAATCTCTCCATATTTCCTAGATACTCTTCTGCTGTATATATACATTGTACCGTATATGTGAATGAATGAATAAGAGATGAATTTTACTGAATAGCTTCACTTTTAAACTAAGTGATGATGATTGTCGAGGTTTTCAAGCACACTTCTCTGTGGCAACCCATCTTTTGTCCAACTTGTAATGGGAATGTTGAAAGTGGTACATTAATTTAACTGATTAAATCTCTGTTTAATGAACTTCTACTCAACTTTGTCCTCTGTCCTCAATGTCTGGTGCAATTATGAATAGCTTGTAGTTTGTTCAGAAGGAGAGAGATTAAAGGGTAGGCTGCAGGTTCTCTGGCTGGATGAATCATCAATAAAATCACAACTATGATACCTATTCTGGGAATCTATTGCAAATGACTAGTTTTATGGCTGGAAGGAATAGACATCCAAGAATAATTCCATATTTTAGGTCTTTGCTATTGTTCTTAGTATGAAGTAGCATGTTAAAAGAATGATACCATAGTTTTATCATGTATAATAACGTATATAAATTTCACATTTGAAACAGATCATGGAAAAGATCATCATGAGGGTTCAGAAAATAAGATTCATCTACAAGGCTTTGATGAATCCACTGAAAATACAGTCAAGAAGGTGAAGGAAGCAATAGCAAATGGGGAAGGATGTCGGGTAAGAATTCCACTTATCATGTCATGGACCATGTCTACCTTTTGAATGGGAAAGACTGAGTTTTAATGTGTTTCTTTTGTAGGTTTATGGTGTTTTAGATGTCCAGAGGGTTGCTGGAAATTTCCATATTTCAGTTCATGGACTAAATATATATGTTGCCCAAATGGTAAGATTTTGTTCCTTCCTCATTGGTCTTGTTAGTGTCTTTTTTTTTAATATATATTGAAAAAGTCAAATACATTATTAAAATAAAGAAACAGCATACATTAGTGACACAACAAACAGACACGCATAGATAGACATAACATTTTGGGCTCCTTCATACGTATCAAACTGGAGCCTGAATAAACATTGTAAAACCATAACACACTAGTGGACAACAGCAAATGAAAGACATATCTGAGGTGAAGCCCAAATCATTTGGAAAGTGCTCCAACCTGGATGCAAGTCTTGGTAGTTATTTTGTTTAGTGATTTTAAATATACATAGAGGAATTCTTGTCAAATTTCACTGTTCTGAACAGTACATGTGACTAGAAGGACTACATCACATATTTTAATAGGTAGTATTAGTCTCTCTAAGAGGCCATGGCCCAAGGTGCATGGCTCCAAGAGACAAATTTCTGTGATAGAGTAAATGGCACAGATGATATTAAGGATCCATAGAAAAGGATTTTTATATCCGTCCTCAGACCTTATATCAGAAGAGTAAATATCCTATCCAGAGGGGGGAATAATCTTTTCCTTTTTACATTACCGTTCTAAGGAATTATTTGGGGGAGTGATTCCATGCTTGTGGGTGGATAATAGTGTTGACATGTTTAGAAAGAGTGAAATGAAAAGAGGAAACGGATGTATATAGTTATAAAGGCTGTCATGGTTGGTTTAACTAAAGAGTCGGTGAATTAGCTGCTAGTTGGATCTGGATCTCATCCTCGTCTTTTGCTCTCCTTTTCTTCTCATCTCATCTCCTTCTTTGAGAATAAAAATTGAATAGTTGAGACTTAATATCTTATAAAATTATATTAAAGCACTATGTAAAAAATAAAAAATACTATTAGAATTTGATTTGGACAATTCACAGCTATAGACTACCTAAAAATAGAAAAACAATGGTTTTGCAAAATACTGAGTATCAACTGTTCATTTTCAATCCAATGGTGGGAATGGGATGAGGAGAAGAAAAAGAGGTGACAGGAGGATCCTGATCTCCGTTAGTTTGGTCCATTTAACTATTAAAACTGGACAAAAAGAAAACTGGTAAAAAACATTAAAACCAATCAAAACTAGACAAATTGTGAAATAAACTAAAATACAGGCTAACTAGTTGAGAAATAGACCTCAGAACACAGACCTGATGAGTGCCCAAGTACCCTGGCAGGTAGTGGAGGAGTATTAATGATCTATTTGAAGTTGCAATGCCTTCTCTCCTTGTTTTGGATGATACGTGAACAATTTAATGCCAGAAAAGATTGCTTTATTTGAAATGACAGTGTATGATACTTATAAGAATAATCCTAGGTTATTAGAAGATTCTAGGATCAGTCGATAATTACATAATTAGAGGAGAATTAGGAAAATTAGCAAATTCAAAATTCAAAAAACAAGAATCTTGTAATTCATTGAATAATTCATGTATATTACTTTATGGGAATCGATACAAGTATATATAGGTGACGAACACTTCATGTAATCTAATTACAATCAATCAAAATTAAAGAAAATATTCCTGCCATAAATTCTAATGAAATCGCACAGAGGGTGGTGAGAATCTTGGATACTATAATAGGAAAGAAATCTGATTTCCACTTAATGACCAACGGTCATATGTGACAGCCTATACCTTGTGATTTTCTAACACTCCCCCTCGAGCTGGAGAATATATCTAGCATTCCCAGCTTGCTTCGTAATCCTTCAAACTGTACCTTGGCCAATGGTTTTATCATGATGTTTGCAATCTGATTGTGTGACCTGATATAGGAGAGATTGGTTATTCCCTCTTCAAAGCCCTCAATTCTTCTTCTATGGCCCCTCTCCAATTCAGATCCCTTATGGCTTCTTGGTAAGTAGCCAATATGTGTTCATTTGCTAACCTTGTAACAAAGCTAGGAATGGAGGATGACAACTGGTCATATGAAACAAAGTTACTGATAGGATGTCTAGTACAGGATCTTACCTTTTTTCTTAAGACAATAGGCCATCCAAGATTATCAGGACTAGGAGTTGAAGTTGAGTCTTGGTGTTGCTCGAAACTAGAGGACACTTTATTGTGCTGATTTGTCTCGACTTCACTCTCTGTGCTTTCTGTAGATTCTGGAATCGCTTCTTCACTTTTGAATTCTGGATCATTAGGGTCCATTGTACCAGATTCCTCATTTATGGCATTACTAGGCTTTTCAATTCTGTCCAGGTTTGAATTCAAGTCTGGGTTTATTGGAATGGGTTGGAAAGGCTCGGCTTGAGGTGGATTTATGGTAGTTTGGGGTTCAGGTGTAGATGTGGTCAAGTTTCGAGGAGTTTGAAGTTCATTTTTAGGAAGCAAAAACTCCCATTCCCCTTCACCCTCCTCTTGAATGGGTGTTTTGGTATAGTAGGGTTGAGTTTCTTTAAAGGTAACATTCATTGTGACAGAGAACTTATTAAAGCTAGGAAAGTAACATTTGTACCTTTTTTGGGTGGAGGAATAGTCAAAGAATATGCATGTAATGTCATGAGGGTCAGTTTGCTACCATGATCATTGTGAACATATGCTATGCACCTAAACACTTTTTCAGGAATGTGAGTGAGTAGATGCGAGTTTGGGTAGTTTTTAGATAGAACTTGGATTGGATTGTGAAAGTTGAGTGTTTTGGATGGTGGGCGATTTATGAGATGTGTGGCAGTCAAGAGTGCTTCTCTCGAGTAAAATTTGGGCACGTTATTGGTTATCATAATGGCTCGGGTCACTTTAAGAAGGTGGCGATGTTTTCTTTCAGTTGTCCCATTTTGTTGGGGTGTATTTACACAAGCTGTTTGGTGTATAATCCCATGTTTTTTGAGGCAGGCTTGAAGATTTGAGTTCATAATTCCCTCCCATTATCACTGTGCAGAACTTTTATTGATGTGTTAAATTGATTCACAATCTGTGGAAGTTCATGGTAATTTGAGTAAGCTCTGATTTTTCTCTCATGAGAAACACCCAAGTAACCTGTGTGTGATTATCAATTTGTGTTGAAACCATTTTGCATTTGCTAAGGTTGAAACACAAGCTGGCCCCCAAATGTCACTATGCACAAGGGAAAAAGGGTGAGAAAATTGATGAGGATGGGCTTTGTAATTGCTTTATGTATGTTTGGACAGTTGACATACTTCACAAGGAATGGAAAAAGCATTTTTATTCATAAAATTTGGAAACATTCTGGACATATAATTAGGACTTAGATGGCCTAACCTATAATGCTATAAAACAGCTTCTTTATTCGAGAGTTGCTTGATGGAGTTCCTTTTTGTAGCAAAAGTCACACCTTGAGTCTCTTTGCTTTGATGATGATCCACAATATAAAGCCCCTATGATCATAGCACTAGGACAGAGTAGCTTTACTAACAGAAATTAAGTTGCACTTTAGATCAGGAACATATAACACATTCTCAGTATCACATCACCAAATAAGCAAACCTCATCAATTCCATAAACTTTATGAACATAAGCGTTTTACATGCTTTAACATTTTGAAGAAGATTAACGTTAACGGTCATGTGATTAGTGGCCCTAGAGTCAACTATCCATATTTGATTATGATGAACCCCAGTATTAAGGGCTAGGACTGCATTACCTGTGTAAGCTATATTACCTGTGGCTATCAGCTTCTCTTTGTTGTCATGTTTCTGTAGTAATTTTCGAAGGAATTCTAGTTCCTCCTTGTTTAGGTTGCTGCCAAGATCTTTTGAATCTGTCTTCGCAACTGTATGGGCCCTTGCCTCGGGTTTACCCTTTCCTTTTTGGTTGCATGGTTTTCTATGTAGCTTCCAACACACATTTTGAGTATGTCCTGATTTTTGGCAATGGTCACACCATTTGCCATTCTTTTTGCCCTTAGCCATTAAGGCATTTGCTTTAGGTTCTGCTCCACTTGATTTCCTTGGAGCATTGAGCTTCTTTTGACTTTCTTGTTTTACCTTGAAATACACTTCATGAAGGCTTGGTGGTTTTTCCTGGTTCATTATCCTCTCTCAAATTTCGTCATAGGAAGGGTGCAGTCTAAGAAAGAATTTATATATCCTTTTCTCCTCTTTGATCTTGGCATGCAAACGAGCATCAGCTGTACACGACTACTCACGACTACTCATAGGTGTCGTATTGATCTAGTTGTTGTCACAAAGTAACTAGATTAGTCCAATACTCAGTAATATTAAAGGTGCCTGGTTTGAGTAGGTCTAGTTGAGACTATTTCCAAAATGGCTGCATGATTGTTTAGAGAAGCAAACATGTCACGAGCTGCCTCCCATACTTCCTGAGCAGATTTGCACAAGGTAAAACTCGTATTGATCTCTGTGGTCATTGAGTTGCCCATGATTGTATCATGGAGTCCTTTGCTTCCCACATGCTGTATTTTGCATCTGTGGGGTCTGGTTTTCTTGTTGCTCTATTTAGGTATCCGAATTTCCCTTTTTTGGTGGCATATAGTTGGACACCGGCCGCCCACTGGAGGTAATTTTGTCCATTCAAACGATGGATAGTGATCTGAGACATGCTGGCATCATTTGGCACTTGGTGGTTCACAGCTGGGTTCATCAACGACGCGGTGGAGTTGTGTGCCAATGAGGTTGAAACCCCCTGGCCTTCCCCATCCAGCCCAAAGCCGAATCGGATAATTGCTGCTTTGATACCATGGACAACTTGATGCCAGAAAAGATTGCTTTATTCGAATGACAATGTACACTATTTATAGGAATAATCTCAGGTTATCAGAAGATTATAGGATCAGTCCATAATTATATAATCAAAGGAGAATCAGGAAAATCCGCAAATTCAAAATTCAAAAAACAAAATCAGATCTGCCATGATTCTAGGAGATTGATAGGAAATTAAATCTGATTAAATGCTGCTAAATAAGGAAGGCCCAAGTCCAAGTAGCGTCAACAATATGGAACTGTGACTTTGTCTCTTTTGGCTCGTCTGACCTAAATTACCCACCCTACTCTCCTATACGTGGAGTTACATTCAAAGTGGATTAAGGTTTTATATTTAGGATCAAATTGAATATCGAATTGGCTCTTATATTAAGGATTGGAGAAATATATAAAATTTAAAATATATTGATTGTATTATGACCAGTTTCATCATGCATGGTTTGACTATGGTTCGACCATTGAATCCTTAGCTACTATCTTGATTGGTTCTAGGATTGGTAACATTGGAAATAGGAAAATTAACTAATACCTTAGAATATATGACTGTGGTCACGGAATCAGAAGTAGACAGTTTAGTTGTTGTATGCCAATGCTATACATGAGGAGATTAGGTAGTTTTATTTTATTTTATTTTAGCAGCAGTTTTGTTGAGAGATTAGATTGGTCTTATGTTGCAGTCAACAACTTTACTTGGAATTTAAGCTTCTTACGGATGATTTTATGTGGATTAAGTCAAAGCTCTGGGTTCTATAGCGCTACCATTTTTCTTAATTCATATTCAGATGTCATTAAAGAGTATTGTTAACAATCCTTAAGGACTTCAGTTTCTTTTATTTGTTTCTAAATTAATGATTAATTATATGGAAAAAGTCTCTATGTTCTGGCATGCTTTCTGGGTTTATCTTTCATTTTTAATATGTGGTTTAAAACTAACGCTTTGGCAAAAGGGGTGAAAGATTATGAGAGAAAGCAGCTCTAAATTTTATTCATGAGATAGCAATTACATATATAGAGGAGTAGAAGAGATGTAATCATATCTAATCCCCTAAAATCCTCCTAGAATCATGGGATACATAAACTGAAATAATGCGTAATAAATGCAGATATGATCCTAGGAAATAATCAACATATTCTTAAATAGGAAAACTAGGTTAACCCATAGGAAGAGCCCATGTGATAACAGCAAGCCCATTACCAACACTCCCCCACAAGCTAGGGAATAGATATTGATCATTCCTAGCTTGTTTATGAAACTGTCAAACTTCTCTTGTGTGAGAGACTTTGTCATGACATCTGCCACTTGTCTTCCTGGGGGAATGTATGATAGGTCAATCACCTTTGCATCTAATTTTTCCTTGATGAAATGTCGATAAATCTCCACATGTTTTGTACGGTCATGATGTACAGGATTATTTGCAATTTTGATTGCTGAGATGTTATCACATCTTACTTTGATTGGTCCTCCCGTGTTAATCTTGAGCTCCTTTAAGAGCTTAACTAGCCATATACCTTAACAGATTCCTAGAGCTAAAGCTCTATATTCAAATTCAGCAGAGCTTCGAGAGACCACTGGTTGTTTCTTACTTCTCCATGTTACCAAATTTCCCATTACATATGTGCAGTAGTTGGTGGTAGACCGCCTATCAGTCTTTGAACCCCCCCAGTCAGCATTAGTAAATAGCTCAATGCCTCTTGTATCTCTTTTTGCAAAAAATAAGCCTTGCTTTGGAGTTTTCTTTAAGTATCCTAGAATCCTGTAGACCGCTGTCATATGCTCCTTTTGAGGGTTACTTGAGAATTGACTAACCACACTTACTGGGAAACATATATTGGGCCTGGTGTGAGAAATAAACGAGCTTCCCTATCAGCTTCTGATATCTTTCTTTGTTCACAGATGTACCATCAGGTCTGATAATTAATTTCTGATTAAGCTCTATTGGTGTGTTGGTTGGCCTTGCCCCCTACATTCCTGTCTCCTTTAATAGGTCTAAAGTGTACTTTCGTTGAGATACACTAATCCCTTTTTGTGTGCATGCTACTTCCATGCCCAAAAAATACCTTAGTGTTCCAAGATCTTTGATTTCAAATTCAGCTGCCAAATTTTCCTTGAGCCTAGTAATTTCTTCTGCATCATTACTGGTCAATACAATATCGTCAACATAAACAATAAGGGTGGTGATTTTACCTCCATGATGTTTAACAAACAATGTATGATCAGCCTAGCATTGTTTATAACCCCAAGTCTTGATTGCTTTGGTGAAGTGTTCAAACCAAGCCCTAGGTGATTGCTTTAACCCATACAAGGACTTGTAAAGTCTGCAGACTTTATGAGAATTGTCAGAATTTCTTACTCCCAAAGGAACCTCCATGTACACTTCCTCTTCAAGATTTTAGTTTAGGAAAGGATTTTTAACATCTAATTGGTAGAGGGGCCAATCTAGATTAGCAGCCACAGATAGAAGAACATTTGTTGTGTTAATTTTAGCTATAGGGGCAAAAATATCTTGGTAGTCTATGCCATAGGTTTGAGTGAAGCCTCGAGCAACTAATCGGGCTTTATACTTGTTCACACTCCTATTGGGGTTATACTTTACAGTAAACACCTACTTACTGCTCACAACTGATTTTCTTTTTGGTAGATCAACAATCTTCCAGGTTCTATTTTTATGCAAGGCTCTTAGTTCTTCTTCTATGGCTCGTCTCCATTTAGGGTCAACCACAACTTCCTTGAAACCTTTGGGTGTAGTCTTTCTTTCAACATTTGCAACAAAGGTTTTTAAACGAGGGGACAATTTCTTGTATGAGATATACCTAGCAATAGGATGTTGTGTGCAACTTCTTTTTCCCTTCCTTAGGGCAATTGGCCAGTGGAGATCCTCAAGACTTGCCTCAGGAGCTGAATCATGGTTTGGTGTAGGTGTGGGGATGGGTTCTTCTCCACTTTGTTGCTGTTCTGTTGTAGCATTAGGTTCCTCCACCCTAGTGTCGGACATGGCAGGTTCAGAAAGGGTTTCAAATGGGTTTGTGTCCTGAAACTCAGATCTGTATGAAGAATTTTGAGGTGATTTAGGACTATTTTCAGTAGCGGAGGTATGATGTTCAGGTTGTTGAGTTCCAGGAAGTAGGCTATTTGGAGAGTAGGGAATACCAAGGACATCTGGTGACATTTGGGATCCATTGATATTTTTTCCAGATTCAGATTGATGATCATTCTCACAAGCTAACCATTCACTTTGAACTCTCTCCCCCTGAATGGTGGGTTTGGGATAATAGGATTGATTTTCTATAAATTTAACATTCATAGTGACAAAAACTTTGTTTGTGGTAGGATAGACGTATTTGTACCTTATTTTATTTGAGAAATATCCTAGAAAAATGGTTTTAATGGCCTGAGACTTTAATTTCCCACCCCCTTCATTGTATACAAAAGCTGTACACCCAAAGACCTTTTGTGGAATAGAAGTATGGAGATGAGAATTAGGATAAACTTCACAAAATTTTTGAAGAAGGCTAGCAAATTGCAAAATTTTTTAGGGCATACGATTTATTAAATAGGCAAAAGTGAGCATGGCATCCCCCCAAAATTTGTTAGGCACATGTGTTTCAAACATAACAGCTCTAGCTACTTCAAGTAAATGTTTATTTTTTCTCTCAGACACACCATTCAGTTGGGGTGAGTGAACACAAGTAGTCTGATGGTGTATGCCTTGTTCTTTCAAAAACAATTTAAAAGATGAATTTAAATATTCCTTTCTATTGTCACTGCGAAGAACCTTAAGGTATGAAATTGACTTTTAATAAAGGTGTGGAATTTTTAAAAACAGAAAACACCTCAGATTTTTGTCGCATTAGAAAAACCCAAGTTAGCTGAGTATGATCATCAATAAAAGTTACAAACCATCTAACTGTGGAGTTAGTTTCAAATTTTGATGGACCCCAAACATCACTATGTATTAATGCAAAGGGTTGCGTCGGTGTATGAGGATGAGAAGTATAAGAGGTACGCACTTGTTTGGCAAGGTGGCAAGTATCACAATGAAAGTCTGAAATAGCTTTATTATTGATATGTGGAAACAAAAACTGCATACTGTGAGGACTAGGGTAGCCTAACCTAGAGTGCCATAACATAAAATCTTTATTTGTCATAAAAGAATAAACAGCGTGAGAACGTGATGTTGATGAACCTTGAAGATAGTAGGGCCCATTCCACACTTTAGCCTTCCCAATCATCTTCCCCAAAATCAAGTCCTGAAAATCACAGCCATGTTTATCAAATATAACAAGGCAGTTTAATTGAGTTGCCACTTGCTGTACAGATAACAGATTGCACTAAATTTTTGAAACATATAAAACCCTTTTTAAAATGATGTTTTCAGATATAATCACAGTGCCTGAGCCTCTTACTTTTGTATACTGTCCATTTGCTACTTCAATAGTCTCATGTTCAGAACATGCAGAAAAATAAAAAAAAAATTTCTCAGATGTGGTCAGTTGCTCCTGAATCCAAGGTTATCAAATCAGGATACGAATTGTGAATCAGAAAACCTATTTTTCGAATCTTGAATCGAAACTTATCATGAATTTTAAGATTCACGCATAATTATTAAAGATGACATGTAGGTAATTTTATAGAAGAGAACATCAAAAGTGTGTAGATATTAGGTTCTATACACCTTACAAAAACTAACAAAAGCCAATGTATATCAAATTTCAATGACAAATAATCCCCAAAATCAATTAGGAAATAAAAAATTAGGGTTTTGATTGATATTTGATAAGCTAAAAGTGATAAGTACATTAGGGAGTATTTATACAACAGATTGTTTCCTATAAATAACAAAAAAAAAAAATAAAAAAAAGAAGACATGGAAAAGGTTTTTTAAAGTGTTGAGTTAGATCAAGCATGATTCAACACTGCCTGAATCACATGATTCTGTTGTGAATCGCACGATTTAGGCCATAAAAAGATATAATGGGAGATTCGTATCTTTTATTGTCTATTTTGTCTCAAATCGCAAGATTCGAATTGCGAATCGTGGGATTCTAACCATAATGCCTGAATCCACTACCTTAATATCTCTGGGTTTAGCTATACCACTAAGAGCACGAGTTAGGGCTGTACCTGAATGAGCTAGTGTAATAGAGGGAGTGTTCTTCTCACACATTTTTGAAGAAGTCGAGGCATGCTTATCTAGTATCTTACGTAAGACTTGGAGTTCTTCAGTACTTAGGGTACTTCCTTCAGGTTTTGTGGAACCTACCATTAGATCCTTTCGATTGTTTCTATTTTTCTGTTTTGAATTTTGGGGCTTGCCATGTAGTTTCCAGCAAGTGTCCTTGGTGTGTCCACTTTTATTGTAGTGATCACACCATTTGTCAGACTTTTTCTCCTCTATATCTCCTTGGTTCCAGCAAGCAACTAATGCAGATCCTTCATGAAGAGTAAAAGGGTTGCTCAAAGTTAATATTTTTCTTCTCTCTCCACACCGAACCAGGTTAAATGCTTCTTCTAATGAAGGAAAGGGCCTCATACTCATGATGCAACCTCGTACATCTTCAAATGAGTCATTGAGGCCAAGCAAGAAATCATAACACCTTTCACGATCACTCACTGCCGTGTGATATATAATATCCTTATGACAGGACCACTCATAAGTTTCATAGAGATCAATTTGTTGCCAGAGTTTCATCAATGCACTGTAATATAATGTAACGGTTTGTTCTCCTTAAACTAATTTCTGTAGTGATCGCTTTACCTGGATAACAGTAGCTATGTTTTCTCTAATTGAGTAGGTCTTCTTTGTTGAATCCTAGAATTCACAAGCCACGCCATCACCATATTATTTTCAGCGCTCCAGGTCTCAAACTCAACACTTTCAGAACTGGGGGGTGATCCAATCAAATACTTCTCTTTGTTCTTTCCGCGAACAATCATTAGAACATTCCAGGACCATTGGAGATAGTTGTTACTGTTGAAACGATGAGTGATCATCGCATGTGGATGAGAATACGACACGCTTCCTGGCATCCCAAGAAGCGATGATGAATTCGCTCCATGGTCTCCTCCACGTGACTCGGAACCAATCTCTTTTGAGCTCCCTCTAGTCGATAATGGACTAGTGTTTCCATCATCAACAGTGAAAGCTCTCGGCTGATTCATTAGGACTGCTCTGAAAGACATTGAGCCGATGACCACAACTCTGATACCATGAAAGATTATGAGAGAAAGCAGCTCTAAATTTTATTCATGAGATAGCGATTACATATATAAAGGAGTAGAAGAGATGTAATCAGATCTAATCCCCTAAAATCCTCCTAGAATCATGGGATACATAAACTGAAATAATGCGTAATAAATGCAGATATGATCTTAGGAAATAATCACTATATTCTTAAATAGGAAAACTAGGTTAACCCATAAGAAGAGCCCATATGATGACGGCAGGCCTATTACCAACAAGGGGATCCTTTCTTTCATTTGTTTCTATATCTTTTGTTGTTTGTTTTCTTTAGCTAGGCAAGAGTCTAAATTGAGCTTGAATGCCCTGGATTTTTATTTGGAAATTAATTCCTATTATCTTAAAGTGGATTATTTACTCAAGTTGCTTCAGTGCGATTTATGTTAAATTCTTTGGGAGCTTATCAAATTAAATTTGATGCGATAAATTCTCACCCTTTTTTTGTTTTACAAGATATCAGAAGTCTTATCCAATCTTACTGGTTTTCTGCAGATTTTTGGAGGATCAAAGAATGTGAATGTAAGTCATGTCATCCATGATTTGTCGTTTGGCCCCAAATATCCAGGACTTCACAATCCACTGGATGGGACGACGAGAATTCTGCATGATGCGAGTGGGACATTCAAATATTACGTTAAGGTTGGAATACTGGCTTGTCTTTTGAATAATCAACAACCTGGTCTGCATAACATTCTTTCTATAGATTGCTATTCTCTATACTTTTAGGCCCTTATTGAACACTCTTTTCTGATATTGTTTTTCGGAGAATGGCAACTTGTATTTCTTCTCATTTTTTCTGCTCTCAATATTGATAAATCTTTATAGAACATTAACACTTATTTTTGGGTATGTTTGACTCCAGGAAACATTGCAAAGTCTAGCCTACATGTGTCTGATTAAAAAGTATAAATATTTTAATCTTAGACATGGCTTGTACACAATTGGCCCCAAAAAAGCTGGAGAATAAGCCAATGGTCCTATGACCTAGTGGCATTAATCTCACTTCCATATGTGGGTTTGATCTTGATGGAGTACCAGTTATTGTGGGATAATGGGTAATGTGGCGAGTTAGGGAAAATCAGGGATAAATATTATTTAAAGTTATTTTAGATATTTTTTATTTAATAATATTACTTAGGTTGTTGATGGGATCAATTTATCTTGAATATTTGATAAGAGATTTTAGGAGTCAAACAAGGATCCATATTGTTGTAGGTAGGATCCGGTTTGTTAATGGTTTATTCGCTAGTGTCAGTTGTAAGATTTTAGGGATTATTTCTGGATTTTATTTGATTCTTTTAGTAAATAGAAGCAAGTCATTGAGCACTGATATTTCAGTTTCATTCCTTTGGAGATCCTCCTAAGTCTTTGGCTAGCAAGGGAACGCTACTTACCCTCTTTTTCTGATTAGATATTCCCACCTTTTATTAATTTGTGAAGTTAGATTCAGATTTCATATCTTAATAAAGATTTTTCTTCTTTCTTTCTCTCTGCCTATCCTGTATAATGATAGAGTACTAATTATTGTGGGATGGTGGTTGATGTGGGAAGTTAGAGAAATATAAGTGGATAAATATTATTTTAATTTATTTTAGATATTTTCTATTTAATAATATTATTTAGGTTGTTGACAAGATCAATACTAAGGATCTGCACTATAAAATGAGTCTTATATTTAGTATTATAAGAGTAGAAAGTAATTACTTTATTATTGTATATTTGTTAGATTCAAATCCTAAGATTTTAGGAAATATTTCTAAATTTAATTTGATTATTTTGATGTAGTTATAATTTATAAATAGACTAATCTCCCTGCAAGTAGGGATTGAGTAGTGGTATGTCGGTTTTATTCCTTTGGAGATCCTCCCAAGTCTAGCTGGCAAGGGAGGGTTGAGCAAGATGCTTTACTTTTCTTATTAAATCTCCCTACCTTTTATTAATTTTTGAAATTATATTCTAGGAGGCTAGTCTATTTATATACTGTAATTTCATTAAAATAATCAAATAAAATCAAGAAATAATCCCTTAAGTCTTGGGATTGACTCTAGTGGATAAAGCACAACAAACTGGATCCTATCCACAATAAACTGATCTTATGAACAACCTAAATAATATTATTAAAATTAAAATATCTAAAATAATTTAAAATAATATTTATCTATGATATTTCTCTCACTACCGGCATCACGATGATCCCACAATGATGCTAGTTTCGACTTGCCCCTTGTGCTAATAAAATGGAGAATAATTTGACTAATATAGAGCACTGACTTTTTGTTCGGTAGAATTATAAAGTCGAATAGTTTAAGGTACTTAAACTATAGGATGGTACTGATCACTGGAATGTCTTTCAGGTGATGGAAAAGCGTGCGTAATATACGTTAGAGCTATGTCGTAGGAAAGGGTAGGGCTGGGTCACCTTTAGAGAAGTGAAGGAGATTTTCATTTTGACCCTGGAAAAATGTAGACTAGAATGAGTTGATGAGTTCATGGCGATTAGCATTGTTCTCTTTAGTCTGCCATCTCAGAGAAGAAACGGAGATGCTATATTACCAGTTGGATTGATTACGAATTTTTGTGGTTAAAATATCAAATCACTCATATTTTTGCACTTGAAGCTGCTTGAAGATATATTAAAGTTTTGGCTGTTGTAATGCAGGTTGTTCCCACTGAATACAGGTACATATCAAAGGAAGTTTTGCCTACTAATCAGTTCTCAGTTACAGAATACTTTTCCCCCATGAACGATCAAGACCGGACCTGGCCAGGTTGAGCTTGTGTTTAGGGTTGACTATGTTTATTTCTGACTTTTTGATTCTGATCATCTCTTCTATTTGTTCTTTGCAGCTGTCTACTTCTTGTATGATCTGTCACCTATTACCGTCACCATTAGAGAAGAGCGCCGTAGTTTTCTTCATTTCATTACTCGGCTTTGTGCTGTGCTGGGCGGAACCTTTGCCTTGACAGGTTTTTCTCTTTAATCACACTCTGATTATGCTCCATTTATAAGAGTATTCATGGGTTCGGTTTGCTTTCAAACCAAGGCTAAAATTCTGCTCCAACTTAGTATGATCTATCTTGCATGCCATGTTATTATAACTGCAGTAACTCCTGAGTCTGGAGTGTTATATTTTGTCTCCCAAAAAATGACTTGGTCAAAATTTGGGAAATTTTATGAAATATGATGACTTTTATTTTTGTGAAATCGGACCAAAAGTACTCTCTCTTGAGATATAACTTTATTATATGCTGACATCTTACATGATTAAAATGAGAACATACTTTCCCTGAAATTATATATATTTTGTTGAAATGTAAAATAATTATCTTAAATGGTTAAATTTTTTTAAAGAGAACATTTTGGGAATACCTTTGTTTTCAATACCTATTAGGTACTTTCTTTCAAATAATTTTAAAATTGAAATTGAAATTTTTTCATTCATACCAAGAAGAATATATTTTATCTTTATAATTTTATAAAAATAGATATGGCAGTCCACCTGAGAAAAAAAAAATAGATATGGCTGTATCTAACTCAAAATGAATTCAGTTATAATATTTTTTAATTATAAAAGTATATATCTTTTTTTTTATATTATTCTCTTTTAAAAATATTTGAATAAGAAAATATTTTGACTATTTAAATTAATTGAATTTAGTTTTTTTTTTTTTGTTTTGAAAAATGGAACCATGTGCATCTCTTGCATATATTTGTGATTTTCTTGTTTCATGTGTAAAAATTATAGTGTTTACATTTATAGGGATGCTGGATCGCTGGATGTACAGACTGGTCGAAGCTATAACTAAACCAGCCTCCAGAAGTGTATTACGGTAGAATCGAAATCCTTGCATCATCTTCAGGAATTTCAGGCATGACATCGACATTCAAACCCACCTTGTGATTTAAAAGATGGGGGCTTATTTAAAACTAAATTTCCCTTTTTTCTTTTGGAAAAAGGAAGGATATGTGAACGTTCACATCATATAATATAATCCTTTTTTTGTATTAGCTGACCTCAATGGCTAGCTTCTAATTGTGTTTGCAGTGGAAATCATTGTTAGTTTGTTGCTTGTTTGACCTATGTTTGTAGGGGAAAGTATTTTGTTAAGACGAGAGCCCAACTCAGATTGAGAGGCTATGAAGGAATTATACATATTATAAAGCACTTTTAGCTACTTCAAAAGAAAGTAGTTAAGTGTAATTTGTATCATTTTAAAAATTAATACTATCTTTGATTCTGTATATAAGAACTAGTTTGATTTTTAACTCTAGCTAATATATATTATTAGCAAAGGTGTTTTAGAAAAAATGTCTATTTATTACAAGTAACTAAAGTTTTTTTTTTTAATCTACTCAAATTAATCAACCAACCTTTATATATTAAAGACCAGAGGTAGTATTATTTTTCAAGATTCACTTGCAATTAAAATCAACTTAAAGAGTCTTTAATTTCTAGTTGATATAATCTCTATCTACAATATAATTAAGGAAAAATCACAAAAAAAACCCACTGAGATAAAAAAAATTACATATAAGAATCTTTTCACAAAAATTATCAAAACCCATATTAATATTATCATAGGTCTCAATTTCCAATTTTTCTAGTTTGGTTATCTGTTTTGCCATTTTTCCTATAATTAATGATGGTATTTATAAAAAAGAATTTAATGTGTTAATATTTTATTTTATGTTTTAACATTTTCCAAAGTATTTTATATTTATATAACTTTTAAAAAATATTTTACATTAAAGTTGAGGAGGGAATAGGCAATGTACTATATGAATCAATACAAAAATAATAAACTACATCATTAAACTTGGTAGCTAAAATGGAGGAAGTGGGCACATGGCTACACCGGCGAAGGGGCTCTGAAATTGTGGAAAATTCAGAACATGGAAAAAGTGAAGTACGGAAAAGGAAAGAGAGCAGGACACTATCCACTGCTTTATCAACTCAACACCACATTGCAAGGATAACCAAAACCATTATGAGAATACTCAGCTATTCTTGTTCACCGTTTATAAAGATTGGCAGGCTGTTACCATACAGAGTCTTAATTTTGTTAACTAAAAATCTTCCCATAACATAGGAAGTAAATTTTGAATTCTTTATCAAACTCCATCTCAAACAAAAGGTGGAAGTTGACGAGGAAAGCTAAACAATATCTTGTTTGTTGTACTTATTTTCTACTGGGCTAAAAGATTTCAGAATTTAATCAAAAAAATTATCTACTAAAACAGAAGACTTGTCATGTTGGATGTCTATCATATCTTCATTTAGGGGCTTGGCAATGCTATTCTTAGTATTCCTAGTATGAGGCATTTCTGCAAAGTTCAATAAAACATCAAAAATCTAGAAGTTGTGGGTCAACTCAATTTTGACTCCACAAATGTAAACCTAAAATACTCCCACGTTATGGAGGAGCCCAACAAAATTCAATAACCACAATTGAAAGTGAATCGAATCATCTCCGTTCCTGATAACAAAATGTTCTTGACTTCCCAGCCCTTCTCCAAAATTTGTTCCATCAGACAAGGCAGATCCCTTTTGGCATACGTCTTGCTATCCTCAATGATCATAGACCAATCATCAGGGGCTGAGTCTGACTCATAGCTTTCCCCGACACGACTCTCCCACCTACTCCAATCTGCAATGAGGACCCTCCGGATGGAGCAAGCCTAAGCAGCAAATCCCACCCCCCCCCCCCCAAAAAAAAAAAGGTCGTATCAAGGATAATCTACACAATCAAAACAGGAATAAAACACGAAAGGGGGAAAAAAAAAATAGAGAAGCTTTCTACTATACCTAAACCAAGTGAGGCAGTCACTGCGTGTTTGGTTTTGCACCAACGTTTTGGTGAAAACAAGCGGTTACGTACTTCCATCAAAAATCATGGTTTTGATTATTTCTAATGTGAAACTAAATATGTTAGTGCGTGTCTGGCTAGTAGTTCAGGAGGTTCAAATTGACTTTCGGAAAATCTTGTTTTGCAAACACTTGTTTCGGTCGCTCAAAGCTGACTTTTCTAAAACAGACCACCTGACTTTTCTAAAACAGAACGTTACCCTGAAACTAGGTGCTGCTATTTAAGAGGGGGGAAAAAAAAATAATAAAAGAGAGTCACTCTCAGGAAACAAGGTTTTACAAAATGGGAACTGGGTTTAGAAAAACTACTGCTCAAGCACACACCAAAAAGAAAGAAGAGAAGATAGAGAGACCACCTAGTCTAGCCAAACCAAGTGAGATGAGATGCATTCATCATGACATTGATCCAAATAGTTACCCAAAAAAAAAAAAGGGAGGAAAAAACATTAAGCAGTCTCACCTGAAGCAAACCCATTATTATATGCAATGCTCCAGCTCCTTCACGCAAGGAAAGAAGGACAACGGGCTGGGTGGTTACAAAGTAATCAGCATAAGAACACTTGTAACACAGAACTGTTCGTTGGAAGTTTAGGAAGCAAAGGAGCTCCAAAATGAGTTCATTAGCAAAGCTCACCTCTCCAATTCTCTTTAATCTTTTGGAACAGATCTCCACACATATGAAATAAAAATCCTCTGCAGTTATACGTTGCATTGCTTCTATCGACCACCAGGCTATTTGGTTGCTGGAATTTAAACACCCTATTCTAATTGGCCACGATTTTTGACCTGATCAAATTCTAGTCAATTGACTACAATTTCTCACAATTCAATTGTATGAGTTATAAAGCATTAAATACAACTAAAAGAATCAGCAGCATATCACCTCCAATTCCCAGAATGCTAATTCCTTCTTTTTCGCTCACCTCTGCAGGGGTAGGAACGTATCCAGACTCAATCCAAGTATTGAGTATAATTTCAAGTCTATCCTAAAATAATAAGAATAAGACATCAAGCATGAGCAACATATTCCCAAACAGGTTTACAGTAAAATCTGAAAAGAGGAACTGAGAAACTCAATAGGCATGAAGGTGGAGGGGTATCATGACCTAGTTTATTACCCCCGCCCCCGGGAAAACATGTTCAAAATTACAATCTTTTTCACTAGATTATAGCGAACTTCAAAGGATTTGAATCGGAAACTGTTTATAGAAATCAGTCAAAAGGGAAGAAAAGAAGGAGGGAAAACACCCATGGTCAGCTATTTGAAGCAAATGCGACTGAACGTCTGTGTCATCAGAAAGCAAAACACATTTAAATGAAAAAAAACCAAGATTACCTGACACAAATCCAGAGTAGAATGATAGTTTCCTTCAATAATGAGGCAAGTGGCACATTTAAATTAGTATTTTGAAGATCTTTTAATTGGTACTTATTGCTTAACTTGTCTTAAAACACTATTGTGTCCATCAAATCACTTTGTCCCAAGAAAGTAAAGAAAAGTACCCTTCATCCATAGGCAACTTGTAATTCAAGCCATCATATAACACACCTTAGTCAGAGTTTGTAGGTGGACATGCTTCAGGCCTTGATATATCCCAAGAAGGTCCATGCCAGCAAAAATGAGATAAATAATGAAATGAAGACCTACTTGTCGTCTACCTAGCCAGAAAATCAACAAGGTAAATAAGAAAACAGATTCAAGTATTTATTCAGAAAATGTGAAACCTTTTAGTGTACGTATATGAAAATAAGTTATGTGTTTGTGTACACACACCCATACATGTGTGTGCGTGTGTGTGGACACAGGAAAAAAAATTATAATTACATCATTGTTTGATGGGACAGACAACTTTGACATTTCATACTCGAGGTAAGAACATTTAATGAATGACAATAAATTAAAACCTTGGATAGCTCTCAAACAACATATTTAGAAGTGCAGCAAGCAAGAGGCCAAGGTTGTCAAAGCACACTGTTTGTATCTGACACACACCAAAGTGAAGAATATAATTATTAGGATATATTGGAAGAAAAATAACTACGTAACCCAGACGGGGGGAAAAAAAAACAAGAAGAAGAAGAAGAAGAAAAAGACTAACCTGTGCCTTTGCAGAAATTTCACCGAGATTGTCTGCCACAGCAAAACTTTGAAGGACAGCAGACTGTACAAACAGAGAACATCAGCGAAACAAAGCACAACAATTACTAACAGATTAGAAACGGGGAATGATTGCAAAATATTTCCTCTGAAAATGTTAATGGAAAAAGGAGTAAATACCAAGATAAATCAATACAAACCATCCGAAAATAAATGGAAAAATAGGTGGACCATCAATTGAAGGCTCAACGAAAAGCAAACCAAACATAATAAGGAATTGTTACAGTTGGCACTCTCTAAGTTTATTCTGTAAAGGTTTTTTCCCCGGCAATGCACAGGATATTAAACACAAGCTATAATACACCAACATGCTTTATGCATTTGTAAAGCATAAATATTATGTTGGGAAGAAAAATTCGACAACACACCAAAATAAAGCTGGCAATTAGCATGAGAACATAAATCATGGGTATCAAGCAAAACGTCACCAAAAAGTCTCACATATCGTATTGCTCTCAGACAGGAAAGTATTATTTTTGAACTATTATGTATTAGGGGCAAGAAAAGGTTTTCTCATTGATTTTTTTCTTTTTCCACCTTGTTTCTATCACATCATCATATCATATCAATAAAACATAAAAGGAAACTGTTAGCGTGTCAGCCTACTATAATTTAGGAAATTATTATAATTAATTTATTCCGTATTTAACTTATTATTATTATTTTTTTTCTGATTTACCAGATTACAGGTATCTTTTAGTTATGATAGAATCTCCTATTATCTAGGCCAAAATATGGGATATGACAGCTGTTAGCATCCCACCAACATTGTATACGATAGGACTCATTCCATCTGATTCAATGAATAAGATTTTCATTCTCCTATTGCTCAGAAACATAATAACAAAATGGGTAAATAAAGTTGGCTTTCTTTGTTTGACTATCAGATTGATACTTTTCTCATCGAGCAAGTATAACATGGAATACCATATCCTTAATAAAAACAACCTTTAAGATGAAGACTTGAAATTCCATATAATATCGATTTTCAAATTTAAGACTTGATAGCTTACCCGAGTTGCTAAGTAGCATGCCAGGCTTATTTGCTTGGCAACGTTGGCAATAGTTGCGAGCAGGAGGAAGTATTGTGGGAATGCAGGAGTAAGTAACTCAAGTCCAATGCTAGCAACAAAAACAACTGACGTAGAGAACCTGACTCTCTTTGTGAAAGAGAAAAAATTTTGGGGGCAAAAAGAAACGAAGGATGGAGAATTTTATCAGATTTCTTATACCATTTGTAGTAACACGTAAATAATTAACTGCAGTTCAACTATTATGACTTCACTGTACATTGGATTAAATGCCCAAATACAGTATCGGCAATTGCAGATAAAGGAAAAACCTTTGAATGCAAAAGCAAGACTAGCAGTGTAAATGACTTTTAAGGCCACATACCTTCAAATTGGTATCAAACGCAGATGCTAGACTAGCAGTGTAGATACATCTGCTAAGTCTTCCAATGCCATCTTTTAAAACCCAATTAAGAGCAGCAGATGATGGAAGTGAATAGGAGTGCCCAACTCCTATGGCCTTGAACATAGCCTGAGATCAATCCATTCTGATATACTCAGTTGTTATGCAAAATAAACTTCTGTAGCGAGAATAGAAGAATTCTCAATTTACAGAGAACAAATTGCAACCATCAATTCTTATTTATAAAAGCAGTTTCTGAGTATGGCATGTTCCTATTTATAAGAGATACCTAGAGGTTGTCTCCAATTTTTTGTTAATTTCCCATTTTACCCCGATTTAATTACTCATATTAATAGCATTGCATTTATTATCAAGGTAAATCACTTTCCCTCTTTCACTCACACACTCTCCACCCATAAATAAGGGTATTTCTGGAAAAAAAAAGTTACATTCTTCACATGTTTATTGTCTGTAACAAATTTTAACCAACATTTTTTTTATTCAATGTACAGTGATTAGAATTGGCATAGTACAATGATTCACAAAGGACCACATGATGGATAAAGAGGAGATTAGAATTGAATTCCGTTATTTAATCCATCTATGATCTATGCATATGTATATTTTTAATCCACTTCATGCGAAAACCATCTCGAGCACCATCAACCTATGAATCATCCAGAATGTTTCTACTGCATAATAGGTTCACTTCTTTGCATGAGATGTGGTGTGACAAAATACCAACAAACCTAGTGATACAAAGAAGTAGATCGAAAAGGAAAGAGAAATAGAAATAGGAAGTATAGAGGAGTCAATAGGAAAACTGAATGGATGCACCATTCTGATCATCAACAACTGAGTACAATAGCTTTATAAATTTTATTTATAGTCCATGGCCCTCTAACTACCCTAATGACTATTAACTGCCTGTCTATTTAATCATATATTTCCATAACAATACCGCCGTCCCAAAATTAGGGGAAAAAATTCCCTCAAGGGCTGGGAGCATGAAATTCTGGAGATTGCTTCTGCAAATTAAACAATGACACCCATATATAGCCTATTCATCAAGAAGTCTCTTCCATTGCACCAAAACTTCAGAAATAATCCTCCGTTTCCTCTTTGAACCCTCTTATTTAGAATCTTCTCAGGAAATAAGAATGTTGAAGCAGCTGGCCAATCTATAGGGGGTGCCTCTGTTTAACAGTAGGATATGGGCAATGTTGGATGGATTCGAAATTCAGGGGGTAACTCCAGTTTGTACGCAATGGGACCAATAATTTCCAAGACTCTATACAGCCCAAGTTTCCCAGTGCTAACTTTTTGTAGCTCCTGAAGTTGAATGGATGCACCATTCTGATTATGAACAGAGACCCAGTACAATAGGATTATGAACAACAACTGAGCACAATAGCTTTAGGGACTTTATTTATGGGCCACGGTCCCCTAAATACCTTGATGGCTATAAACAGCCTGTCTCTTTAATTATTTATTTCCATAACACCTAGTTTGAGTTTTCAACGAGAATACAAGCCCTAGCATCAAAAGTTGATTCTTGGTAGACTACTAAACAAAATCCAGAAAGAAGCAAGTTGGGCAACTTTCTGACTAATTTGATCATATGGCTTGCCCAGAATCTTGCATTGTGGTGGTTTATCGAATCTGTAAACAAAACAGTTACTTGGCCAACCAAGTCTTCTTTAAAGTGGATCTCCAGATGAAATGACTCTCTGGTTGTGTTCGAACTTAGATGCTCTTGCTAATAGGGAGGGAATAAGGCTACTTGCTTTGCGACAGTGGATTCCTATTAGTTGTCTCACTTGTCTGTGTTTAGCACTTACTTCACTACTGCTTATGGTTTCAGTTTGCACTTACATCAGTGATACGCGTTTAGGACTTTAAATTATTCCCTTTTTTTTTTCAATGGAATGATGCTTTATAAAAAATAAAGGCGCAAAAAAATATGTAGGAGAGCTGAACCACGTATGATAGAAAATCAGTTGTCACCAACAGATATAAGAATTTAATACACCTGAGTAGCAAGAACTTGAAGCGCAGAGCTGAAAACACGATGCAAGAACTTCCACCTCACGTAATCCATGTAACTATCAGCAACTTGCTGAGGAATGAGAAAATCCCTAATAACAAAACAGCATATCCTGAACAATTTACGATACCCACTGTTGTATTCGAACTTGCAAGACGACGAGTCACCATCAACACTAACCACTCGTAAACAGTCCCCATCCCAGAAGTACCTAGAGACGTTCGTAGAGCTCCGAATCACAAAGGGAAGGCTAACTGGCAATGTGGACCGTGGTCCTTTTTCAACCCCTCCATCAGATTCACTATCAAGACATGTTCTCAAAGAGGAATAGGCAGTCGCTGGTTTGAAAAACAGTTTTGATCTATTGAGTATTGATTCGCTGGATAAGTCGCAAGTTCCCGGAAGTTTCCATGATAAATGATGATGACGCGTCGAGACTGTGTGAAGAGAAGATTGCATATCAAAAAGTAGAATTAAAGATTGAGGTGAGTCACGTTTCACGCCAAATTCAAGTATAGTTTAAATCAAAG
This sequence comes from Neltuma alba, assembly GCF_004799145.2. Taxonomy (NCBI): domain Eukaryota; kingdom Viridiplantae; phylum Streptophyta; class Magnoliopsida; order Fabales; family Fabaceae; genus Neltuma; species Neltuma alba. Next base: position 212,888 of record NW_021635126.1, read on the forward strand.
TGAGAAAATTTTCAGGCGAAATCCGTCCCCAAAGCAAGAGCACAACTTCTCAACCTCGACGACTAGTAACTTATGTGACAAAGCTTTAAACTAGACGAAGAAAAAAGATAAGAGCATGCTGACGTCGACAAGGCCAGAGGGAGTTCAATGAACCCAAAAAAAAAAAAGGCAGTGGGAGGAAGCTAATTGCGCCACAATATAAGGTTTCAGTGAGTAGTATAGGAAGTAGCGAGCTAGAATCTATTGCCAGACTCCAACGCACGTATTTTCTATGCTAGAGTCTGCCGTTTAGGGAGGAAGGGAGAGAGGCACAACAGCTTGAACCAGTGACATCCCTCGTCGGCGATGCCCGCCGTTCGTGAAACTGAGCTGGTGGTGCCCGTCGGATACGCGAAGGGTCAGAATCGTCGGGTGACGAAGCTGGCGGCGCACGGCGGAGGTCGGCAAAGATGGTGGCGGAGGACAAAAAGCAGTGGATGCCGAAGATGAAGGAGAGACGGAGGGAATTTGTGAGAGCATAAATTTATGCAAGTCCGACGCATGGGGCCATAAATTTGTGGGTGGGAAATGTCCGGGTGCCGAGCTCAATAGCCACTTGGGCTAATCATGCAGGAGTAGCGTTTGATAACATAAGCCTGTTTTGGAGCCCTAAGATTTGGATTTTAAGTAGAAAGTCCGTTTTGGGATTGCCGCCCACCCTATCCCTACTCCAGTTAGGCTGTGTTCCCTATTTCAGCTGTGCATGTGTGATATTGTGGTGTATTATTTTGTTTCTAGTTATACCGTATTATCCACAGGAGGATCTCTTGATGTACCCAACAAAAAAAAATAATTTTCATTAGCAGTCTCGCCATTTTATTTTACTTTTTAAAAAATAAAAATGTAGAAAGGTAAAAGTAATTTTTAAAAATAAAATTAAAGCAGTAATCATAAATTTTTTGGATGTTTGTTTGAGAAAATTTTAAAATAAAAATCATAAATATTTTGCAAAAATAAAAAATATATAATTATTATTTTTTAATTGTATTATACTAATTCAAAAATATAGAATTTTTGAAATTCCATTTCTTTAAAATTAAATTATCCGTTTCACTTTTGTTTCATTAATTTTTAATAAGTAGGGACATTTTCAACATTTTATCCCCTTATGCTTGTTAGTTAGACCCTATTTGTTTTGCAAGGAGAATCAATCAAATATATTAATTGTTATCTTTCTAAATCAAATTAAAACTTTTCTGAGATATTTAGGTTCTTAGAACTTTCTTGAATATTTACTTGATTTTTGAATTTGAGATATTCCTCCATAAATTCGAGTTGCCTATCTGTTGTGCTTATTTACTAAAACTCAAGTCATGTTGTCTGAACTCTCAAGTTATTTCTTCACTTGTTCTTATCCAACTCTAAAATCTCGTGTTTGCCTAATGAAAAACTCAAATTATGATACGCTTCATTCTAATCAGTATTTTTTGTTTCTTCCTTAGATATATTGGCCTAATTTATTTTACTCTAATCTTTTGACTATTTTCTAAGTATTTTAAACGTTAAGAGAATAAAAGATTTAGATTATATACAAAAGAAAGCCAGGGGATTAGGCATAGTGAATGTCATCAAGCTATTTTTTATCAAAGGTGTAACATCGGTTATCTCCAACTTTTTCAAAATGAAACAGCAGTTATCTCCAACCTGTTACTAACCTTTTTAAACTCCAAATTTAATAACACTAACCATGGTAGAAAAGAATCTTAGTATAATATTTGAAAAGGCTACCATGGTTATAAAAAGAAATTTGATTCGCCAAGAATGTTAATCATGATAGAAAAGACCTGAACTAATTATTCAAAATGTCTATCATGATTATAAGAGTTTTGCTAAGCAAATTATATGAATACCGTAACTAATAATATTTCACAATAACTGGGCCTTGGGCTTTGCAAAGCCCAGCACATCACAATTCATCTCTAAGCCCATAACATGATATTTTCAGAATAAAATTTGTCCAAACCAACAGTAGTCAACTACTTTCAAAAGTTATTGTGGGTTCACAGCTTACAGACCCAAGCAACCCAGCAACAAAAGTAACTAAGACCATAAGTCTCGATTAAATCAGAGTATGCAAAAAGAGCTATATGTGGCAATATACAATACTCATCACATGACTAAAAAGAGGCTATACAAGATAAACTTGATAGCTAAGCCTTCGCTGCCTTCCCTGACGGACCAGCCCTAGAGCTATTATCTGAAAATGTTAAACCACGGGGTGAGACAAAAGCCTCAGTAACCAACAATCCTACTCATTAGGCATACAAGTAAGTGCTTAAGAGGTGTCAAGTGGAACAGTTACTAAAATCATAACATTAACAATTGTCACATGGTTATATATATATATACATATACATATCAAAATGCAATATCTCACTCTCAATTCCACCTTATTTCCTCACACCTTATTTCCTCTGACTGAACCCATGGGCTAGTACTGTCCCATGTGACTGGTAGTTCAACATAATAAGCTCACTGATCAAGTGATGTGAATAGGCCAAAATCCACAGAGCACAAGATCAGACCATGGGTTCCCCCTCTAGTCCACTAGCGGGGTGTCATACGCCCTACAACACATGACAGGGCCAAAGGATCAACCAGTGTACATCTGGCGTCCTCCCACCTTATTACCTCTATAATATGTACAAAATTCACCCCCTTATTCTCCCTATAACATGTCTCCCACCAATCAACGTTCACCGTCCCCTCTCGTATTTATACTCATGAGAATAGTCATTTACTAATAACATAATAACTTTCACATTTACCAAAATCGAGATTTCGAAATTTCACTAATCAACATCAATCCTCAAACCATTTCTCAATAAATTCTTGTTCCACATGACAAATTTATAAATTCATAATTTCATACTATTTTTCAATAACATAAAGTATCTCAAGGCAATTTCAACAATGATGCCTTTCATTGTTCAAATAATAATTCAATGGCATTTCAAGAATCTCATATAATTCGAAATCACTCACAAACATCATACAAGCATACATAACAAGTGGAAAGTGGTTACCTTTCACCAAGGCTATAAAAAGAATTACTACAAAGTCAACCCCGTGCTCAAACCAACAATCCAATAATCAATCTACACCATTAATATAACCACAAATTAATATTAGCTATTTAATTAAGCTTATATATATAGTTAAATTTCTAATTTAATAAATTTTACTCTAAATTCCCACAACTCTCATAACCTAAAATTAAGTATTTTAGAACTAACTTATAAATTTTTCTAACAGGCTAAAATATTCAATTCCATCCTCTGGATTATTTACTTTAATAAAAGGAATTCTCCAAAATTCTCAAATATGAAATTATTATATTTTACATTCTAAAAAAAAACTCTATTTAAAGTTTAAACCTCAAAATAAAATCATCAAAAATTCAATAGTAATGCAAATATTTATAAATAAATAATCTACTCAAAATTCTATTAGTATAACTATTATATTTCTTTTTCTCCACAAATAATAAACTCTTTTACCTAAAATAACTGTTTTAAAATTTTCAGTCATCCAATACTAAAACTAAACCGATTAAAATCTTAATAATATGCCAAATAACTCAAATAAATTATTTAACATAATTTTGATCGGTACAAATATAATATATCTCATAAATAACAGATTTTTCAACTAAATAAATTAATTTAAATATTAAAAACCAACAAATAGGCAAATCTAAACCGATAGAAATGATCTGCTATAATAGATCTATAATACTGTGGTTAAAACTCATCAAAACTCAAAACTTATCCCATATATAAGTCTCAAAATTTTTTCTAATTACTGTAATAATACTGTTATTGGAAAGCTCAAAATATATAAGAAATATTTATGAAGAAAGTTTAATGAAAAGAAGTAATTTTATGTACCTAAATTATCTCCAAAACTTGCCTTCTCCTCCACAAAGACCGCAACTCTGCTCTTGCTATCTCTCTCTCGGTCTCTCTCTATCTTTCCCTCTTTCTCTCTTGTGTTCTCATCTTGTGCATCCAACTCCTCCTTTTATTTTCTATTTTTCAACTACCTTTCGTCCTTTCCCTTATTTTCTTCATGCTTCATTTATTCCCCCTCCCAAAAGTCCTTCTTCCTAAGTCAATATTCAATCTTTCCACCGAATTCGGTGGAAAGATTACCCCTTTCTTGTTTTTTTTTTTTATATTAAAATATTATTATTTTATTATATTAATAAAATATTATTATTATTTTTTTTTACTTTTTTTTTTAAAAATCCTAAAATAAAATTTAGGATATTACAAAAGGCATCTAATGCAAAAATCTAATGGCTACTGCTATCTGTAACATGAAAATTGGCATCTTTAACATATACCTACAATCTTGACTCAAGATAAGTTATGTTAGAATGACTAATCATCCAAGAGGGAGTGAATTGGGTGTTGATTAAAATGAAAAACCTTTTCACAATGCTTAGTGAAAACCATAGGAAACTTAGAGTGAAAAAAAAAATAATAAACAACATACGTGTAATCACGCAAGTAAAATAGTTTGGTTGGAAATATAAAGAGGTAAGGAAAGAGAAGATGCAAACTGTAATTTATCCTGGTTCGGTCTTTCCATAGACCTATATCCAGTCTCCAGGCTCCACCTTAGATTTTCAATGCACTATCTCCCTCAAGTTTCAATTGGGTACTTGAGAACCACTATAACTCCCTCAAGTTTTTCATGGGTACTTGAGAACCACTCCTTTTTACAACTTGTAAGGTTACAATTTGTTTCCCACTCATGATCCCTCTATCTTGAGCAACTCTCACAAAGATTGATGTTTACAATGGAAGCATTCTTCTCTCTATGGAGCAGATTTTCTGAAACACTGAAGCATGATGAGAAAATGATTTCGTAGCTTTGAATGTGAAAGTGAGAATCTCAGAATCTTGACATTATGAATTGTTCTCTCTTCATTTTTTTAATTGAATGCCTTCTATATATAGATGATATTGAGCATTTGACCGTTAAGCATCTTCTCCCTGTTTGGCTTGAAGAATATGACTGTTGAAACTAGCCGTTACAAGCTTATGACAAAATATTGATTAGTAACGTCATCAATCCGTTGTGGCTTAATAATCACTTGCTAAACATGTTGTTAGATGATATAAGATATTTCCATAAGTATCAAACATGTTTAGATAGAGTGACAAAAGATTTAGACCTGATTTCAAATCCATCAGAAAAACAGAGTATGGAAAAGTTATCTTTGACTCAAATACTTATTCCAGTAAGCATATAAATTTAGAAAGATATCACCTATTTTTCTTACTCTTACTTGATAACTGACTCAAATATGCCTTAACTTGATAACTTGTTCGAGTATGAAGTAGAAAATAGAACTTCTAGTCTTTGACATTTAAACTCTAATGCAAACAGAATGAAGGTCAATTTTGAATGATCATAAATCTTCAAATTCAACTCCAAATATTGCAAATGACCTATCATCAGAAAGTTCTTTGAGTTTACTTTCTAACACAACAAGTCCCACTCCAAAATTCTTTATAGTTTTAAAGCTATGTTTATCACAGTGACTAAAGGTCAAGGATAAGGCATGAAACCTTAGTAGCAAGTATTAAGCTGTATATCTCCTTCATATGAAACTTATTGTAGTTGATCTTGGTGTCTATGAACTGTGTTCTATGTTTAGTTTCATATGCAACAAGTTTCACCTTAAATGGATTTATAGTTTAGGAGATATTGTAGAAATACCAAACATATGTCAAAGCTAAATGAAGAATAGAGTATAATATAGTATGTGATTTCTCGATAACCTGTTGGAGAAACATAGAACTCAAAAATGCACTCGAGAAACACGTGAAAATCATATTTGAAGGTTATATTTGAGCTTAGATGAGGGGTAACTCGAGGTATGTTGACATAACTTCCAATTGGGCCACTTTAACTTCCAATTAAGCACTCCAAATTCTTGTTAAGTGTAATAACCTTCAATATCAAATTTAAAAACTTAAATCTTAACATTTCCATTTGATCTTGCAAGTTCTTTTTTTTTTTTTTAATCTCTGTTCTTCTTCTTTTGAATCAATCTTATGATAACTCCTTTCTTTTCTTAACCAAACTACATAAAGTAATCACATTAAGTATAGTAGTTAGTCAAAGCATGAGACAAACATTTGATGCAAACTTTTTGCTCTAATATTTGACATCATTAAAACTAATCATATCTAATAAGTTACTCATAACTTAAGGTTACAAACTCACCATCAAGTCTACTAGCATAGGTTAAATATAGAGTAACACAAGGTTGAGAATGTAACAACATGATTTTCAAATCCTACAATTTATTGTTTTTGAACCTTATAACTTGAAGAAGGGATAAGAAGGTAGGTTGTATGGGTAGACAAGTCTTAGGAACACAGAAGATGAGATTCAAGTTGAATCTACGTATCATGTTTTTTTCTGTGTCATTCATTGAGGCATGTCCTTGTCATTTGACTTGGCGAATGATGCTGTTTGTCATAATGAACACGTGATTTTATGAAACAAGAGACGTAACTTCATAAGTTTTTGCAAAACATTTGAGGGAGAAACATTATGCCCAAGTATTCATAAGCTTCTAAACTCACAAGCAGATCTAATGCCTCTTTTGCTTTGAGTACCATAAAGTTAGGTTTTGAAATTGCAAATTGGGAACTTCTTGAGAATCAATCATCTACCCATCTTAAGCTCTAATTAATGTTATAATTCAAGTAGTATGGCTAAAATCAAGACTCTATTTGATTTAATTTACAGATCTAACATAGTTTTCATATACATAAATATGAACTCTTAAGGTGAAAAGAGGGGAGTTAGAGGCTATAGATTGAATAATAGTCTTTCCAAATGATATAAAAATAACATATTACTTTTATTTGTAGATTCGAATCTTACTTAGATGACCTTGAGTACAGGGTGTAGACTATGGCTCTAAGATTTGGCTTGGTGACAAGTAACCTTTTTCATATTTACTACGCATGCTTAGGTGTCTCTATGAATAGTTTTTGAAATGCAATTTGAATTAAAGTATACTGACCCTATGAGTTATAAACTCTTATTTTTTTGTGAAATTGTCTTGTGAGACCTGACACTTGAAAGTTGCATAAGACTTGATAATTATTGTACCATGAAATATGCTTTGAAATATGATTGGGTTGAATATATGTCAACTTGTTATACATGTATAAACTATAGTTGGAGGGAGAATTGTTATGGAGTATTATTAGTTACCATATGATATGGTTGCCATGTGGTACTTTATGGCTAGCCATGCCCTTTTCCATATGTTCATAAGGGACTGTAAAACCCCACCAATTTATGAGAGGAAACCCATGGTTCGTCCCGTGCTTTGTGGTACTTTGGTTAGTCTATACCACATGAACGGTGAGCTGCTCAAGTTACGAGTCAAATGGACAAGACTTAGTTCATGTGTTTGGTTAACAGGAACAAAGAGGATATAAAGTAATAATTGAATAAGAATTTATTCTGAACATGTATTGTGATATTTGTGATTTTTAAAATGTGTTGTATTATAATAATATTTTTATTTGTTGCACACTTGACACCTCACAATCATTTATTAGTTTGGGTAGTATTTAGGAGATTGGTTATTAAGATGTCAGTCTTCCTCCCTTTTATTTACCATTTTTTAGGAGATAGTTCAAGGGTGACATCTTTAAGGAAGGCATTAGAGGAGTACATCTACATTAGTAGATTATAGCGTATTTACTTTTAATTTATGATGAATTTATGTTTACTGTCACTTGTAGGACACATTTGCATTTTTAAATTATGGTTTTTAATGAATAATATAAGTGTTTCGCTTGCTTTGTTGATACACATAATATTAAGGAAATTTAGAATATGTCAGAGTTTTAGCAAAATCTTTATCAAAATGTGTTTTCACCCTTGATAAGAACATTGATTTACACATTCTTGGTGTATCCAAGACTTATGCAACATCATCATTATTTGAATGCATACCTATGATGAATTTCAAGGACAAAAATCTGCCAGATTGCCTCTCGTATAGATATATACCTAAAGTTGATATATTGTTTTGAATTTCATCAGCTGGTCATTCAAGATTTCTATCTTGATTATTATCATATATTGATACAACTACTCTATCATTACCCTTGCTAATGTCCTTAAATAAATACTTAATTGCAGTTGACTCATTACACTTCTCAACATTGATGTGACATTGAAATATGGACAAAAGTGTTAGATTATAGGGGACAACAAATCGATTATCTAAAGGAATATTTTTGACTTCTATTGTCTTGATGTTACCTCTCCTTCTATATGTAGGATACCCATCTTCATCAATCATTGTCTAGTTATAGAATTTCCTAGGGAAATACTTGTTGCATTTATCGTGCTTCATGCATGGTGATTGAGCATTAGCGTGACTATAGTGACCATGAATCATAAATCTCTTCATTAAGGGGGTGTTTGGATGAAAACCAAACCATGGTTTTAAAAGTGCTTTTACGGTTTACGAAATAAATATGTAGAGGAATTTGTCTCGTTTTGCGGAAATGTGTTTCTCAGAAGCACTTTTTTAGGTTGCCAAACACCCCATAAGTCATACAAATTAGGATTCACATTTCTTTTAGAATTCTCTACTAAAATAATATTGTTAACATCATTCGAATCCTTCAGCTAGTCACGCCCATTAAAGCCATAATAGAATGTAAACACCTGGAAATCCTCTTTTCTAAAATTCTATCGTATATGTCATATCCTATTAATTTTAAACTAGTAAATGAGTAATTTAAAATTAACAAAGGGCTAGACATTGTAGTAGAGATAGATGATAAACAACTTTTGAAGTGAAACCCGGGCAAGAACCGAACTGTCATTTTGAAAAGTTCCGGTCAAAAAAAGGTAATAGTGAAAAGTATGCTTGAAATTCCTAAAAATTTCCAAAAATTCATTAATAATAGAATAAAAGATCTAGAATAATATTTGAGGCCTAAAATGTGAAAACAGAATACAAATAATTTAGTTTACAATTTTTTATATTTTGGCTAATTAAGGAAAAATTAGCCAAAATGAATTATTTTAAAGGGTTAATATAAACTTTAGTCTTTCAAGTTTGCCTTCATTTTTGTTTTAGGCCCTTAAGGGGCAAAATGTTTCAAGTTTTTATTGGATTATAGGGACTAATATTATAAATGAAAAGAAACTTGAGGGATCAAGACTAATGGTTTAAAACTTGAGGGATTAAAAACAAAATGAAGGCAACCTTAAGGGACCATAATTTGTATTAACCCTATTTTAAGTATACATAGGCCTCAATAATTCAAACAAAAATGAGAAAAAATTTGTTGAGATGTTATCACAAATTGTAAAATTATTCCTGATCCCTAAAAGTACAAAGGTTAGCTTTAAAAATATTTAAAACTGAATTATGTTAATAAAAGCCCAATTTTGGGAAAAAATGAATAGAAGTTACAGGTTGAATTTTGACCTGAGAAAATTAGTGAACTTATCCTTAGTAAAAATGAATTATTGGAGCAAAAAAAAATAAATTTTTAGAGATACTAGATTAGACAAGATCTAGAAAAAATTTAATTAGAATGATGAGATTATACAATGGAATAACCTAAAGTTTGGTGGAACAATTTTTTCCCAAATTTTTTGCTGTTTTTGGGGCCAAACATGAGGAGGAGGACATGGATGAAATTACACAATTTGTCTAACAACATAATTATAAGAAGTTAAATTATAATAAAATATTGCTTTATAATCACACGGGTAATAGGTGACATGGTCCCAAGTTGGTTGTAACTCTTGCATCATTTTCTGTTGTTTCTCTAATCAATTCATTATTATTTGAATTGGGTCAACAGGGGGTCTATTTTGTTCTTCCCCTACTTATGTATTATGTTTTGTTCTCACCATACTTGTTGTGTCTTCTTAACTACAAAAGGAACAACATTATTATAAAACATTTGTATACATACAAAACATCAGCATAGTTCAACCAGTCACAACCAATCACATCAAGAGTAACATATAGTACAACTATCTAAAACTATCTAGGAAAAGTAGAAATAACAAAGTCTTCCAAGACATCGAGCATCTGCTCAAAAGTATATTCGTCCATGTTGTCACAAATGGACGGTATGGATTCTTCCCAAATCTATCTATTTGGAAGAGTAGATAACAATAGCACACCCCATATGTCTGCATCCATAGTCTGGCTTTCCCTATTGACTGCCGTGCACAACAGCCTAACCTAATGAAAAAAAAATGAAGGCAGACTGTAGCATACTGATTTTTATTCCTCTTGATATGCCTACCCAAGTACTTGAATTCCTTAATCAGATCATCCATCGAATTAAACTCTTTAGGTGCTGATAATAATCTCTTCTTTAAAGACATCATTCTACTGGGGCCTGCCTCATCATCATTATTCCCTGATCCAAGTACCAGCTATGAACATAGGGTCAACTATGTACTTGGTGCTGGCCGTGTATTGGATCCTGCATCATCCTCATGTAGCTCTAATTTGATTGGAGTTTAGTTCCAAATGTATATCCTCAATCTCACTAAGCAGGTAATAATACCCTGGTGGAGGAGTAAGATCGTCGAGATCTTCTACCAGTGGGAGATACCAGTCTGGTTATGGTTCCCTAGGCATCCTTTGATCGATGGATTCCACCCTCACAACATGCCATACTTTCTGGTTTCTGTACTTTCTTCATAACGCAGCAAATGAAACAAAGAACTATAATACTAGGCACATAGTACAGTACAGTGCTATATAGTGCAACATAGTGCAATATTATACTAGTACAATAATCATTAGACAGCAACTCAAAACTTTTGTTCATAACAATCTTAACACATAATTAGAGCATGCGACACATTTACCAAAATCTTTGTTTTGATACCAAAAATGTCATATCTTACTTTATTACTCAATTTTATATTACATGGGAGTATTTGGAACTATTTTCCAAGTCATTAAGTTAGAGAATTTTTAATTTTTAAATTTAATTCCCTCAGTTACTATTCATTGCAATCCTAAATTTCTCTAAACTTTGAATAATCATAACTAATTTTAGAAAAATCAAAATGATATGGTTTTAAGTCCTACTTGAAGCTTGCAATGAGCTCTTAAAGGAAAAAATAGATTCAGAATATGAATCTAGATCATGTGTGCCTAGTTTCAATGACAAAATATATTGTTCATTTGGTCATTTTTTCAATTTTTCAGAATTTATGCCCGACTTTGAAAGGGTATAACTCGTTGTACAAAACTTTAATTTTTTTATAAAATACTACTTATTTTAAAGCTAAAAATATGATCTATTAGATTGCTAAGTTTCAAATCTAAACTCCATCACTTGCTCAAAATTTCATATAGTCAAACTTTGCCCTTAATTTGGTCAACTTTCATCCTTTTTATGCAAAACTTGCCAAAATAGACCATAACCATTCTCAATATAATTCACCCACATATCACAACATTTAACAAGTAATTTTTCATAATTTATATCTCTTAAAGTTCATTAAAACACATATCCACATGAATTACAAAACTTCTTCACAAAGTTCAACATAATTACATAGTATTTTTTCTTCATGGAGACATCATCTCCTTATCATTGGCCATACCACTTGAAGGTCCTATTGGTGTTGTTTAAACATAGCGAGAAATGAGATTTCATAGAAATCTTAGTAGCGAAGAAATTATAATGGTAATGTCAAACAAGCAAGGTATACCGTAACAATTTCATAAACACTTATTCACTTTTATGCCATGTAAGTATCATTACAATCACTTCAAAATTAACATGTTAATGCATATTGCTAAGGCATACAATGTAACCAATCAACATGTCATTCTCGTCAAATAAATTCAAATACAATAAAGCATATGTTCAAGGAAGCAAGTTAACATTAAAATTGTAAATTCCATGCTACATCTTTCCAATTCAAGATTTTTAGCCTCTTAAGTCCCTTTGGGCTCCTCCTTGTTCTTTTGCTAAATGCCTATCAATCGATGCATAAATACATGCCACATTATCAACCATAATACATAAAATACCATTAGGCATCAAGATAACACTATAACCCTCTTTTTTTTGACTTTTTGACTTTAATTTCCATCTTTGTTTTGACAAGTTCCAAGGGTCATTCCTAGCAGTTTTTCATGTAGAATCCAAATATCAACTTGGTTTTTATCAAAATCAAACTCTACCCTATCACAGTAAGCTTGGTCGAATTGAAGGTAGTTTAGGTTAGAATTTTTATTTTTGATTCCAATACTTTTAGACACTTTTTCTTAGTATATTCCTACACAAAAACATGTTCAATATTTCAAAACTTGGACAGCATAATACTTTATAATTTTGTCACCAAATTTCACTTGAAACAAACTAGAAACACAGTCAAATCAAAGCTTTACCATACCTTAATTGATCTTTGATTCTTGCTTGATAAGTTTTGGCTTAAACCTATGTGGTCTTGGCTCCAAAACTTAGCTTTTTCTAGAGTAAATTTCAGTCATCCCTTGCCTCCAAGTATCCCATAAAAATCTGAAGATAAAGGCCATGTGTACACCTTAAGAAGTTGTAGAAATTCGGGAGTGCACAAGTGTCTCTTGTGTAATAATGTTTTGGACAAAATCATGTGATATTTTACATTATTTTAATCCATAATCATGTGGACCACTTGAGCCATTAATATACTATTCATTCTAGGCCCAAAATCAAGCCCAATGGGCCAGAGAAAGAAAGAAAAGTATTACATTTCATCTCCATACATTTTTCCACCTGATTTGCCGTATCGGCTAAAATTCCTGTCTAGTTTCTAATAATATTTCTTGAACTCCAAAAATTTATTTCTACCATCAAAAATCATATTTTAATATAGGAAGGTTTCCTAAATTTTTTCAGAATTTATCTCAACCTCTAATTGCTTATTTTGAATTTTCTCCAAAATTGGTCTTTATCGATAAGATTTTGGTAATAAATATTCTAAAATTAATCCTTTCACTTCTAGGGCTTGGAAATAATTTTCTAAACCAAAATGAATTCTAAAATAATTTTTTTCATATTTTTCAGAATTATTGAGGCCTCTACACATTTAAAATAGTTGTTTTTGGCTAATTTTTTTACTATTTTTTAGGGAAAACCTCTGTTTACAGAAAATCCTGTAATAATTTATTTTTATGCTATTTCCATCTCCATGGCCTCAAATAGGGTTCCAAACTCTCTAATTTATCTTTTTACTATTTTTAGGAATTTCCTGAAATTTTTCTCCAATTTTCCTATTTTGCCTTTCCTAGACCGATAATTTCAAAAATATCAGTCCAAACAAGAGTCAGATCTCAACTCACAAGTTATTCCAGTTTTGAGTCTACTTTACTACTTGAACCTCTATCTAATTAATCATTCACACTCCCAAAGTTAAAATTGGTGGGATGTGACATGGCAAAATGATGGAGGGAAAGAGTTGATCAAGAGCCAAGTGGTCGTAGAATTTTAGGGTTTCCCCAGGGCAAAACAAGAAAATTCAAGGAAAAAATTTGTATATAAATACCCTATATTTGAAAATAATTTGGTGAAATTAGAGAAAATAGGGAGGAAAGATTTTGCTCTTGAGTTTTAGGAAAAGGAAGAGAAAAAGAAAGAAGAAGACTAAGTTAGCTTCAAGTAATCATCCAAGGTAAGTTAAGACTTTCATTAAGGATTTAATTGCCTTGATTAGTGATTATTTTGGGATTAATTTGGATGGATAAAAATGGTTAAAAACTCTATGGAACCTTGATGCCCAAAATGCTATATAACTTGTCATGAATGATTTGAAGATTGCATAGGGATCAGAGGATAGAAAATGGTTAGAAACTTGTGTTTTAACTTGGTTTATGAAAGAATTCCAACTTGTAACATATATGTACATGTTTCGGCTAAGAGAGGATCATGAGGCTAGGGTTCGATTCATGTAATGTGATAATTCCAATAAGACTAGAAGATAAAATTGTGTAGGACTATGTTGAGAAAATATATTTGGAAATATTAAAATTGAAAATAAAAATATTAGATACCCTATGTCTCAGGCAAACATAGAATTTGGAGAAGGATTTGGATTTTGATAAATCTAAGTTCAAATATGGATTGTACATGAAAAATCATGCGGGAAAAATATATGAAAGTTACGTTAAGAAAGATGATGCAAAAACCCTAAAATCAAGGATAAAAGGTTAGGGTTTTAGGTTAAGTTTTTAATAAAGTTATTTGAGTTGATATTCAGAGTGCCATTATTGTGTAATTGATAGGCATTGGTCTTAGGCAAGAGAAGACTCAAGAACAAAGGCAAGAGAACAAGAATCAAGGATTTAACCAAGGTAGCAAGAACTTACAATTTTGGTGTTAACTTGTATTAGTTGTTTTTGCTATGTGTTCTGTGCTATGATGTGGTTGGTTAGTTATGATGAAATGTGTTTAATTTCTTGCATTTATACCTTGAAAATATGTATATTTGGGTTGATTACATATGACATGAAAATGTTGTTAACATTATGATTGTTGATCTTTGTGAGATTTCTTTGAAATCTCACTTTTTTTATATTTAATTGACACCACTAAGGGTTAGCACTTCAAGGGAAAAAGACAAGAATGTGAAGGCTTAAAGGAAACTTGTATGGAGTGTCATGTAATTATATGTTTGACTATATTATGTAATTAAGAGCTTTGAATATATTTATGTAATGTTATGTAAATCTTGATGAATAGATGTATGGGATAATGCCCCTACCTCTTGAGAGGTATAACGATGTATAATTATATGATGATATAAATGGTAAACGGTAAATATGGAGGTTATAGCCTAAATTTCATAAGTTAATGCAATTAGAAAGGGATAGAAATTCTTGAAAAATCAAGCTCTTAGGGCCGTGACTTTTCTAAGCAAATGAAGGAATCTAATCATGAGATTTGGTGAGCTTAGAGTTCACATTCTAAGCTTTAAATTGAAAGTAGATCACCTGATTTGGAGTTTTGCGCTAAAAGTTATGAATTTTGAAGTTTTGGTAAAAGCCTGAAAATTAAAAATTGACAAAATAAACAGTACTTTTTGGGAACAAAATAGAGCCTAAATGGAATAAATAATGGACCAGTAAATATTTTTTGTGTGTAAAGAAATGAAAAGGCTTCAAATGAAACTTGAAACCATCTCATTTTAATTTTTCTAAAATTAGTTATGAATTTTCAGAGTTGGCCAAAATTTTAGAATTACCAAGTGAATAGTAACCTGAGAATGTGATTTTTCAAAGTATGATTTTCTAAGCCTAATGCCATGCAATATAGTTTCATTTTACATGTTTTGTCTCCATATATAAATTAAAGTATTATATTTTTGGTATCAAAACAAAGGTTTTGGCTTAGTATAGTATGCCCTGTTGGTGTGTTAGAGTTATTGTATTCGTTATATGTGAAAAAATTGCAGGAAATTAGCAAAATGGCTAATGTAGAGGGAGGTAATTTTGAAGAGATTGTTAATTAAAGACTTCCAAATGAGCTACTCTGTCCATGGTACTAAATAAAGGAAGACCCTGAAGATCTTACTACTTCTCTAGGGTACTATTCCATAAGGCAAGAAGTGGAAGGTATCTGTTCCTCTATGGTATCTAATAGAGTAGTTGATCTTAATCTTAGGGATGATGTAGAGAGTCTTTCGGTACTAAGGCCAGATAACAAGGCTAGACTTAGCATGATGGTGCTACTAGTGAAGTTGGAGTTTTTGACATGTAATGATCTGCTGAAGGAATTCAAGTTGTGGGCTTGGCATACAAAGCAAAATGAGAATCAGCTAGCCTCAGTTTATCTTGAATTTCTATATCAGATCAAGGTCTTATATTATGCAATTACTTATAAGGACCACATACTAGATGACACGACTTGGATCAATACTCCGATTCCAGTACTTCCCTATATGGATATATAGTGTAAAGGACTTTGTGATTTCTATAACATGGTGCTAGTTACCTTTAAGTAGATGGTTGAGGCCATAAAAATCTTTGTATTAGTAAACTTTTCATAGATGGCTGTTAAGTTTAGTTAAACTTTTGAAATGTGATGATGTGTGAATGTTAAGTACTATTTCCGATCCTTAATATAAGACCTTGTTTGACTTTTATTTTGGTCCTAAATATAAAACCCCAATCCATTTTGTCTCTCATATTTATGTATTTTTTTCCAAGATAGTCCTTCTAACAATAATAGTTCTAACTAATAAACTTGATTAGTAAGGATATTTTAGGAAAGACAATACCTATTTATTACAAATAACTAAAAATTAGTCAACTAGCTCTTATAAATAGGACTGGAGGTAGTATATGCATAAATAACTTTCGTTGCCTTACTATATAAACTAATAGGAATGAAATCTAAGTTTCATATCTATAATAGCTGTATTCCTTTTGTAGTATGAAACGATAATAAAATAGTTAGAACCAGAAGAAATGTCAGAGTAGGGGAGCAACTGGAAGAACCTAATAGGCTCCTTGTAGATTCGATGTAAGTAATTATGAACCATTTAGAGGAGAAATAGAAGACTATGGAAGAGATCTGAGTGAACTAAGCTAGGCAAGAGCAAGAGTGAGACCTTATGATAGCAGCAGTAATGGCAGCAGCGATAGTAAACCTACAACAACTTAAGTAGAGAATAGCCAAGGTGCCTCTATAATAAGTCTAACCTTAAGATCAGTTAGCTGATCAAGCAAGACCGATGGCGAAGTAGGATATTCAATACTGGATTAGTCGCTTCTATAAGCATCATCCACATGCTTTTGAGGAGACTTTTGATGTGCAAGTAGTTGGGGCTTGGATTACCTGGCTAGAGAAGATATATAAAGTTATGGATTGTCCGTAAAAAACAAAGGCACAAATGGCCATATATAAGTTAGAGAAAGAAGCTTATTGGTGGTAGAAGAACACTAAGCTAGTTTTCCAAGCCGATAGCACCTCAGTCACATGAGAAGTATTTAAAGAACAATTTTACTAAAAATACTTTTTGCAATTGATAAGGGATACAAAGGAAGCAAAATTCCTTACCTTGAGGCAAAGAGAGAGAGAACCTTTTAATGAGTACTTAGCCAAGTACATCAACTTGTTTCGCTACTTCACTTACCTGCCATATTGAAATCATGACCATTGGTTTATTAAGAAGATGGTTAGGGGATTAAAGCACGCGTTGAGAGAAAGAGTAGCCCCTTGATAGATTGAGGTGCTTAAATAGGCCATAGAAGGATGCTAGATTCCTGAAAAATAGTTAGAACCAATAAGATCTAACTAGGACAACCTCGAGGATTGAAAGAGCACCTATGAGAACTACACAAAAAGGGACCTCCGGTGATGGTAGGAGGTACAGATCGACTAAAATCAAGTAATGAATAGACAGTTGATCTAGGTAAGACCTTAAGAGAACTTGTCTCTTATAACCCTAGTCATAAAGATACCACAAGGTTGATCACTTCTTTAAAACTATCAGGTATTCTCACAAAAATACGAGAATGCAAGCAAGGCTCACATAAAAAGTAGTAAAATTTTCCATATTACTAATCATTCTGATCATCTCCTACTGAATAGAGTGCATACAGAATTATTTATAAACTAAGACTCTTGAAAAACTTAAGATGAAAACCCTAATTGATAACCTAAACCCTAACAGCCCATTATAAGCTATTAGAGCCTAAAATACTAACTAAATAAAATACATCAAAAATAAATACGAAAATACAATAAAAATAGGAAAATCAAAATATCTTCGAGAATACCCTAACTTGCTAGTCAAGATAGAATAATCTAGATCACATACTATCTAAGAGGATCCCAACATTAATGAGAAGGATCTTATTTGACTCTACTAACTAATAGAATACATATTAGGTAAGTCTTTACCTTCAAGAAACAATCAATACAAAAATAGAAAATTGTAAAATAGGAAACTAAATTAAAACAAATAGAATCCTATTTAATGTCATATAAGATTGCTCTTAATGCTTATTGAATCTTCTTGGACCTTCCAAATAGTTCTTCATAAATGCTATTCACGTTCATAAGCATGTGTGGGCCTTTTAGATATCCATTTGGGCTTGAATCTGGGTGAATCACGTTCTGGAACTTCCATGGTCCATAACATAATACATTTGAGCCCTAATCTAAAAGATTATGGCCCTAATTGACTCCTCAATGAACATGTAATTGTGTTGGGCCTTTAATAATGTGGGAATTAGCTTCAAATGTTCCTTTTGAGCTTTAAGAACATGCTCTTGTCTTTCTCAAGGTCCAAGTATTCATACTCCAATGATTCACATGCCATAGTGGCTTTGGGGGTGGCCTTTCACATGTCACTTCAAGTTTTGTATTTGTAATTATCCATATCATTATCCAAGCAACAATCCATGTCCTCTTTCATACAAGCATTCTCAAGCTATAAATTCCTTGAACACTCTAGAGAGGACGTGTTGGGCCTTTAACTGAATGTGTCCTATTTGGACTTCATGACCTCCATATTGAACGCCTCTTAGTATGCTATCGAAGAGGCTTGGCTTTGGCAGAAGACCCAGTATAACACCTTCCTTTTAGACCACATAACCTTTCAAGTAAAACCAATTGAAACCACTTCTCAAGGCCTTAAATTAGAAAAATTCAAGTTTCAAAAATTTTAATTTCAAGTTACTATTTATTGTAACACTAAACTTAGGTCAAACTTTAAAAAACCATAATTAATTCTTAAAAAAAATCAAAATGAGGTGGTTCCAAGTCCTACTTGAAGCTCTTAACATGATTTTTAAGGGAACAATACTCTCTAGTATCAAGCCCTTGCTAATCATTCCCAGATTTCACACAAGGAAACACCGTTCATTTGGTAAATTTTTAATTTTTCAGAATTTACGCCTAACTTTGGACTAGCATAACTTTTTTGTACAAAAATCCAATTTTAATTAATTACCCCTTTTTTTAAAGCTAAAAATGTGATCTATAAATTTGCCAAGTTTCAGCTCAAAACTCATTCATTTAGCTAGAATCACAGTGACATGAAAATTGGCCATTTTTAGGGTTATTTCATTGTATTTTTATACCTTCTCTCAACCACTACCCTTCTTGGCATCATATAATTATCCCATTCATATAACACATGTCCAAGCACAATATTATCAATCCTTTATAGCCACTAAAGTCACAAATACAAGCATCCAAACTTCATGCATAATTATTACAAACTTGCATCAACAAAAGTTCATGAAAAATATAAACATAGACATCTTCATCCCAACATGATCTCTTTGCCCTTCTCCTTGGATGATCCAGCTCCTAAATTATTGATTATTTAGACATTAAAAGAGTAAGATTTTATAAAAATCCCTATAGCAAAAACCATAATAATCATGCTAAAAATGTCATGCTTACTAATATATCCTTATACCATGGAAAGGGAGCAAATAAACATACCATCATACCACTCAACATTGCATATAGGCAAGGCACATTATGCATGGAGTTAACACATCATCATCCATTTAGCTCTACCACATCATAGCAAAACAAGCAAGGCAAGTTAGCATTCAAATTACAAGTTCATTACTACCTTTTTGATATTCCAAATTTCGACCTTCTTCCTTTCTTCTTGCTCCTCCTTGTAGGTTTGATCAATGCCTATCAATTCATACACAAATATATTCCATATTATCAACAATGCCACATAAAATACCATTAACTATCAAGACAATTTCATAACCCTTTTTTCTTTGATTTTTGACATCAATATTCTACCTTTGTTTTGCCAAGTCTCTAGGGCCACTCTGACACAATTTTTTATGTAGAATTCAAATATCAACTTGGTTTTATCAAAATCAAACTCCTCCCTATTCCATTATCCTTGGCTGAGAGGTATGTAGTTTAGGGTTCAAAGGTCTATTTTTTATTATAATGCTTTCAAACACTTCCTCTTAGTGTTTTCCTACACAAAATGACATTCTAAACTCATTGGAATCATCAAATTAATCTGAAATAATCTCTAACCTCTTGAACTTGGCTTGGCTGAATGGTTTCCTCAAGTTAGAAAATTTGAAGTTTCTTCCAAAATCAATCAAAACAACAACCAAACAAACTAGCTCAAGTCTTTAATCATGATTTCTATCCTTTCTTAATCATTCCTTAACATTTTGAAAATTTGGACAGCATGTTTCTCAAGATCTTTGGCCATTAAACTTTACTTGAAACAACCTAAAAACATAACCAAATGAAAGCTCTTACATGCCTTGATTAACCCTTGATCCTTGGTTGATGATTCCTTATTATTTGTGGTGTGTTCTTCCTCCCTTCAAATAAGTTTTTCAGGAGCAAACCTTCCCCTTTTAAGTGGCCAAACAACCCAATATGAAGGGCTTAGAGGGGGTATTTATAGACAACAATTTGTTCTCCCCCTTGCTCCAAGTATCCCTTAAAAATGTGAGGTTAAATATCCATGTGTCCCTCTTCATATGCTACAGAAAATTTATGCATGCAAAGTGTCCTCATGCGCTTAGGTATTTTGCTAATCATGTGATCAAATTATATATTTTATTCCTTAATCTGTTGGGCTGAATGGGCCATAATTTTTCTAGGCTCCTCTAGCTCAAAATCATGCCTAAATGGCTAAAGAAAGAAGAAAGAAATGTAACCTTTCAAATCCTATGCCTTTCCTTAATCTAGTTTCGTCGTATCGGCTAAAATTTCTATCTAATTTCTAATAATAGTTATGAACCTCCAAAAATTTATTTCTACCCATAAAAAATCTTCTTTTAATATAGGAAGGTCTCCTGAATTTTTTTGAAATTTATTTCATCCTCTAACTACTTGTATTGAATTTTCTCCGAAACCGGGTCTTATCGATAAGATTTCAACAATAATTATTCTAAAATTAATTCTTTCACTTTCAAAAGCTAGAAATGGTCTTATAATCTCAAATAAACCTTCAAACAATTTTTTTCATTTTTTTTGAAAATTATTGAGGCCTTTACATATTTAAGATAATTAATTTTGACCAAATTTTCTTTGTTTAACCAGAAAAATTCTGGTTTATAGAAAATTCTGTAATAAATCATTTCATGCTATCTTTACTTCGGGGGCCTCAAATATAGTTTTAAACACTCTATTTTATTTTCTATTATTTTCCAGGAATTCTCTGAAATTCAACTTTCTTATTTTACCCTTCTTGGATTAATAATTTCAAAAATGCCAATCCAGTTAGGGGTTAGAATTCAATTCAAAAGTTGTTCCAGCTCTGAGTCTACTTTACTATATGGCCCTCTATCTATTTTATTACTCATATTCCTAGAGTTAAAATTGGTGGGATGTGACAGCCAGCAAAGGAGGTAGCCGAGGAGGTTTTGATAAAACTAGGATGGCTAAAGTATGCGAATGATGTGGAAAGGACCATGGAGATTGGTCATCCTTGATGGTTCAAAATGTGTGCTATCGATACAACAAAGCTAGACATTTTGCAAAAGAGTGTCTGTAAAGTAGAGACGATTCAAGACCTCAAGCATAGGGAAGAGTGTTCGCCCTGACACAAGAGTAGGCTCGTAAGTCATCCTGTACATTCAATGTTTGACTCAGGCGCAAGCTATTCCTTTATATCATATAATTATGTTGGGCATTTGGGTCTCGCTATCAATACTTTGCCATATAATTTGACTGTGTCTACTTCCACTGGCATTAGGTTTATAACCTCTAGCTATGTTTGAACTATATTATCCAATATGAGCATTGTTACACTACTCTAGACCTAATATGCATGTCATTCATTGATATAGATGTTATTATTGGCCTAAACTAGTTGTCTTCCCATAACATACTCCTCAATTATAGAAATAAAATCCCTATCCTTCCTCTGAAAGAAATCATCCCATATACGGAATTGAAGTTAAATTTTGTGATTGAGGCTCAAGCTGATAGGTATTTCAGAAAGGGTTACTAAGAATACTTAGTATTCTTCTTAGTACAAGCAAAAGTAGAAGAAGAAATAGAAGAGATTTCAGTAGTGAGAAATTTTTTAGAAGTCTTTCCAAAAGAAATTAAAGGACTACCGCTAGAAAGTAAAGTAGAATTCACAATTGACATTGTACCAAGAGCAGGACTAATGTAACACCTCTTTTAACAACCCTACATACTTCATGTTCCATTATTAGCCACTAGGACTTATTAGGAACTCTGTAAGCTTTCAGTAATAAAATAACTTAAAGAAGTTTTAGAATCATGGCAATTAAATATAGACACACACATATTATGGGAGTAGGGTAGGGCCTTCAAGGCTTACTCTCTTAGGCCTTCCCTTGGGCTTTCCCTTGACTCCTATATGACCTTACACCTAAAAATGTTAAGATAAAGGGGTGAGATCTAATGTCTTTGTAACTATGGGAATCCTAACATACACAAGCAAACCTCTACACAGTGCAAAAATAGAGCCATCTATAGTTACATACAAGCTTATATAAATATATTAATTAGATATGTCATATTTATCTCAAACACATGTTTAATTTATCAAGATATCACCATCCATATTCCATATAAAACATTAAAGATGAAGAAATGCAACATGACTCCCTTATATCACCGTTTATTCTTATATTGTCGACTAGAACTAGAGGCTAACACATATATTCTAATAAGAATCAATCCATGTAACTGGATCGTTCCAAGAGGCCAAAGGCCTGCTTAAGTCTAAACTATAGTTTCCCTCCTTAAAAGATAATACTAAGCAGGTGTCACATGTCCCGTAGCTCTAATGTAATCCTGGCCGAAGAAAAATATGGAAGAAGGGGCCCTAAAAAGTGCCATCCATTGTGTATCGAGTACCGGCATATACCACGTGGTGAAAGATTTCATCATGTGCCAAACTCTTTCTCATCTCAGCCCATCAATATGAATGCAAATGCAATGATAAATATACCAGATACACTACTGAACATAATATCATTTTGCATGAAGGTGCAACAAACAACCATTCAAATCATATTTTATCTCGTACAAAAATATGCTATAAAAGATCCAAAGACACTATAAGCAGGTCTGGTATTCACAAGCATTCTTGAAAATATTGAACTAAAATGTAGATACTATAAACATTACACACATTTCTAATTCAACTCACACACACATATATACAGAATTCAAGTTTATCAATATAAATTATTATAATATTATTGTGACTTAATTAATGTACTTATCAAGGAATAAATTATTATTAATTCTAATTATTATATTAACTAATGATATAAACTGCAAATGAAATAAAAAGAATTTACATAAAACTTCAACTGTTAGGAACATGCATACTTGTATATTTTTATAACTCTAGGCTTGCCAAATTATAATTAAGAGAAAATCAATCACCATACATTTACATATAGTTCACATGTATATGGACGAATTTCCAAAGTTACCTATCACTCCTCAGCTTACTTATATTTATCAAAGAGTTACTCCAAAGTTCTTAATAAGAACCTACAAGGTCATAGATAGATATAAATATTTATTAATATATTATTCAAAAAGTATTCTAAGGTTACTCTAAGAATATTCTATACTTTTAAATCTACTCTCTAAAATTCAATTCCTAACCTCAACTTTAAACCTAGATTCGTATTATACTTTTGTATATTAACTAGTGCAAATTAAATTCAAGATATTTATATTTGAATTGAGATTAGTTAAGTTTAGAAATAATTACCTTATATATCCATCATAAGGAAGCGGAAAAGATGCAAAGAAGTAATACATGTTTACTTGATGCTGGGTAAGGTTGAACGACCATGGACAAGTTGATTTATAAAAATAACTTGAGTAGATAGACGCAAATTGATTAAAGGACTTGAGGTTGCAATATAATATTTGATGGTGATAGGCAACATATACTTTTGAAGAAAGAACGTGGCATGCATATATATAATTGATACAGTGAGGCAAAGCTAGACTGGGCAGGGAAAAATGAAAGGATATAAAGAAATGAAGGAGGTGATTTAATTCAAAGAAATAGAAAAGGTTACAAAAAGAGATGGAAAACAACACAAGAAAATTGATTAAAGGAAGTAGCTTGAATAAATAGAAAGTCGGGAAGATGATAATAGCAGAACAAAAGAGAGTAGAGGCGGCGTGTGATTGCTGAAGGAGAAGTCTAGGTTTTGTCACTATATTATCCAAATATATTTTAATATATTTCATTTGTTTTATAAATTAGAATTTAATAAAAAATCTGATTAAATATTGGAAATATCTGAACAGCTTTACAAACTAATCATGATCTTTTAGATTCTTAAAATTTTTCTAATTATTAATTACCCTATAATATGTAGTCTACTTCTAATAATATATATTCAAAATAAATTAATTCAATGAGACATTGTATTGAGATTTTTTTACACTGTTTTTTTTATAAGATTTTATTTTAAAATCAAGGACATTTCTTATAAACCATAGTATCTTCTTAGTTTATATCCAAGTCACAACCAATTTTCAAAAAAAAAAATCCTCTACAAAAAAGTAAGATGTTGCAATTGATATCTAAAGCCCCATACCGGATGGCTCCTAATGAAATGGTAGAATTAGAGAAGTAAATCATGGAGTTGCTTTCAACCCTGTGTCTCCTCATAGGGTGCTTCGATATTGTTCATTAAAAAGAAAGATAGTAGTCTTAAATTGTGCATAGATTACCAAGAGATGAATAAAGTGATGATCAAGAATAAGTATCTACTTCCCTAGATTGATGATCTGTTAGATCAGTTAGCTAGTATAACTATATTTTCTAAAATTAATCTGAGATCAAGATACCACCAGCTCAAAATTAAGGTAGGAGAAATTCTGAAGGCTTCCTTTTGGACCTGATACAGACATTATGAATTCCTAGTGATACTATTTGGTTTGACCAGTGTATCTATCATCTTCATGGACTACATGAACCAGATTTTCTGATTGTATTTGGACCAGTTTGTCATAGTCTTTATCAATGATATCTTGGTGTACTTTAAAACTCTGGAAGAACATGAATAACACTTGAGGATTGTTTTGAGTATCGTAAAGGAGCAACATTTATTCATCAAACTCAGCAAGTGTGAGTTCTGACTAAATGAAGTAAAATTTTTAACCCACGTGATTTCACAAGATAAAGTAGCCATTGATCCCAGTAAAGTAGAAGTGGTGTTGCAATGGGACAATTTTAGAAATTAGAACCTTGCTTGGATTAGCAAGCTATTATTAGAGGTTTATTCGAGACTTTTCTTGTATTGCCCAGCTGCTAACCAAACTTACCAGAAAGAACCAACCCTTAACTTGGGGCGAGAAGTGTGAGACTAGCATTCAAGAGCTGGAAAAAAAAAAGGATGACCTCAACTCCTATACTAATTGCCCTCGATCCTACATAGGTTTATGTCGTGTACATTGATGCTAACACACCTAACTTAGAGTGCCTTATCTTCTTCATATGAGTTTTTCTATTTTATTTCTTCCAATCGATGACTAATTCAATCTTCAAGATGACCTTTGGGACGTATGGTGCACTTAACACTGCTAGTGATTCTAAAAAGGATGAATAGTTAAGCACACCAATTATGGTGCCTTCTATACCTCTGACTTATAAGCCACAAATCCTCTTTATTACTACCCGTTGGTTCAATAGGAATAATTACTTGCAGTGGTCACTAGAGATTCTCATGTATGTTGTTGGCAAAGGCAAAGAAGATTATCTTATTGGTGTAACAGCTGAACACCTAACTTAGATGGAAAACATAAGGTTTGATATGCTAAGACTAATGTGGTGAAGTACTAGCTTATCAATTCCATGACTCTATAAATTAGCCAGAATTATTTACTTTTCCCTATGACTAAAGGCATTTAGGATGCTATTTGGAAGTGTTATTCAGCTTGTGAAAACATAGCTACTATTTTTTAGATTAAGGGGTTCATCTGTGAGATGTGACAGGTGATTTAGATATGACAAGATAGTTTAATGGTCTAATCATGTATTAGTAATAGCTTGATCTTTATGATACATATCAATGGCATTATAGTAAAGAATGTTGGAACATATCACAAGATCTTAGAAAAGGATTGTATTTATACTCTTTTACTTGGCATTAATCTTATCTATGGTGATGTAAGAAAGAGGATTATGTCTACTTGACCTCTTTTTGTTAGATGAAATCTTTTCTAAACTGAAATAGGAAGAAAGTAAAATGGAATTAATCTCCAAATACACTCTAACTCTACCTTCACTACCATCTATTAAGACATCTATTATGACTACAAAATGCCCAACAATTCTAATTCTAAAGGTAAAATAGGTGAAAGACCCATCTATGAATATTGCAAGAAGGTTGGCCATGTCAAAGATAAGTGTTGAACATTGCACAGTCAGCTAGCTGACTTTAAACCAAAGCAACGTGGATTTAGAGATTTAGCAATCATGTTAGACACCAAATCACCTCAACAGAGTGATGTCAATTTGACTAATGCTGATTTATTAAATATTATTCAATGATTACTTATTTCTTAGACCTTTAAATCTAAGAATGGCTCAACTGTTGACTCCTGCAATACTGCTCACCAAGGTAACAATCCCCAAATTCTTAGATTGTTAACTATGGTGCTATTCGTCACCTGACAAATACTCTATTACTACTCACTGATTTTGCATGTAGTTCCTCTCATTCCTCTGTAAATGTAGTAGACAGTTCTAAGATAGACATAGTCAAAATTGGCAACGTCAAACTTAATGATGACTTGATTCTTAATAATGTTTTTTATATTCCTACTTTGGATTGTAATTTAATTTTAGTTAGTACTCCTACACCATAATCTAAGTACACTACTTACTTTGATGAATTTGGTGGTATATTTTAGACATTAGAGATAGGAAGGAGGGTTGGCACAACTAAAGAGTATGGTGGTCTCTACTAGTTTATAAGTCTAATAAATTTTACTGTTGTTTCTTCTATTCAAAATAATGATGTTGTTCCCTTCTCACAAGTACATACTATACCACAACCACAAGCCTGCCCATATGCTTTAAAGGCTCAAACTCATTCTATACTTTGCGTAATATCTTGACTTTTAAGTCTAGAAGTACCAGAATCAATAAAACATAAAATAGTGTTCCACCCAAGCCGATCAATAGTATGCGGCTTCAATAAGGCTTATCACCTAATTCCCTGTTCATAAGCTGTTCAATTTCCTGTTCATAAGCCGTTCAAGTGCTGTATTCGCCGTTCAATTTATGGGCTGCGTGCAAGCCATTATTGAATGATGTTTATGAGCTCTCTGCAAGCAGTCATGTGGTATTTGGAATTCAAATTCAAATCATCTATATCCCGCGTTTTGTTAGCCAAAGATGGATATAAAATGGTCAGTACAGCGAAGCAGGGATATCATATTTCTTTCGGCCTCTGTTTCTTTTTTATCATCTTCTATATTGTTTTTTTTGTTCCCTCTTGCATTTTGATTACGATAAATCATTTCTGTCTTCTGGAGAGATCCGATCAGCCTTGCAGATCTAACGTGTGCAAGAAGTGAGGCTTACATACTGGTAAAGCTTCACTGCAATTTTTTCATGGAGAAGAGGCTATTTGGGCGTGGTTAGACGGAAGCTTTGAACATGTTGGCCTCTGTCGATCATTTGCTATTTCATGAAGTGATTTATGTTGTTATGATTGTATGTATTTGTTTTTTTCGTCCTTCACAAATTTTGTTTCCTTACCTGGTTTGATTCTTCTATTTTATATGCACCCCAATGAACAGGGTATTTGGATGCCGCCAACCATGGGAGACGATGAAGTTTTGGAACGTCTGGTTGGAAAGTTTAGATAGCGTCGACCTTACAGGATCACAAAGTTCTTTGTCAACATGAATGGACGACAGGTTAGCTCTACATACCTTGATAGCTTTGGGGAGGAGACGAGAGTCATAGATGCTTGGGACGTAATGAAAAGCAGAGTCATTCATCAAGAATTGATTTAAACTTCCAGTTTTATTTCGAACTGTTTTTCAGATGTGTCTGGATTTTTGAATCAATTTTGTGGACCATGTGTTACTGAAGTAAATGGTGGATATTGCAGTGAGGTTACATTGGCTGATCGACATAGGCAATCTGAGGGAGAAGGGTTACATTGCATGATAATGAAAACCCATGAAACAATTTCCACTGTAACAACAAAGAACTGAAATTCGCAGAAACCCAGGAAAAGGAAAAAAATAGAAACGCAAGTTCGAAAGCCAATGACCGCAGTAATTAGTCGATCCCTGATTCATCAAGGAAGCATTTAGAAATCGGTTCTGGCATTACCCCATAGATAATCATAAAAAGAAAGAAGACCCATAATAGAAGATAAGTTTATCTCTTATCGAAAGCAAAAAACTTCAAGTCTTTAATCTGAAACATAAACAAAACGAAATAATTTCAGGCAACAAGAGATAAAAGAATGAAGGAACAAGAAACTTTAATCAGTGGGGAGAATGAGAATCAGATGGAGAAAGAGAAGAAGTACGAAGAAGGTTCCCTTTCTATCAGTAACTTTTTAAAGGCCAAATACCAATAAGTACGAAGAAGGCATTACCCCATAGATATTATTGATTACTGATTATTAATAAATAACTTTTTAAAGGCCAAATACCAATAATTAATATATATATTTAAAAAAAGCTAAATCAAACACCATTTTAATATAAATATGTGTGTGTTTAAAAAAAAAGTAATTTTGTTACTAAAATATCGTTTATTAATCTCTTATTGATAATGAAGTGTTAATATGAAAGACTAAGTGAACAATCAGAATCTGATTCTTACAAACTGAACAGAAAATTAACAAAATGAATAATCTATAATTGAACTGTGGTTAAACTATCTAGGAAACATGAACATGAACCAAAAACAAAGTTAAATAAAACCCAAGATATGATATTTTAATGTATAAAATATATTCAACTGAACTAAATATCTGATTAACATATCATTTAATTATTTAATTATAACTTCTCAATTTCTCTTCAACCGTATTTGAAACCGATTAGATCTCTTCCATACACGGAACAAAATAGAAGTTCAACTAAAAATTCCATAAATAAAATTGCTCAATATATATAATAAAGTTATATAAAAAAAATTGAAATTGTCAAGAGCTTGCAATGAAGGAACATTCAGACGAGATATAAATAAACTATTTTCATTAAAGTACTAGAAAAGACACAACTTAATTTATACTTATCACACACAAGGACACATTAAAATAGTAAACAGACACTTCAGATAAATTAGGAATATTCTAGAACTAAAATAAGACCCTATATTTTTATAAATAATAATAATAAATAGTTAACTGATACTTAATTGGAGCTAATATTTACTATTTGTTCCTAATAGATAAGTTAATCTATATTTCCTACGAAACCTAAATCTTCACCCAACTCTTGAGCCGAAGGTAAGCTGACGGCCGACCCCATCTCCTCATCTTCGATCTTAGTCCATGCCATCTTCTCCTTGCCTATCTGTTTCAATCTGAGGTTAGACCAATCTATTTGGTCTTCGATCTTAGTTGTTGGGTTCTTCTGCTTCGGTGTGTCGGCTAAGATGAGGGCAGACCAATAAATTTGTTCTTCAATATCCGTCGCTGGTGTCTTTGCCTCTGGTATGTCTGGTAGGTTGAGCATAGAGCAGTACAATTCTTCTTTCAGTTCGGCTGATGGTGTCATCTTCTCTGATCTGTCTTCTGTTCTGCCTCTGGTTTCAGTCAAGGCGAGAAAGTATCGAGCGAGGTTGTTGCTTCGTACTGGGAAGATCTTCATGTACGAGGTTGTTAACATGTTGTCTATCAACAATGAATGATTCATACAATCTGGGACTTGAATAGAAAGTGAATTCTTATACATGCGTACTGTGTGCAAGAAGAAGCTTATGTTATCCAGATTGTAGCATTCTGAGAGATCCCATTCTATGTCGTGGAAGCCCTTATTCCTAAGAATCCCATAGATGCATCTGAACACTATATATCGTTGGCCGAACCACTCAGCGCTGCCAACTTCTGTCATTCCTGCTTCTATAATCTTTCTGGTAAGGCTGAGATTTGCCATATTGACTCTTGCTGCTATTTCCAGAGGGCCGCAAATGATTCGAACGAACCTAATTCCACACTTCCTCCAGTTCTCAAGTATATTGTATAATAAGTCCTCTTGAAATGCTGTGAAGAGGGCCATGATCACAGATCGATGACACTAGCGATCACTGTTTTTTTTTTGCAAACTAAGCATATCAGAAAGAGGAATGAATAAGTCCTATATAAAGACATCCGAACATCAAATGTAGTGGGTTATGTATATTGTGGTGTGGCCCGAGGAACTGAGATGTATTTTCTATTTAGTTGATTGGTTGATTACTTTATTGATCTTTTGTTTCATATCTTTTTATTTGTTTATGTTGCACTCAATATCTTTTTGGTGGGCTAATATATGTCATCATATTTGGCAACAGTATTCTGACTATGCCACTAACTATTCTCCTTCTATGTTTATAGTACTTTCTACATTACAAATCATGCCCATACTTTCTCAGTGATTGTACTATCTGTATCCTTACTGACTATGTATGGTATTGCTTGACTTTCATCTCAAGAAGGTTTTTGTGTATGGTATTGGTGAACTTTCGTCTGAAGGAGGTTTTTATCATGTATATTTATTTAGTTGTGTATATGCTTCTCACAGACTTAATCTTTTTCTCACAGACTAAATTTTATACCAAACAATTACAAGATCTTCTGCGAAAGATCTTGACTGAAAAGCAATGGATTGCTTTTGATTGAACTATCTAGATGACTGATGCGAATGTACTTGACAGGTATGTTTATGTTATCTACATTTACATTTGATAATATATATGATCTTAAAATTATCATTTTAGTTTAAATTAACATTATATTTCATATAAATCATTATCATTTTAGTTTAAATGAACATTATGTTTCATATATATGATCTTATGTTTTATTATCCGACATAAATCATTAGTTACTCTTTGTGCTTAGTCTTCAATTCAACAAACTGCTTTAAAGTTGTTTCATTGTATTTATTTAGCTACTCTTTGTGCTTAGTTGTCCTTTACTTTCATATTTGTATCTATTCAGTTCTCAAACTACGCATGCCAACCTATAATAATATCTTTATGGGTTACTTATTTACCATATCAATTGAGTTGACATGCTGCTCATTCCAAGATGAAAGTAGTATTTCAGCTACTGTCAGTGGGAGGTGAGTCTCTGTTCTTTCTGAACCATTTAAAGTTGCATATCTCAACACATCGTCGGTATGGCCTTTTGCTTGTAAAAAAATCTTCTCTCATAGATCTTCACTGATAACCATTTCTGCCTGCTCATTTTTCTGTACAGAGTACGATTGATTTTCTTGGACTGTATAGTTTTGTGAACTTTTGAGCATTACGGCTGCCTCGAATAGTTTTGTGAACTTTTGTAAACATCCTCAATTAAAATGTAGTGAGTTGAGAATATTGTTGGATGATTTCAGATTGGACTTTGAAGGGATTGTACTGTTTTTAAAAAAAAAAATAATTTTGACAATAGCAAATATAGATAAAAAAAACTGCACCCAATAGAGCATAAATTGACAGAGGAAACAGAGCAAGACAGGGGACCTTGGTATGACGAGGCAAATCATGAAATATTAAATTCTCTCTCAGTTTTATTTTCACAGGGAAGAGATAAGCTTTGAGCCTCAAAGGTAAAAAAGTTGAACATCATTATTATTATTGTCCGCTACATCATACAAATGTAATACAAAGTTTGAGGCCTTTCTCTTTTTGAGCTACGGATTATATTGTTATTGGACCACACCTCCAAACTGACTATTTGCATTATTCAGCTGTATCATTTATCTCCATCGTACAAACTGCAAAACGATTTCATATAACACATGTATTGAATGACATCCTGCTGAAAAGGAGATGAATGTAGTATTTTAACATGATGTAAGTAGGGACTGTGTCTATTATTTCTGAATCATCATTTCAACCTGCTCATCTAAAGATATCTTTCGTACAGTTTCTTGCTTCTAACAATATCTTGCTTGACATCTAGGTAAGTATAACCTCCTTCTCTACCTATGAATAGCAGTAGAAGTTATTCTGAAACATTTTTTACCATTGAAGTACTTGCAGTTTTTTATTTTTAGTATCATCTTCCCGCTCATATTATCCCGCCAAAAAACATGTATTCTTCATTGAATTTTAGTGGTTTGTTTTCCCGCTTCATTTTTACAATGCTATGCTTGTGTATAAATATAACTTACTTCCTTCATGCATGCTCACCATTGAAACACTTTGAATTTCTATTTTAAGAGTCTTTCAATCTTCAACCTTTTATTTTCATCACACTTTCTCAGTTTTATTGAAGATGCCACGTATATCACTCCTAAGACATTTGAATGATGGAACCGATAGGTGGCACATAGTTGCAAGAGTTTTCAGGAAATGGAATGTCTTCCATAAGGGATCATCTGCTGATATCTTCTGCGTGACAATGGTTTTATTAGACAAAGAGGTCTCTTTATCTTTACAAATATTAACAAATTGCATATGTCACTTGTGGTTTTTTTTACTAATGCTTTAGTTTAATGGAAATCATTATTTTGTTTACAGGGGGATAAAATACAAGCAAGTGTTCTAACCAAAAGTTTACATGACAAGTTTCGCCACAGTATCATTGAAGGAGAGACTTATTTCTTTGCTAATTTTGAGGTCTCTGCTAATGTTAGCCAATATAGAGCTACCACTCATCCTTTCAAGATCACTATAACTCCACGAACACATGTTGCTGAGAAAATAGCCATTGTGCCATCTTATTCCTACTCTTTCTTTCCACTTGCTGAGATAGAGAAACTCAATGAGAAGCATAATATTGAATACTTGATAGGTATTTGACATCATTTTCATTCATTTTAATAATAGTATTATCATTTATGTTGTTACTGAATTATTGACACTTCATGTGTTGCTCTATTTTCCAGACGTTTTAGCATTTGTCAAATCAATTGGCACTCTTGAAGAATATCGGCGGGACAATGAAACCAAGAATAAATTGAGGATGGTGCTGAGTGACATTGAGTACAGAACCTTTCAGTAACTTTTGTTTCGTTTTTTTCCTTTACTGTGCAACGACTTATGTAGATACTAATGATGATAATTGATAATTCATGTTCATGCATTTCAGCGGAATCAATGTAGAATGTATATTATTTGATGAATGTGCCAGCGATGCTTTCATGTCTCAGCTCCAGAATACACAGACACCTGTTGTGGTGTTGTTAAACCTGGCTAGGGTTGGTTTTTCAGAAGATGGTAAGATATATCATAATCTTTAATGACCTTATATATAGAATACTTTTTGTTCTCAAGATTTATTGGCTGTGACTAATTATTATTTCTTCCATTACCTATCTAAATATAGGAAGAGCACAGGTTTGCAATTCTTTTAATGCCACAAGGGTGTTTTTCAACCCACCCATCAAGGAAGTGCAACTAATGATTGATAGGTTTGCAAAACTAACAAATAAACTCAATCAATTCAATCAAATTGCTCAATTAATCACTTAATTGATTATATAAATTAATTTGTTGGTGCTTATTATATTATAGTTCAAAAGACAATGGCTCTCCAAGTTTGTCCTTCCTTAGCCAGCCCGTACTAACTCCACTGAGTCAACAGTCACGTACTAGCATCAATTGCAACCAAAGCCCGATTGCTATATCAAACATAAAAGATCAACCCATGGTTAGTAAGGTTTATGATAGTTATACTATCTAAATCTAATTTATAATTTATAAATTCAATATTGTATAAGTTATTTTAATCAGTATAACTTTGTACATTTGTATGTCAGGGAGAAACTTTTGTCATTAGGTGCATTATTCAAAAGTTAGAGACCAGATATGGTTGGATCTATCAAGGTTGCTCCAAGTGTGGTACAAAGCTTCGTTTAGAGAATGAGAGTTGGATATGCCCATCATGTCAGAAGAAACCAGAGTTTATTGACCACAAGTATATTTTGCACTGGTTAAAAATGGTAGTTTATGCATTCTTAGATATTTCAGTATATAAACTACCTTATGTATTACTTTGTTTATGTTTTTAGGATGAAGCTTCATTACACTGTGAAAGATGAGACAGGAATTGCTTCAATAATATTCTGGGATAAACTTGCGGTTGAGTTAATTAAAAATTCAGCCGCTGAGTTGAAGGTTATTCTAGATGAGGTATAACAATCCTTATAATTTGATATATGATATGTTTACTAATTTGTTGGTATACTGAAATATAAAATAATGTTGATTGATTTAGCCTCATTAAAATTGAAACCTTATATCTGATTGAAGGATTTGTGATGGATTAGGATCCTGAGGAAGTTGATTTCCCCAAAAATCTGGACAATCCTGTTGGGAAGAGTATGTTGTTGACTCTTAAACTGAATGACTACAATAAACGACATCCAAGTTCCAGTATTAGTGTAATGCAATATCATTTATGTGAAGATTTAATGGATCAATTTACTGAGGCATCCATTGAGGTATTTGTTTAATTTGATTAAATCATTTTTTACATATTGTAAGATATATTCACCATTTAAATGCACTATTTTGTGAGCAGATTGAGGAAATTAAGGACCCTTCAAATTCTGATTTATATGTTTAAATACCATCAATTGTTCTGATATTTATAAATTATGTTGATCATGCTTTATTCAGTATTCACAACCTGCTGTGGAACAAAGTCAGGAACATATGAATGTTACTCAAGGAGTTCCTCTAATTGCGGAAAAAGATTTAGTTTCACAATGTGTTGCTGAAGAGGATGTCACACTTTCAAATATGGTCAACCGTGTTAAAGCTCCTCCAGTTAAAGGGAGAAAAAGAAGCGTCGTGAGGAAGAATGTTGAGGATGCTATTGCTGAGGGTACTAACACTGGATCAAGCTCAAGTAATGAACAGAAGCATGTGAAAACTATCAAGTTGGAGAAGTAGTGTAACAGATAATGGGTGTCTTGTCCAATATTATATGTGTTAAGTGTATTACTTATCCTTTGCAGTTCTTAAAAGTTGTTCGTGTGGCTGTTCTGTCTGTTGTCGGTTGGAAGTTTGTATTTCCTTTTAGTTAGTTCTGTGATGAAGTTGTGTTTGTATCATTTATGTTGTTTACCTTAGTATGTGTCATTATGAACCTTTGTAAGTTTCTATTTAATCAAAGTAGTTTACGTTTGTGTTGTATTTTCATGGTTCAATTGCTCTCATCTCAAGTTAATGATTCTATTTCGTATCTTTATGAATGATTGACTTCATCATATAGGTTATTGTGGGAACAATATTAGTATAAAATACAATTTATACTGGGATTCACTTTAACTTTACTGTTTTCCCATAAAAATTCAGACTAATAGGCTAATTACATTTTTATATTTTAATTTTAGCTTAAAACAATTATTGGGTGGCAAAAAATGATGTTTTATTTTTCTACTTGAAATTTTAAACATTCACTTTATCTTATTTGAATATCCAGATTATAAAAAGTTTGAAGTTATATTGATGACACACACACATATAAATGTATATTTCAGATCTTGAGGACACATCCTCTTAAACATCAGGATTATATTTAAGGATACGTTATACAGAATCCATTGACAACAAATGTTGAAATGAATTATGCAATTTCTTTTGCTCGCGGAACAAAACTCATATCTTATGAGCTATTTGAAAATAAATACACAAACTTCATATAAAGCTTAAAAACTTATGAAACATATTTTTTGGTATTGTAATAGGATTAAATATTTATTTGTTACTCCTCCGATCTTTAATATAAAACCTATTTAACTAATTTGATTATATTAAGAAAGTTAGATAAATTAGTTAATTATAAAAAATATGACATGTTTATCCTAAAATACCATAATCATCTTCTTTAAACATAATCCTGCCTCGCTCTTGTATTTGATTATAGTTCAGAGAGTACTCATAGGGATAATTTACAGAAAATATAAATAAATATAATAAATATGTCTTATATTTAAGACCAAAATTAGTATCTCTAATGAATAATAAAAATGAAATAAAATTTAGATCTTGGTTTTGCTATCAAAGTATCTTTATTCGGTCTGCACAAGCATATAGTATATATAATAATTAGAATTGTTCTATAAGATAATATAATGCTGCAACATTTATTCCACACGGCACGGATACAGCGTCGAAGTGAATACCATGAGTTTTCCACAGTCACTTGCCATCAATTTGCCACAGTTACTTCCCATCAATTTCCCACACATTTGCTATCAATTTTGTACAGTGTTAGTGCTGTTCACTTAATAATATGTATATGAAAAATTAATATTTAATAAAAGGAATGGCATGGATAGACAGTGAAGTAGCCAATGAGATTGAAGGAGTCGGATTGAAATAAAACTATCCAATGGTTATAAACTAATGTCAAGAAAGTTGTTACTATTCATCAACATCAACATCGTCTTATATATATATATATATAAGAACATACACATACCTGTTTCTATTGCATTAAAAACAAAGTTGTTTGCCTCTCATTTTAGATGCTACTATTGCTCGAATATTAGAATAGCTTGTATGTTCTAAACCCATGTCTTCCAGTAATATATTTGAGCGCAAGCTCCATTTGAAATCTACCCACAGATATAGCGATAAATGCGTAACATCATCTTCACCATCCATGGGCAATGGATCATATGTTAATGGATGCTTTTCGTCAGGTATTATCTTTACACATGAAAAAGAAATTCTTATGATAAGGATAATTATAGACATATGTTCCTATTTCCTGTATTATGTTCTATTTATCATGTCCTAATTTCTATGTTCTTATTAGGATTAATCAATTTAGCTGAAACCCATTGTTCGAGTTCATCTTCTGCTGGAAACAATAAAGAAGACTCACATACTTATATGGGAGTTGAAAAAAATCAGGGTTTTGGCGACATTTTAGATGATATCAATACTCAATCATCCACTGATGTTCTACACAAAGAAAGAAAAAAACCTATTATGCTGCAAGATATAACAAACGTATCTTCCAATCTAACAGACAGATTTCAAAGGAATATGCTCACAGGTATGTGTTATGTTTCAATATCTATTACCAATAATTCTATTTAATCCTATATTTGTATGACACAGGCATTTGCAACTTTCAATTTGTCAACCATAAAAGACCACATTTTGGAGTGCAACCTCTAACCCGAAAAAGTGC
The DNA here is from genome assembly GCF_004799145.2 of Neltuma alba. Taxonomy (NCBI): domain Eukaryota; kingdom Viridiplantae; phylum Streptophyta; class Magnoliopsida; order Fabales; family Fabaceae; genus Neltuma; species Neltuma alba. Next base: position 250,272 of record NW_021635126.1, read on the forward strand.
TAGGAATAGAGGTCTGGAAAATAATGATGTCAACAAACCTCCATGTAGAAGAAGAAAGACAAGTAATCTACAGCAAGGTTAGTCAATGAAATTAATTTCAAACAACATAGTTAAGAGTCACATTTGTTTCTAATGTATGTAACAGAGCAAGGTATTATTGGTTTGAATATTAACAATTACATAAAGCACATGGGTTTAGATGTAACAGATGTTTATTCTCCAATAAAGTATATTTGATAACAGATAACTTGAATAAATATCATTAACGTACAAATTAATAAATTTCACTAAACTCAACCTGATTTCCTTTAAAGTTTACAAGTTATGTAAAAATCAATTAAAAATATATAAATATTGTTCAGTGATATAAAAATTAAAGTTTTCATTTTTTTATGTAATATTTTAATTTTAATTAAAATCTACAATGGTTTTAAAAATAATTTCTTTTAAACAATAGAAAACTTTGATTTTTACTTGACTAAAAAATTTTTGCATATCTTTTCATTGATTTTTACACATGTTGTAAATTGTGAAAGAAAGTCCGTTTAATTTAGTGAATTTTATTAATTGATATTAGTTTTAAAAATAAAATGTAGGAGAAAATATAGGAGAAAGTGTAGAACGTTTGGATAAGGACAATATAGTGCTTTTAAATTTATACTTCAATATTTGGTTCTTTTAAATAAATTTAATTGTTATCATCTCTTTCCATAAATATCACTCCCTCTTGGTTGTTCTTTTTCATTCTCCCTATAATTAATTCAATTTACAAAAGTGATGATGGGAGTTTTGTACATACATGATAATTTCCTTTTTTCTTGTAGATTTCACACCACAAGAAAAATATTACAAGGACATTCATCTGATGATTGATGCTAGCGATAGAGATGATTGTGAAGATTATTTTCCAAACACTGAAAATGTTGCAGGTTACTACGTGTAATTTTGCTGTTATATTTGTTATTATTTCATATTTTCACATATATGTGTGTGTGTACATGTATGGATTATAGTATATATGATAGTTTTGTTAAATATGACCATATTTTGATACGTGCCACTCAGGTAGTAATTCTGATTTAGATCATAGTACCAGAAGAACATGTTTCCAGAATGATATTAATTATGAAGGTAATCTTATTTCCTTTAAATTTGAATCTTCACGCCATAATTTATTCCTCATATAAAACTAATTCACTTCTTATCTTTTATTAGAATACATTGATGAGGGAGATCCAATACATAAATGCAAATTCTGTGGAGCCCTACTTTGGTATAATGAAAGAGTGAAGAAAGATAATAAAAAAAGGGTGGTTAATACATTTTCAATGTGTTGTATGAAAGGCAAAATAGTACTACCCCCTTTGAAGGCACCGCCTGTTCTCTTCCAAGAGTTATTTCTAGAAAAGGATACCGCAGACTCAAAGAATTTTCATACAAATATAAGGCAGTACAATAACATGTTCTCTTTCACGTCTATGGGAGGAAAGATTGATCATTCTAAAAATTCCGGTGGAGGTCCTTACTCATTCATATTGTCTGGACAAAATTATCATAATATTGGCAGCTTATTACCAATTGAAGGTTCACAACCAGTGTACTCACAACTATACATATTTGATACTGACAATGAGATCTCAAACAGAGTTGCTGCTGTCAGGTATTACTTGCTACTACATTTTTATTATTTTATCATTTGAATTTTTATTATTCATAAATTTAAATTTATGAACTTCATATTTATCTTTTTTCCAGTAAACACCAAAGGGAATCAACAATTGATAGAAGAATTGTTGCACAAATAAAGACTCAATTGGATGAAGTTAATCCATTTGTACAACAATATCGTTTTGCTTCACAATTTTTAAGTACAGAACACCGTCAAAATTTGAGATTATGCTTGATGAGTTCAAGGGCAAATGATGGGCGAACCTACAATCTTCCCTGTGCTTCTGAAGTTGCAGCATTGATTGTCGGTGACATAGATATTATGTTCAATGTCAGGGACATTATCATAGAAGAGCAATCAGGGACACCACAGCGAATTAATGAATTACATCCAGCATATTTACCTCTACAATATCCTCTGCTGTTTCCTTATGGTGAAGATGGATACAGAGATGATATTGAACACAGAGAAGAAACTCTTCCAGTTACAAAGTCAAGAAAAAGGTTAAGCATACGAGAATTTTTCACATACAGACTTATGAGAAGAGAAAACGAGATGTCAATATTGTTACATGCATCAAGATTACTTCAACAATTCATTGTGGATGGTTACACTATGATTGAGTCACAAAGATTGCTTTGGGTTAGAACTCATCAAAAAGAACTTAGAGCTGATTTGTACCAAGGATTATCTGATGCTGTTTTAAGTGGTGAGAGGAATGCTTCACTTACTGGGAAACGTATTATATTACCCTCATCATTTACTGGTGGAGCAAGATATATGTTGCAAAATTATCAAGATGCTATGGCATTATGTAGATGGGCAGGCTATCCAGATATATTTATAACATTCACTTGCAATCCAGCATGGCCAGAAATCACAAGGCTTTGTCAACAAGATAAAGTAAATCCTTCAGATCGTCCGGATATATTGACTAGAGTTTTCAAAATGAAGTTACGGTCATTGATGAAAACATTAAGGGAAAAGAAGATTTTTGGAACAATACGTGCAGGTTAGTGTTTATTATTTTTGTAATGTCGTCAAACATGTAAAATATTTATATAAATTTAAAATTTATTTATTATAATTTGTTTTAACCAATCTTAATTTTTACAGAGGTATATACTATTGAATTCCAGAAACGAGGGTTGCCACATGCACATATATTATTATTTCTTGATCCAAATGATAAGATCAATGATCCGGATGCCATTGACAAAGTTATTTCAGCAGAGATTCCAGATAAGCATTCTTCACCTCTCTTATATGATTTGGTTAAAAAATACATGATTCATGGTCCATGTGGAGCTGTTAACCCAAAATCACCATGCATGAAAGACAAGAAATGTGGCAAGTATTTCCCAAAAAAATTCAATGATAATACCACAATTGATGATGATGGTTATCCAACATATAGAAGAAAGAATGATGGAAGAACAATTGAAGTTAAAGGTGTTCCTTTAGATAATCGTTATGTTGTTCCATATAATGCTACATTATTGTGCATGTTTCAAGGACATATAAATGTTGAGAAATGCAATCAATCTACTTCAATTAAATACTTATTTAAATATATTAGCAAAGGCAATGATAGAGTTGTTGCTACTATATTTGATAAGGACAACAATCAAGAAGAAGTGATTGATGAAATAAAACAATATTACAATTGTAGGTATATCTCTGCATGTGAAGCATCATGGCGCATGTTTGGATTTGATGTCCACCATCATTTTCCTCCTGTTGAAAGATTGAGTTTTCATCTACCAAATCAACAATATGTGATTTATTCTAATACTGATGATGTTGCGGAGTTATTAGAAAAACCAAGAATTTGTGAATCACAATTCTTGGCTTGGATGAAAATCAATAAAGATGGCGGGTTGGCTTCAACTCTTACATATGCTGAATTTCCTAATTATTACGTCTACCAAAAAGATAAACGTCAATGGAAACAGCGAGAAAGAGGTTTTGCCGTTGGTAGGATCACACATGTGTCACCATCATCTGGAGAATTATATTATCTTAGATTGTTACTAACTACTGTAAGGGGTCCCACCTCATTTGATGATATCAAAACTGTTGATGGTATGGTTCATGATACTTTCAAATCTGCATGTTTTGCTCTGGGACTCTTACAAGATGATAATGAATACATTACTGCAATCAAGGAAGCAGCCATATGGGCATCTGGAATTCAATTAAGGAGGCTCTTTGTAAGCATGTTATTATGTTGTTCTTTACAACAACCTGACATTGTATGGAAGGAAACCTCAAAGCTACTCTCAGAAGATCTATTTTACATATCTTATAATGATCCAGTCTCATCAGGTTCGATAACTTTAATTTATATTTTATACAAAGTATGTTTATCTATGGAGAATATTCACGTTTCTATTACTGGTTGGTTATCTTTTGTAGATATCCATATCTCTCTATCTGAAAAAGAGAATGCTGCTTTGAAAGAGATTGATAATCTACTTCATGCAAATGGGAAAAGTCTACATGAATTTCCTTCATTACCGTTACCAACAGAAACTGCAACAGTTGATCTACACAACCATCTCATACTGCAAGAATTGAGTTATGATAGACAAGCCTTATCAGAGGAAGCTAATACACTTTCCCAGAGTTTGAATGATGAGCAACTACTCATATATAATATCATATTGTCCGCAGTTAATCTATCTGACGGTGGGTTTTTCTTTGTGTATGGGTATGGTGGAACAGGCAAAACATTTCTTTGGAATGCATTGATAACAACATTACGTGCAAAAGGTGAAATTGTACTTCCAGTTGCATCAAGTGGAATAGCTGCAACATTATTACCATCTGGCAGAACAGCACATTCAAGGTTTGCAATCCCCATTCAAATCACAGAGTCTTCTGTATGTGGGATAAAGCAAAACTCAGCACTAGCAAATCTGATTAAGTCCACAAAGTTAATCATTTGGGATGAAGCACCGATGGTTCAGAGGTATTGTATTGAAGCATTTGATAGAACGTTGAAGGATATTATGCATTCTAATGCACCATTTGGTGGTAAATGCATTGTCATGGGTGGTGATTTTCGTCAAATTCTTCCAGTCATACCAAAAGGTACAAGAGCTACAATTGTTAATGCTTCAATTAATTCCTCATACTTATGGAATCATTGTAGAATTTTGAAGTTAACAAAGAACATGCGACTGACTTCAACTGCTATTCCCAGTCATAAAGAAAAGTTAGAATGGTTTTCAAATTGGTTGCTACATATTGGTGATGGAAAATTAGGTGAATCAAGTGATGGTGTTGCAGAAGTTGAAATCCCTAAAGAGTTGTTGCTCACAAATTATAACAACCCACTTCATGCGATTGTGGATAGTATATACACAAATCTCCTTCATAATTTAGCTTCTGGTGAATACTTCAATGATAGAGCAATCTTGGCCCCAACAATTGAAATGGTTGATCGAATAAATCACTACGTCTGTTCTTTGTTACCAGGAGAATCATTTGAGTTCCTCAGCTGTGATTATGTGTGCAGATCTGGTCAAGAAAGTGATACAATGGACAGCCTCTATACCACAGAATTCTTAAATAGTATTACATGCTCTGGAATGCCACCACACAAGTTACACTTGAAAGTAGGAGCACCAATTATGCTATTGCGAAACATAGATCAAGCTTCAGGTCTGTGTAATGGGACACGACTTCTAATATCTCATCTGGGACAAAGCGTGATTGAAGCCATAACATTGAATGGGTCAAAACCCAACCAAAAAGTTCTAATTCATCGAATGGATATGAATCCTTCTGAAAGTCGTTGGCCGTTTAAAATGCAAAGGAGGCAATTCCCGATAATGTTATCATTTGCAATGACAATCAACAAAAGTCAAGGCCAATCATTAAGGCATGTTGGTCTATATTTGCCTAAGCCTGTTTTCAGTCATGGACAGCTATATGTTGCGTTATCCAGAGTAAAGAGCATGGATGGTTTAAGGATTGTTGTTGATGATAAAGATGGTTGTTTGAAGAGAACTACAACAAATGTTGTGTACAAAGAAATATTTACAAATGTAAATAGTACAAATATTTAGTCTGTAGTAAATTATTGATTGTCATCAATGCTATAAAATGTAATTATACATTTCCGTGCATCGCACGGGCGAGTAAAATCTAGTTATCTTAAAAGGGTAGGCTATTAGACCTCTTTTAGCAGAAGTTTCAAAAGTTTCCTAGAGGGACAGAGGGAATCCCAGGGACCAAATCGCAAAGTAAAGTTTTTGGGACTGAGAAAAGAAGAAGATAGAGACTCAGATGATCTCAAGACCCAGGAATGATAAATAGAGATGAATATAGGCCAAAGGTTATGCTAGAGGCCTCAATGAAGTGAATTAGGGGTTAAGTCAACCAGAGGCAATCAATAATTTTGTAAAGTTTTAGGCCGGTAAGGGCAAAAATAGAAATTATGCCCAAAATTTTCAAAAAAAATCTCAAAAAATGGAAAATACCATGCTAAGGGCTGTATGTGAAAAAATTACAAAATGCCCTTGGATTGACTTTAAATGAATTTTAAAGATTATGACTCATTTTAAGGTATAAAGCTAGATTTAATTATTTGAGCCATGAAGAGACCTCATAATTCATGAGTTAAGAGTTACAGAAATTATAAAATTAGTCTCATCCCTAGAAGGCTAGCAAAATGGCTTTAAGAATATTTAAAAGCCAGTTTGTGCTGAAAAAGAGAAATTTGTGGGAAATTCAAAAATAACTACTTATGGATTGAGTTATGGCATGGAAAAATTCACATATTTCTCCAGAATTTAAGGAATCTTATGATATTTTTAGATAAATTTTTGAAGTTATGGATTGAATAAATGTTTAGTGAAATGTTAAATAATTTTTGTCCTCTAAATAGGAGAGAAATCAAAGAATATCCAAAATAATGATAGCGCATTTATTATGTTACGCATTTATTACGGCACTGAGTCAGCGTGCTGAGTCACCAAATTTATTTATGACGTAATTATGACACCTAGGAGTCATCATACTGAGTCACAGGGGATATTTATGGACAGTAGAAAAATCAAAACGTAGTACGGGTACATTTTAGATAATCCTCTGCCTACCTGTTATAGTGAAATTTCTATTACATGACTCAGTAAGGCTAAGTAGCCTGTCAGTGGAGCAAACTATTTTCTTCTATGCTCCTCTAAGATAGGGCCATAGTAGACTTATTTGAGATGAGAAATGGTACCAGAACATGTTCTAATGGTACCAAGTAAGTTAGGACCTGAAAAAATACTCGATACGGTACAGAATGGCAGGATAGGTGGAGGAATATCTAGGGGCTGCATTTTACACGAATTTTCTATAATTTTCTCTTTATTTTAATGCCATAATGACAAAGGGACATGTAAAGGATTATGTGTACGATTAGATGGGTCAAGAAAATATCACGTGTACAGTTGGATGAGAGACACGTTGCTTGATGATGTAAGCATAATTTAAGTAAGGTGATGTAAGCAATCTAAATTCTAGATACTTGGCTTGATCAAGATGGAAGATAAGGGATAAGGGACACATGACAAGATCATAAGGAAAGATTAAATAAATGGCCAAGATTGAGCCATACATACACAAGATCAAGCCAAGATTTAATCTTGCTTACTATAAATACGCCCTCCCCTCCCTTTAGGCTTTGTTTGGTTCAGCAGAGGGGAGGGGAGGGGAGGTTAATTAAAAGAAGAGGAGGGGAGGGAAGAGAGGTCATGGGTTTGTTTTGGTTGGAGGGGGAGGGGAAGAGAGGTCATGGGTTTTGTTTGGTTGGAGGGGGAGGGGAAGGATGGGAGATTTCTTATTTAGTTTATATTAATTATAAATTGACAAATACGCCCTTATCTCTGTATTTAGACTACTTTATTCTTTTATTACAATATTCATATTAAAATTATTATTTCTTAATTTATTAATTTCAAAAAAAAACCAATTACCTCAATTACAAGTGATAAAAAAATTATGATAAAACTAAAAAAAATTAGGAAATATGATAAAAAGTTTAACATTCTATCTCATTAATTTTATAATTATAATACACACACGTTATGATATGTATATATTAATATATATACATGTGTGCAAACTATCTGAGATTAACATATATGCATGTTTGCAGCCCATCTGAGATTATAATATACACATGATATATAATTATAATACACACACATTATGATATGTATATATTATATAACTATAATACACTACCCTCTATTAATGTATACTTATAATATTATATTACAAAAAAAAATTGATGTCATGTAGAAATATTATATTATTAAATATCATTAGTGGCTAAAAAGAGAAAAATGAGAAAAGGGTTTCTAATAAGATGGGCAAACTTGGAATATAGAAAGTTAGTATGGGTAGTTTAGTCAATATTAGATATAATATTTCTCTCCCCTCTAAAAAATCTCAAATTTGGAAGGGAGCAAAAGGAAGGGAGGGGAGTACTAAAAGACAAATTTTTTTCCTCCCCTCACCTCTATTTTTCCCAACCAAACACACTAATCCCATCCCCTCTCCTCAACAATCCTCCAACCAAACAGAGCTTTAATCCGAGTTTCGACCAACTTGAAGAAAGAGGGAGAGGAAGCCGTGGAGAAGAAGGAGGAGAAGAGGAAGATCAAGTGATTCCATGTAAGATCAAGCTGCAAAATAAGGTATGTTCATGATTTTCAATGTAGTTTTCACCACCCTTGTTGTTGTTGAGCTTGGTTATGGAGTTTAATAGTCTCAGGAGCTTGATGTCACATCACGAAATTTTATCTGGACATAAGGAGTTAAAAATTGGGATGAGGACCAATATAGAAAGAAGACAGAGGAATGAAACAACTTTTGATGTGAAACCTTGAAACCGGGCTAGCATTTTTGAAATTATCGGTCTAGAAAGAGCAAAAGAAAAAATTGAGAAAAATTCTAGAAAATTTTCAAAAAATGAGAAAAATATAAGTTAGAGGTTTTGGAACCTCGACGGAGGCCCTAAAGGGAAAAATCATGTGAAAATGAATTAGTAGTATTACATAATTTCCTGAATACGGAGGTTTTTCAGAAAAATAGAGAAAAATCATAGGAAAATAATTATTTTAATTAGTTAAAGGCCTCAATAATTCCAGAAAAAATATGGACAAATCATCTAAATATTTGATTGAATTTATAAAATTATTTTTAGGCCTTGGAGGCCAAAGAATTAATTTTAAAAAGTTTATTTTCTCGTGGTTATACTGATAGAGGCCTAATCGGGAAAAATTTAAAATAAATATCTAGAGGTGGAGAAAAATTCTAAAATTTTTAGATTATATTGTTATATGAAAAAGGAACTTTTCATGAAGATAAATGAACTTTTGAAGGTCTAGAAAAGTTATGAAATATTACAAGTGAATAGTAACTGATAAAGTTTCAAGATGGTTTGGGATTGTGATTTGGTTTGTGGATTATCTTTTTGGACCATCCTAAACCCTAAGTGGGCCCCACATCATGCTTATAGGAGGTCCAAATTCGTGCATAATCTGGACCCTTCCAACTAAAATAAAATCCAATTTTTACATAAATATCTTGGAATATTCTAGGAATTAGACACTTGGCATGATTTGAACTTCTTTGACACTTGATGGCAGCCAAGTGCCCCTCTTAGGTGGCACTTTGCACGTCCAAAACAAGGGGAAAGGGGGCAAATTTACTGGTGTATAAATACCCCCTCAAAATATCCAAAAATAGGTAGAAAATTTGTAAAATAAGGGAAGGTGCTACCAAAACGTTTTCTTAAGCTTCAAATCTCAACTTGTTGAGTGCTTTTGGACAAGGAATCATCAAGCTTTAATCAAGGATTCACCAAGGTATGTTTGAGCTATGGTTTGGTTAAGATTAAAGCTTGTTTTAGTTAGAATTTTGAATTAAAATTTAAGGTAAAGTTGCTGCTACAATTCGGTCAAACAAGCATGCATTAGGGAAGGATAGAAGCCTTGAAGATGAATTGGAATTTTCATGTTAAAGTGATGTTTGGATTGATTTTTCGAAGAAAATCGAGTTAGGGTTCAAAAAGGGGTATTTCGGTCATGATGACTTCTTGATGTAAGAGTTTGTTTTGATATGTTTTAATAATTCTAATAGGTTTAAAAGGTGTTTTTGCATAGGGAAACACCAAGAAAAAGTGTTTAAAATCATTGAGATTAAAAGTAGAATTTTTGAAAAGTATACACCCCAATTCGGCCAAGACTGAATGAAAGGGAATGAGTTTGATTTTCATAAATCTGATTGGATATTTAAATTCTACATGAAAAAATTGTGTAGAAATGAGCTAAGAGATTATTGATTCCAAACAAGAAACAATTTTGTTAAAAATAAAAAAAAGGAGGGAATTAAGTAGGCTAAGTTTAAAGTATTATGTTTAAGTTGTATAATTGTTAATGTGGTTTACAATTATACTTGAATTGATAGGTTTTGTGGAGAAGAATCAAAGAGAACCCAAATTCCTTGAAGAGGCCGAATTGATTTAAGTTTAAGAGATAGCATTGAACTTATAATTTGATTGTTTATCTAGCTTGTTTGATGTGTTATGTGGATTGCTTTGATTTAATATATTTATATTGTGGAAATTGTTGATTTTATGACATTTCATATGCTTTGGCCAAATGCATGCTAATATGTTAATGTGAAAATGTGTTTGATTCCTCCTTTGATTTGATGTAAAATGTGATTTTATGTGACTTGAGGATGTCTTGAAGTTTTATGACATATCATATTATGCATTGCTTGATCAACATGATGATTATAGTTCATTACTACTGAGATTTCTATGAAATCTCATTCCCTCCTATGTTAAATTATGTATCAAATAGGGAGTGGATCAAGTGTGGGCAAGGGCAAGGAGATAATGTTGGGCTAAGGAAGCTATAGGAAATTTTATGACATTGTGTAAAGTCTATGTAATGCTTTGAAGAACTTTGACATAATTATGTAATGAATTATGATTATGGTGTATCTAGAAACTATGTAATTTTAATGTTGGATTGCTGTATATTAATGTGGTCATGAGCATGGTTGAATAGCATGGTAAAGAACAGAGTAAAGAAATTCAAGATAAATGGATTAGGGGATAAAAATACCCTAAAAAGGGGTAATTTTGTGGCACATAAAATAATGAGCAAACAGATGAATTTGGATATGAAATTTAAAATAATTATAGATCTCATTTTTAGCTTTAAAACAAGTAGTGGATCATTAAATTTGAAGTTTTGTGCTAAGAGATATGCCCTTTCAAAGTTGGGCTACAATACTGAAAATTTAATAATTGACCATATGAACAGTGCAACTTGTTGAATTTTTTGGCTCTGTTTTAGATGGATATGAAGCCAATGAGTATTTTTCCTTTAAAGAAGGCATAACAAGATTCAAATAAAAATTAGAATCACTTCATTTTAATTTTTCTACAATTAGTTATGAATTTTCAAAGTTGGTAAGAATTTTAGTGAATAGTGAATGGCAACTCAGAACCTAAGTTAAAATTTTGAAATTTTGTCCTACTTAAGGCTTATCTAATGTTTCTGAATGGTTCCAATTATGATATAATGAAGTACTAAAGGAGGTGTGACACTTGAAACCTTTGGGGGTATGCTGCACGAAATTCCTAAGTATAGAGGAAGATGAAATTGATATTAGAATAATGTTTAAAGACTTGAAAGGAACAAGAATCAAGTGGTTTTATGCTGAAATTGGTTGAATTTCATGATTGTGCAATTAAGTAAGATTTTGGTTAGAGGTAGTTTTTGGGACTAGGATTGGATTTTGATAATTTTGATACTTCTAACATGTTTAAAATGAAAAATTACACAGGGTACAAGTGAGGAAACAAGTTTTGAAGAATTAAAATTGAAAATGGAATTTTGAGCCTTAAGACTCTATGTTTAGCCAGATCAGTTGAGTATGGATGAGTTTGATTTTGATAATTTTGAGCTTGAAAATAAATTCTACCTACAAAATTGTGTGGGAATAGCATGTGGAATTAATTTTTGAAAGGTTAGAAATCAAACTCAAAAGTTAGTAGTTAATATAGTCCAAATAGAATATAATACTGATGTTGGTGATTACTATAGTTCTAATGAATGAATGACAATTATATGGTCATACATTTAAGGACATGAGACATCAAGGAAGAGGAATAGTAAAGGTTAAACAAGTAACCTCAAGGTTGGTAGTAAAGGGAGCAAGAGAAAGTAAAGAGAAAGTTTAAAGATATAAGGTAACAAACTTTACACTACTCTTGTGTGCTTGGTTTTGCTTGCACAAATGGCATGTTTCTATGTTTATACGATTTTATGAATTCATACATTGTGATTGTGAATATATTTGAAATATGCCACATGCCTATTTGTTTTATGATAAATGCATGATAATTTCCAAACATGTCATTATGTTACAAAGATGTTAAGTTGCAAGCATGTTATGAATGCCAAGCTTGCTATATATATTTGGGTAGTTATTGTTTGCTATTGAGATTTTCTTGAATCTCATCCTCCCTTAACCAACCATAAGAGATGCAAGAGCATGGGTAAAGGAATTAAGAAGTGAAAGTAAGGAAAAGAGGAAAAGAGGAAAAGAATTGTATTGTATTATATTGCATAGTTTGTATGCAAATGTATATATGAGCATGCTACTGATGTTATGTGATGTTAAATGATGACGATGATATGTAAAATTGGATATGATAATGTACGGGAATGGTTAGTGCATAGATAGAATGATAATACATATGGAAAGAATTAATTATGAATTATTAATACAAGTTAGGGGATAAGTTATCCCTAAATGAGCCACAAAATGATGGCAAAGTGGAAGAAAAGTAAATGATTAAATCTGCCCATGCAATTTGGTATGATTAAATTACACATCCTAAGCTTTAAAACAAGTGGTAAATCACTTAAAATGAATGTGTGTGCTAAGAGTTATGCTTGATCAAATTCAAGACAGAGAAATTGTAAAGTACAATTTTTATCAAATAAACAGTGAACTTCAATGAATAAATTGTATGAATTGGCAAGGGTTTAGTCCATTTTTACATTTCTCTCCAATAGAGAACTGAAAGAGCTTCAAATAGAATTTTGAACTACCTCAATATGATTATTAGTTATGATTTTTCAAAGTGGGACTAAAAATTTGGAATATAACTAGTGAACAGTAACCCGATAACTAATTGTAAATTTTCAATCCACGGGCTTGTTTCATGATCCACTTGAACTGTAACGATTCCAAATGCGTACTCTGAGGGGCTAAAAAAAGGATGTTATACTCCACCACCACTATCATCGAAAAGCTTAATGGCAATGTGATCCTTGCTGAATCATACCATAATCACATATAATTAGCAAATAAGACACACATTTAATCGTAATAAAAACCACAATTTAAGGAAAAAATTTTTTACAAAACATATTCACTCAACTCCTTTTCTGCAACCATAAACACCATGTAACGGGTATGCATACCCCTATCCCTAGTAATCAAAAAACACCGATCAACTTAGAGGTAAAAAAATGAAAACCTGCATCTATTTTCATGTTGAGAAAAAAATTATGAACCTCTTATTCGGTACCTCGAAGACTACTCCTCCCTTATCGCTTGAATAGGCATGAACTTGAAGCAAACAAGCATTAAATGATGTGATACCTATGATGCATACCCCTGACCAAACAAGAAATGTTGTATGAAATAGCACTTCTCATCAACGAGCACATTGTAAAAACGATCAATCATCTCATCTCCATCTAGCCAAAGCAACATCCTCATGCTATTCACCAAATCTAAAAAAAAAAAAAAGAGTAGACTAAAAATTTGAAAACGGAGGCCAAAAAAAAAAAAAGCAGAAACATTTCCTACTACCTATTTGTCAAAAACAATCATGTCTAGTGACACCAACCTCTTCAAATAACCACAGTCCCTTTTGTATAGATAAGCAACTGTCATTGGAAAAACCTTCTCTACCCTCACCATAACCCACCAAGTCTTAATCGAAGTTAACAAATTGGCAAGCCTGTCATATTTCTTGACTGTGGTCACAGTGTAAAAGCAGGGGAAATAGAGGGCGTAAAACAATGAGACAGCAAAAACTAAAAAAACTAAGGAGGCAACAAAACAGCTTCCAAGAATGAATAAAATACATAAGTTGCTCATAGTGAAAGGGGGTCTAAATAACCAAAGAGACCAAGGATGGCATACAAAAGGGCTATACTGAAAAAAAATGGATCATAGGGCTTTTCAAAAACATTAAATACATTAGACAACACACAACCATATGCATATATGCAATACTACCTCATGAATGATTACCATTACATTTCAATAAATGAAAATCATCCTATGATAAGGCACCTATAAAGAAAATATCATTATGGTCATGAAGCCTACCATGTACAGCAAACAAAGTCTAATAACACATATCTTACCTAGACCTGTCGCCTTCTACAAGAGCACTTGCACAGTTTCCACAAACAATCCATGGGCATGCACTCAATAAAAAACACACTTTCATCCCACGTGTGGAAAGGCTTACTTAAAGCTCCACAACCCCACCACACATATACATATTTGCACCTAGCCCAACAAAAGCTATTGAATTAAACAATAAAAAAAGTGAGCAAAATAGTACTCAGCTAGGTTGCATTAGTCTTAGGCTCTGCGTAACCATGATTAAGATTTCTTACTTTATATTGATTACATGGTATATAATAAAAAATATAAAAATTTTGATATGTCAAAAACCGTGAACTTTAATAATAATTTTAACTCCAAGTGAGTTGACAATTAAAATATGAAATATTATAGTTCTTAATTTAAATTTTTAAAGGTTAGGAAGGTTATATGCAACTGGTTGAACTATAAAGAGAGTTTTTGATATTTTGGCTTATACCAGTATATTATATTCTTCTTATAATCTCAACAACAATTATTATATATTTTTCGAAGAAATATAAAGTATTTGTTATGATTGGCCAAAAAAGAAATATTTGTTGTGGGGTGGCCAAGAAGTCGACAATGAAGGCATATTGAACTAAACTACCACTTCGTTGAGTCTAATACACGTGCACATCAGCTTACCTAAATGAAAGTGATTTGGCTCGTTTTTAGATTTACTTTACCTTTTTTTTTTCTTTTTTTTTTCTTTCTTTTATATTTTGAAGTTTATACAATAAAAGGAAAGGGGAAAAAAACACGAGTCTAGGAGGTGCAGAGGACGAACAGGCACTATAAAAAAAAATCACAAAAGCCCCTATAACACAGCTTCAAAGGTACACTTGGATAGGACATTTAATGCTCAAATTGTACCTGCACATAATTTTTTAAAAAAATTGTAATAAAATCCATTTGTAAATTATTAACATTTACTGCTTATTTTATATATATATATATATATATATCTATATGATTTCATTTCATTTTTTTTTTAGTTTAATTTTGTTGGCTTAATTATCTTAGATCATCCGTCAAGCCAAACAAACATGAAACACCAACCAAACACGAGACCATAGTTAAAGAGAAAACGTTGAATTCGTTCAATTAAATGTTATTTTTTTGTATAAAAAAAATTTTAGATGAGTTTGATTTTAGGAGTTTACGAAGGATAAGAGATGCCTACAGAATTAAAGAGTGTTTAAAAAGATATTTATAAGTTGGCTATCAAAAAGGTCCTTATATCAGCAACAAAATTAATTGTAATTAGTCTAACATAATGTTATCACTGATTTAATCGTGGGTTTAATTTGTTTTCTTGGAAAAAAATTGATAATACTAATTGAATTCCTTGAATTTTGATTGTACGTGTGAGAATAATCATGGGCTGCTTTAAAGTCACAAGGCCCATCATAATTTTTACGAATGGAGATACAAGGAACCAAGTCAACTTACGTAAAAGCGCTTGTGAATACCTACTCTTTATTTTCTTCAATTATTTCTGTTTTTCAGCTGGCTACACGTTTGAAAGTTACCCCTTTGCGTCCAAACAAATCCAAAAAAAATAATTATGATATAAATATTACAAAATGATTATTATTATTCTCTCCCAAGGCACAATTCTTCGTTTATATGTTATGAAAAAGCAATATAAAATTTTATCCATAAAAAGAAAAGCAATATTATAAGATAGAAAAATATGCCAATCCTCATATTGAATAGTTTGTAAATAGTATAATTTATTTTGTTAAATCCATACAAAACACAAGGATTCACCAAATAAAATAGAACTTATAAAAGATAAAACTTTACAAGAGTTATATTGTTTATGAATCAAGAGTAAAATAATTTATTTATCACATTCTTTTATGCCTAGATAGTTTTATCTATATAATTAAAAAAAACTCAACATAACATATAATTAAAAAAATTGTAATAGATCATATTTTTCACAAATTAATAGTATAATTTATTTATTGACTTCATGTAATGAACAGAAAAAAATCTAATAAAATATAAAAAAGTTAAAGTATACATTTAGTCATTTAACTTTATAATCCATTAATCTTAAAATTGTCAACAAAACATGATGATACTGAGATTTTAAATATTAATAAAGCATTTCAAATGCAAATATAATAAGTTTAATTTTCAAAAAAATTATTATTGTTACAAAAAATCATAATTTAAACCTAATGATTTTAGGTTGAAGGACCAAAGGTATAGTTTATAAAGTTAGTAAACTAAACTGAAACTTTGTATGAAATTAAAGAACGAAACATATACTTTAGTCAATATAAAATCTATAGGTTCTATTGTTTCTGAATTACCATAAACACCGTAGTTCATTTATCGAGTTTATGTAAAACATCTGAACGCACCTAGTCATTAACACTATCCATGAATTAAGCACAATTATAATTATGATTATAATAATAACAATAGTTAAATCAAGTTTTTAATATTTATTGTGTTAAATTCTCTAATCACATAAGATAAGGTGTTCTATTTTTGAAATATTAGAATTTAATATCATTTCGTGATAAATTCATGTAAAACAAAAAAAAGAGACACATGATGATTAGAGAACTTGATATAATTAATTTTAAATAAAATACCAGTGCTAAACATTTATTTGCTTGATAATGTGTACATTTAAACCGGGGAAAAAAACCCCAACACCTTTATGGCAAAGGCATCTAGAAGCATAGCCAGCTATTTCACCCAAGAAAGAAAACCAATAAATTAAAGATAAAAAAAGACCAATTTAGAAAAAAGAGAAGAAAAGATTAAAAAAAAAAGTGTGCACTATAAATAATTATATTTTACAGAGGTTGGTCAACAATTCTCCCTAAGTTAGCACCTAATTGTCTGCTTTATGTCACTCTCATCCATCGACACCAAAGCAAAATGCCTTCCCCTTGTTCCCATTGAACAAGACGACCTTTTAAGGGTTCCTGAACAGTAAAATTTCATCTTCTTCGTCTTCATCAGATTTCTCAGAATCATAATCATCATCAAGAGGTACTTGGGAAGAAACGACCTAAGCTTCCATGATCCATAACAAACCCACCAATACCAAGATCAGTTGCATTATTGGAAGCTCTTGGATTATTATTATTATTACTACTACTGTTTAGTCTCTGAAGAAACCTACTCTGATCTCCAGCCTCAGGGTTACTACCGTGGAATGCCAAGTTTTGCTGCTGAAACAGCTGTGGCTGTTGCTGATGCTGCTGAAGATGGTAGCCTGCAGGTGGGCCAACCATGAGCCCGCCGGTCGGGCCTATGTGGGCGTGTCGCGGCCCGAAGCCGAAGCCCAGACTGGCCAAGCCTGATGATGCCGTTGATGATGGGGTTGGAGCATAGGGTGCACTTGGACCGCCGGTGAACTGCTGCACCATCGCGCGGAAGTTGGTGGTGTCTGTGTTGAGCAGAGTGGTGGGAGTTCGCCGGGAAGCCCGAGACCGTCGCCGGACGGGCTTCGCGACTCGGCCCTCTGGGCTGAGGTGGTGGGTGGACGTGGATGCTGAGGAGGTGGAATTGAGCATGCCGGGCAGTAGTGGTGGGCTGGAAGCAGTCACGCCCGCAGTGGAAACGACGGTGGTGACCGCGGTGGCATCGGCGGAAATCGTAGACGAAGGCACGCCATGGAAATCTTGCTGTTGTTGGTAGAATTGGAACCAGTCGTTGGAGGCAGACATGTTGTCACTCATGGTCATGGCCATGAAAGTTGAGAGAAGAGAGAAGAGGAGGTGGAGGAGGAGGAGGGGTTGGATAATGTAATGGGTAAGAGGGCAGGAAATATGTGAGTTGCGGTATTTATGGTTGTTGGTCAAAGGAAGGAAAGCTAGGGAAGATCCTGACCGTTGATTTAGGATGACCAGTAGATTCCAAGGCGGCAGCACGTGATGTGGCCCGTGGGGCTGTGGCCCCCCAATAGAAGAAAATGAAATCAGAACTGAAATTATTCTTCAGGATATCCATAAACAGTTGAGTGAAAAAAAAAATCGATAGATTATATTTATATTGACTCTCTAAATTTTTTAAAAAATAAATAATTAATTAAATTTAAGTTTTAAATTTTATTTTTGTAAAATTAATTTTGTTTAATTTTAAATTATGGTAGCATAAAAGTTTGATGTACTCATTCTTTTACTTATAATCTCAATTATATGTTTGATAGGCCTGCATGAAAATAATTAAGTCATGTCTTTTAGCAAGTTTGCACGCTTTTCTATTATATTTTTAATTTTAAAATTAGGTCGTTATATCTTTTTTTCCAGAAAAGGTACAAAATTTCTAATTTAATATTTTAAAGCACAAGTTTTTCATTTGCTACTTATATTTTCTTTTATAAATTTCAAATAACTAAATTACACAAAATTAGTTCAGGATAATAATATATAAAAATATAACTTATTTTTTCAAAACTCCCATATTTATGAAAAGTATGAGTGAGAGAGAGATTGAATTAAAAAAACAGAGGGACGTAAAATTAATTATAAATAAAAATAAAAATATTAAATATTAATGCAATTTTTACAGTTTTTAAAGTGTAATTCGTAAAAATGATTAGACTGATTTAAAAAAATTGAAATTTATAAAAAAAATGAAGTATGAAAAAAATTCATTTATTTTATGTAACTATTAAATGATAATGGGAATATCCAGGAAAAGACATTATAGAAGTCCACTAATTTAGACACACAACAGCTTTTACTTTAAACTGCATTAAATTGATGTCAACTGGAAAAAGATATACTGAGAGTCAAAAATTATTTATAAGAAAAGGATCTTGAAAGACCTGTATTTCAGATTATCAAACACTACATATATAGTAATTTTCTTTTGATAGATACTTTATCTTAGTTTAGTTCAAAAAAATTCCAAAACATGTGTATTTCTATGAACCCCCGGAAAAAATTCAATGCGGTGAACTTTTATTTCTGTAATAGTCCTTTCAATTCTTAAAATATAAATTAGTTTGAAAGTTAAATTTAGTTTTAAATACAAAATATCCATTTATTTTATTTCTTATAATTATCATTTTTTAAAATTAATTTAGCTAAACCATAAGTTAACACATGTAATTTTATATTACACAATGATGTTTAAAAAGATCATATTACATGTGTTATAACTAATAATTGATTTACTTTAACTTTTTTCAACCTTACTCACAGTGATTATAAGGATTGAGAGTATTTAATTGTCAATTCAATAATTCGTCATCGTCATACTATTCAAAAGGAAAATGAGAAACAAAGATTGCCATTTTACAGAGAACTTCTAGAAGTCTTATAAAGTTGATTTGACTTAAACGGTGTCGTTTGGTATGGAGCAAAAGAGGGGATGTATCTCCCTCCAGTTCGCATTGCGCGGTTCGAGGAAGCAACCCAAAAGACGCCAGCTAGGTCATGCTGACGTCATACAAAGAAGTGGGCCTCATCGTCATGTGGCGGTAGGTGACCTAGTCTTCGTCCACAAACGATTGTGGATCAAGACTTGCAACACCGAAGCTGCGAGGTACCTTCCCAAGTGAATAGATAATGGAAAGCTAAGCTTTGTGATTTTACCGTAAAGCTGTCCGTGAATGAAAAATTACTATATAGGCGACAATGGAAGAAATTCATAGTTATTTAAAGAGTTAAGGCAATCTCAACACCTCTAAATATTTTTTCAAATTCATCCAAAATCCTAAAATTATTTATGATATAATTTTACTCCCAAAGTATTTAAAATGGAGCAACCTTATCTAAAACTAACAGATTAGTTAGTTTGACTGTTAACATACTGATTGAGCCCAAATTTGACCTAAAAAATCCTACTTGGCATATTATATAAGCGCATGACGTGGTGTTTTTGTGATTGGAATTTTTTATCCATTCTATAAAAAAATTTCCAGATTTCTATCTAAGAAAATATCACCAAAAGAAAGCTAGGATTCATTTTTAGTAGGGAGAATGACATTGAGGTCCCACAGAAGCCAAAATACAGCAAAAAAGTCCCCTGAAATGTCATAATTTTTCTGAAGTCCCAAAGGGACTTAGATGCAATTTTAATAATCCACAAATTACTCTCTTGCCCCTAAAGTGAAATCCGTTGGAGCTCTCCACTGGGAAGCCACACACAGCCGGCTATGTTGGAGAAGTTGGAAAACGCAGCGTTGAAGGGAGAAAAGCTGTGGAGACCTAAGTGTTGAGAACGACGGAGTGAGAGGAGGCGAGTTTTGAAGGACGCAAACAGAGAAGTTGAGTTCTGGGAACAGAGGGCGCTGAACGACGGAGTGAACGACGGAGTGAGACGAGGCGAGTTTTGAAGGACGGAAGCAGAGAAGTCGAGTTTTGGGAATAGAGGGCGCTGGACGACGGAGGTAGAGACGGTGATTTCTAAGAACAGAGGTAGCTGAACGACAAAGGCAGAGATGCTATTTTCTGAGAATGGAAAGTCATTGAACGACCGAGGCAGAGACACTGATTGATCGGGAACGGAAAGTCACTGAACAGCGGGGCAGAGACGGTGATTTCTGGGAACAAAAAGCCACTGAACGACGGAGAGGAGACGCTGATTTCTGGGAAGGAAAAGGGACTGAACGACCGAGGCAAAGACGTTGATTTCTGGGAACGAAATTTGAGTGAACAACGGAGGCAGAGAGGCTGATTTCTTGGAACATAAATTCACTGAACGACGGAGGCAGAGATTACGAATCATGGTTTGTTTTTCCAGCGTTTTTCCCTTTCATTCTCTGCTGCCAGTTTGTTGTTTAAAGTATAATCCACTTGCAATTCCCATTACCGAATACTAATGAGGGAATGAGTAGTGCTTGAGCATGGATAAAATCATAAATGTAGTAATTTAAGTCAGTTTGGTGACAACACGAAATGGATTTGGAGAAGATGCATTGAGCAAAAATATGATTAAAAAAGAAACTTGCACATAATTGATAGTTTTGTACAGCGTGATGACATGCATTGGAAGATCTTATAGATTTTTTAACGTGTATCCCTCCTGCTTTTGCTGATTTTAATGGTCTGGATAGTTTTCTCGAACTAGTGTTAATAGTAGAAGAACTTTTTAATACTTTTGATACAGTATGCTTCTTCAACGCAATTTTGAAAGTGGCACGGACAGTAGAAGTGCTTTTCCATTTGGAAACCTTTACCAACTTGGTATTCTTCCCCTTCTGCTGAGTTATTTGGGTCCTAGTAATCTTCCAGATTGTGTTGGTTCCCATTACTGAATGCTATTAATCAGAATTCCTTTTTTTAGAAATTACTAAGTACATTGAGCTTGATGTAGTAAAGAAACCAACTTAGATAATAATCAAGACAGAGTTGGGAGCTGCTGTATTGGGCAAGTTATGTGATGCTATTGTCTTTTTTGGTAGGTTAAGAAAATGGGGAAGGATGGAAGCAATGCAAGTGGACAAAGGAGCTCTAATTTTTCTGGTTATGCCTTGTTCACAGAGGAATTCTATAAAAAAACCTCGAGCAAGTACAAATCCCTTGAATCAGGGAATCCACATGTGAGGAAGGCCTGGGATAAATTATCTGAAAAGCAAAAAGAGGAATATTGTCAAAGGGCTAGGGAACAAAGAGCTCCTACAAAGTCCAAGAAGTATATAGTTCCTTTCTACACAAGATGTGCACCTAAACAATTTGTACAAGTTTGCAAGCATGTCAAAGAAAGGAAGGACCTGATGGATAGGCTAAAAAAGATAGGTTTTGACAAGTTGGTTGAATTATGTTGCCACACAATTCAAAGAGAATTGTGTGGAGAGTTTATGTGTGCATTTGACATTCCTACAAAAAGCATTTCCATAAGAGGGAAGAGAAGGAAAATGGGGGCAAATGATGTGCATGACTTTATGGGGCTACCATTTGAGGGGGAAGAGATTAAAGCAGCTGTGAGTAGTGAAGATGAAGTGTTCAAGCAATGGAGGACTGTGTATGGCAATATTCCATACAAGAAGATAGCTTCATTGTTGACCGAGGAGAAACAAGATGAAAATTTTGAGATGCTGTTTGTGATGTATGCATTGGGAACGTTGCTGTGTCCTAATGCAAGTATTTGTGTTGGTGATTATTTGTTGAAGGTCATACTATCAACAAAGGATAGATTGGGTAAGTTTGATTGGTCATCTTATGTGTTAAATGAACTATACAAGGGCATTGGAGTGTACAAGAAACAATTGGAAAAAGGCAAGTTGACTGAGAAGAAGAAGAATATTCCAGGCTGTCTATACTTCCTACAAGTAAGTGCTATTATAATTTGTATATTTCTGTTGTCATTTTATGGTCTGAATGTTGTCAATGGCTGTTGTTAACTTATCATTCATGTCACATGCAGATATATTGTCTACAAAAGTTTCCATTGGGGGAAACAAAAGCTTCACATGTTAAGGATGCTCTTGCATTTTGGGATGAAAAGAAAGTGCAGGAAAGAGTTAACATGGAGAAGGAGAGTGATCAAGGATTATTGCATCCAGCTAGTCAAGCCACCAGTTTTGATCCAGAAAATTTAACTCACCCGGTATGTGGACTTGGAGGCTTAATGGAACTTTCTTTTTTTTTTTTGCTGTTGCTTAGAGATTGAAGTTCTGAATTTAATTTGTGTAGGAGATCAAGAGAACATATGCCCGATTAGTGTCAATGCTGGGAGAAGAAATGATGTCCCTTCAGTCAAGACTAATGAAGGACAGTGATAATGTAAGTGAGGAGGAGAAAGATGAGGAGGAAGAACCTGAGTCAGAGGAAGAGGAAACTGAAGAGGATGGAATTGAATCGGAAGATGATAAAAATCAAGAAGAAGAACAAGAAATTCGATCTGAGAAGGACATGGGTGGAGAAGAAAACAAAAGAGAAGAAGAGGATGAGGAGGAGAAAAAGCAAGAAGAGGACAAAGAAGATGAAGAAAATAAAAGAAAAGAGGCTGAAGAGGAAAAAGATGATGAAGAAGGAAATAGAAAAGAACAAGGGGATAAAGAGGACAACCAAGGGGAAGGGAAAACATATGTGAGAAAATCAACAAGGGTGATAAGTAAGGGTAAGGCTCTTAGGTCTCCATTTCTGGAAATCAAAAGTAAGCCTGGGAACAAGAGAACAATTGATGACAGGCAAGCTTTATTTGACATGTGTACAGCTAGGTGTGATGAAGAGGAGCAAAAGCAGTAAGTATTATGTTTTGGTGTCTAAATTTATATTATGTTGCAGAATTTACTGACTTCATAATTGTTTTATTTGCATTAGATACTTTGTATCGATGTATGGATACTTCCTAACCCGTGGTGAGCTGCAATATCTCCAACGTAGAAGATGGATTAACGATAGGGTAAGTCACATGTATATAGTTAACATTAGAATGAGTTATTTGATGGTAAAGAGTTGTAATTTCTTTGTATTGTAATTTCAGTTTATGACTATGGTGGCAAAGACGTTTGTTGGAGATCAAAAGGATAAAGAGGGGAGGGTGAACCGGCATATATTTTCTGCGGATTTCATGCAAAAGATGGTAGCCAATCCTTTAAGATGGAAATGGGAGGACCATGAAAGGGAAATATTACCTAAATATATTGGGTACAACATAGGGGATTGCGATTTCCTTTTCGGTCCTACGTTATTTGAAGATCATTGGTTTTGTTATGTTTTGGAGACAAAGACCATGACCTTCTACGCCCTTGACTCCTTGGTTGATAGCATCACGTTTATGAGACTACAAGCAGAGGAAGAAGAAGCAAAGAAGAAGGGGGTGAGCAGCAACATGATGTGAAGAAGAAAAAGAGGACAAATAAAGGCCACTTCAATCCCAAACACTTTATGGCAACACAGGCTGTGTGTAGTTATTTGTTGATGTTATACTTGTCGATGACTACTCTTATAGTTGTCACTAGCAGCCTGCGTAGTTGTCATTGCATGCTCTGTTAGTTGTTACTGGATGCTTTGTTAGTTGTCATTGCATGCTCTGTTAGTTGTTAGTGGATGCTCTGTCTCTTGTTAGTAGATGCTGTGTTAGTTGTCACTGCATGCTATGTTAGTTGTCACTGGATGCTGTGTTAGTTGTTACTGGATGATCTGTTAGTTGTCACTGGATGCTCTGTTAGTTGTAAGTGGATGCTGTTATTTGTCACTGGATGCTCTGTCCCTTGTCACTGGATGCTGTATTACTTGTCACTATATGCTCTGTCCCTTGTCACTGGATGCTGTATTACTTGTCACTATATGCTGTCCTTTGTCACTGGATGCTGTATTACTTGTCACTATATGCTCTGTCCCTTGTCACTGGATGCTGTATTACTTGTCACTATATGCTCTGTCCCTTGTCACTGGATGCTGTATTACTTGTCACTATATGCTCTGTCCCTTGTCACTGGATGCTGTATTACTTGTCACTATATGCTCTGTCCCTTGTCACTGGATGCTGTATTACTTGTCACTATATGCTGTGTCCCTTGTCATTGGATGCTGTGTTGTTAGTAAAGCCTTTTGATTATGTGTATTTTTTTCCAGATGAACTGTTTCCATACGATGTTGCGTGCTGTTAAGCCGGAATTGTTTGCCAATGAGGAGAAAATTGACAACGAAGTGAAATGGGCTAAAGTTTATGTGCAGAATGATACGTAAGTGTAATTCTTCTGTTTGATTGTGTTATGTTGTGTTTGTTCACAATAAAAATTGCATGCTGCTTACATATTGAATTTGCTTGGCAGTGATTCATGTGGAGTTCATGTCCTCTCTTGGCTACAAGAGTGGGATGGCACTGCTCGTGATGCTGCAGGATATACCATGCCACGATACTCTAATGATGAATTGCAAGAGTTGAAAGTTGGCTGTTTGTGGTGGTTGGTTACCCATCCACATAATGAACATAGGGATGAAGTGATGTCAATGCTATCGGACTATAACAAGAGCAAGAGAAGGAGATAGAGGAGTCAATTAATTTTTTGTTATGTTATGCCAGGATGTGTTGTGAGATGATTGGCACCTAAGGGTGTAAGCCATGAGTGGCAATACCTTAATGGTCAATAGGTCCTTTTGTAACAAACTGATCAAATTATGTTTATAATATTATTACCTTTGTTATTAGATGTTATGATACCAATTTCTTGGGCACAAGTCACATTTTTATTTTTGTTATTTTATATCTTTATTGATATCGATAAATTTATGTAATATTAATAAGTAATATAACATGAGTTAATGACAAGTGATATAACAAGTTATGTAACCATTAACAACTCACATTGGCACCAATGACAAGTCCGTGTGCCACCATTGACAAGTCATGGTGCCACCAATGACAAGTCAGTGTGCTACCATTGACAAGTCACATTGCCACCAATGACAAGTCCGTGTGCCACCAACGACAAGTCATAGTGCCACCAATGACAAGTCAGCGTGCCACGAACGACAAGTCAATGTGCCACCATTGACAAGTCATAGTGCCACCAACGACAAGTTAGTGTGCCACGAACGACAAGTCAGTACGCCACCATTGACAAGTCATAGTGCCACCAACGACAAGTCAGTGTGCCACGAACGACAAGTCAGTGTGCCACCATTGACAAGTCATAGGGCCACCATTGACAAGCCACATTGGCACCAATGACAAGTCCGTGTGACACCATTGACAAGCCATGGTGCCACCAACGACAAGTCAGTGTGCCACCATTGACAAGTCACAGTGCCACCATTGACAAGTCACAGTGCTACCATTGACACTTCATTAATAATGATTATATATGACAATATAACCAAAAATATAACATGACACAGTGATTGAGAATATCGTATGTTACTAAAACAAGTTATGTAACTTGAATTCATATTGTTGACAACTTACATCAGCAAATTAATTGACAAGTGACAGTGCTCCGTTGACAAGTCATAACAGGTCTAATGACAATACAAGGTGCAGGTAATGACAACTTAAATGACAGCAGAATCTAACATGCCAATTCATAGTCAACTTTCATTTACACCTTCATATACATGAAACTACACCTAATTCACAACCCATCCCAAAAAAACACAGGGGTTGCATGTAATTACGAGAAACTAACTATTGGTGTGTATCCATTTACAAAAAATTCCCTTCACACCCATTTACAAAATATTCCCTTCACATTCATATACAAAAAAGAGCTGATTTCATTATGTTCTCATATGGGATTTGGGTTCTTGCATGTCTTGGCAGTGTGTCCAGGCTCTTTGCATCTTCCACAATGATAAACCTTCTTATTTTGAAACTGAGATTCTATTCTATTAATCCTTGGCCTTCCTGGAGGCCTTCTAGTTATGGGTGGATGCAAGAATGTTTGAGTCAGCATATGAGTCACAGTAGGCGCATCCGGCTGTGGGCAATCATGCGTTGCAATTGGCCTCATGCTATTTTCATATATTTTCTCCTATGTGGACAATTTATAACAGTCATCTATATAATCATACACGCTACGGTGAACTAGCTTGATTGCTGCACATGCATGTGGACAAGGTATTCCACTCATTTGCCATGCCAAACATGTGCATCTATGAGAAATAAGATCAACAGTCACATAGATGATGCGTCCCTCACGCATTGTTTGCACCGAAATATGGTCATCACCATAATATGTTGCCTCCATATATGCACCTCTTGCTATTTGTTCCGACAACTTTGATTCAATATTAGGCCCTATACCATTTTTCCAGCTTCTCATCCCCATTTTGCTAGCAACCATCTTCTTGGCCAACTTCTCTTGATGCTCTTGTATCAAAACCGGCAAGGCATGCTTCCTTTCTTTTAACATCCATGCATTAAAAGACTCAGCAAGATTATTGGTGATGTTATCCCATCTCTTAAAAGGAAATTTACTTTGCGACCATCTATCCACATCCCCATCAGATTCAACCCATTGTGCCAATTGTAGACAAAACAATCTTAAATTTCCCATTGCAACATTAAACTCATTGTCATGCCTTGCATATGCAATTCCATCTAGTAAATTAAGTGCGTTCTCCTTGTTATTTTCTGAGGTCCGTCTCACACCTCTATTGATTTTCACATACTGCGCACTATAATTTTCTTTCACATGTCGATAGCAAAAAGCATGTCTCTCACCATCAAATACTGTTCTAACAGCACCGATGATAGCATTACTCCGATCTGAGACAATTGTCACTTGTGCTGATCTGGTTATCTCCTTCAAATTCTGTAGAAACCAAGTCCACTCATCAATTGTTTCTCCGCTAACAATACCATATGCTAAGGGAAACAACTCATTGTCTGCATCAAATGCACAAGCAGATAATAAAGTTCCTTTGTAAGGACCACTCAAATGACATCCATCTATATAAATAATTGGTCTACAACCTTGCACAAAGCCTTTAACTGAGCATCCATATGCAATGAAGAGCCTCTCAAATCGGTTGCTATCTGAGCCTTCCCATCTTGCAACTGTGTCAGGATCAGTTTCCATGAGTCTCTCACACATCCAAGGGATTACCTTATAAGAATCTTCTACTCGACCATGTAATTCTGTTAGTGCTCTCTTCCTGACCCTATATGCTTGAATATAGTTCAATTGCACTCCATATTCTTTATACAAGTCCTTTCTAATTTCATTAGGACTCTTGTCAACATTGCACCTCAAGTCATCAATGACAATTGAAGCAGCTAAATTTGACCCTCCTGAGTGGGAAACAATTAAGGTGTCCTGTGCATGATGAATGTGTTCACTTTTGTATGTTCTGATAGTTAAAAACTCAGTATCTTGATGTGCTCCCATTGAATATGCACCCATATACCATGGACAACCATCAACCTTGCACTTCACAATGATCTTTTGCTGATTATTCTTAATAAAAAGGTATGAAAACTTCTGGGATAGGCTATACTTGTATAATGTTTCTCGAAGAGCAGTGGCATTTGGAAATATTTGTCCTTCTCCAATAATCAAATCCTTCCATTTTGTGGAATTCATTTGTGGTGTAGGTGTTGGGATCATTTCAACAGCACAAGGAATTGATGATGGCTCCCCAATCACATCAAATGAGGTAGGTGGAGACATAGACAATTCATTGACACCTCCAAATGATTGATCAATCCTGCAGGAAATGACAAGTCAGGGTGCATGCATTGACAAGTTGATAGCAAGACAGTAACAACTGACATACCAAGAAATGGCAATAACAGATTTCTTAAACTAAACTTACACATCTTGCTCCTCCATTGTATTATCCCTTGTTGCTTCTGTGTGGTCCTTATTTCCAGTCTCTTCTACATACACATGACCGCTTTCTTCATTGAACTTTATCAAATGTTCCACCCCATCATCATCTACCAACTCCACAAAAGTTTTTTTATCAAACACAACAGAGAATTTCAGAAGAAATGAGTTGCTTTCTTTTCCAATAAATGATGATATAATCTCCTTCAATTCTTCATAACTTGTGCCCTCTTTTACATTGGTTGTTCTTACACTACCTCCCACTATCTCATATTATCTTCTCCATCATTTATAAACTTTCCCCCTATGTGAACAAAGCAAAATAGATGTTTTCCAGACGTAGTCGCCATCAGTAACTTAAACCTGCATCAACCAGCACGCAACTGTCATTGACAACTTAAGGAGCTACATTGACAAGTGTAGGGGCACACATTGACAACAATCGCGGCCTGATTGACAACACAATCCCATTTCGTGCTAAGGGTTTCTACCCTCACTAACCTTTTATCTTTTTCTTCCTTTGCCACTAAACTAGCATCAGAACAGAGGAAAACCACCCAAAAACAACCCAAAAAGAGCACCCATTATCATTCTACACACCCAACTTAAATCACAACACACACCAACCAAAAACACAGCTTTTCCATTCATTAACTTCTGAATCCTAAACCAAAAACAAAAGCTTTGAAATACCATCAGTAACTTAAACCTGCATCAACCAGCACGCAACTGTCATTGACAACTTAAGGAGCTATATTGACAAGTGTAGGGGCACACATTGACAACAATCGCGGCCTGATTGACAACACAATCCCATTTCGTGCTAAGGGTTTCTACCCTCACTAACCTTCATCTTTTTCTTCCTTTGCCACTGAACTAGCATCAGAACAGAGTAAAACCACCCACAAGCAACTCAAAAACAGAGCACCCATGATTATCCTACACACCCAACTTAAATCACCAACACCCACCAACCAAAAACACAGCTTTTCTATTGATTAACTTGTAAATCACATTTCCAAAACCACCCACAAGCAACCCAAAAACACAAAAACAATTTTTTGATTTCCCATTTCCAAACAAAAGCACAATCTATCAAGAAAGGTAGGAGAGAAGAGGAAAGAAAGTTTCACACCTGAAAGTTTGTGGAGATTCACATGGAAGCTCTTTGGAGTTCACTAATGGTAATAGAGAGGATATTTCATCATCAATGGCTGCTTCCCTCTTTCCCAATGTCTTCTTTCTCAAGCATATTGCGCGGGAAGTCTCACCCAAAATGAAATGCTGCTGCTTCGTTTCTGATGGCTTAGGGCAGGGCAAGAGAGTAATTTACAGATTCTGAAAATTGCATCTAAGTCCCTTTGGGACTTTAGAAAAATTATGACATTTTAGGGGACCTTTTTGCTGTATTTTGGCTTCTGTGGGACCTCAATGTCATTCTCCCTTTTTAGTAATCACATCCATGGTACGGTGGAACTTTTAGGCAGGTTCGCCGCCGCTGCCGCTGTAGAAATCGACCATTGCTGTTGAAATTGAGTTTTCTTCACAATATCAACCACTCTAGTTCAAAATGGTGAATGGGTGAAACGTCCTTCCTTTTACCCTTTTTGTATACATTTAGAAGTATTATGATTCAAGTAAATCAAGAAATAAGTCCGTAAATTGAAAATTGAAAATTTAATTCTCTGGTTACTGGTCAATTTCATATTTCAGATTTTAAGACCAAATTTGAAAATTCATAACTAATTATAAAAAAATCATATCGAGATGATTCAAGTCTCCATTTAAAGCTCATTTAATTCTCTATAGGAAAAAAAATAAATCTGGACTCAAACCTTTTCAATTTATACAGTTAATTCGTGAAAATTTATAGTTCATTTGGTCGAACACTATACTTTTTAGTTTCTGTATCATAATTTTGAGCAATCATATCTCTTAACACACATGTTTATTTTAAGTCATTTACTACTTATTTTAAAGTTTAGCATGTGCTCTAATTGCTTACCAAATTTCATGGGCAGATCCAATCGTTTGTCTCGTTTTCATTCTATCACAAACTCATGGCTCTTTTAGGGATAGTTTATCCCATTTTACTCGAATTTAACAACTCATATTCATTTTTTGCTTACATATAATCATTCTAATATTGCATAAATCATACTCATATATCATCATATTCAATCTTACATGCCCATTTTTGTCACATCCTGAAAAATTTTATCTGGATATAGGAAATTAAAAATTAGAACGAGGGTCAATGTAGGAACTAGACGGGGAGATAAAACAACTTTTGATGTGAAACCCTAATAAGATCTAGGCTAGCATTTTCGTAATTATCGGTCTAAGAAGGGCAAAACGAAAAATTTTGAAAAAATTCTAGAAAATTCCCAAAAAAATAGGAAAAGTACAAATTAAAGGTTTTGGAAACCTGATTGAGGCTTGAAAGGTGAAATTATGATGAACATTAATTGTTACGGAATTTCTTATAAACGGAGATTTTTCGGGAAAATATTAGAAAATAAGAGAAAAATAATTATCTTAATTAGTTAGAGGCCTCAATAAATTTGGAAAAAATATGGATAAATTATCTAAATTTTTATTTGAATTTATAAAATTATTTTTAGGCCTTGAAAGTTTAGAAATTAATTTTAGAAAATATATTTTCTTGCGGTGACACTAATAAAGGCCTAATCTGAAAAAATTCAAAATAAATACCTAGAGGTGGTAAAAATTTATGAAAATTTTTAGATCATGTTCTCATATTAAAAGGTGAATTATCATAGAGAGAAATAAATTTTTGAAGGTCTAAAAAAATTATAGAATGTTACTAGTGAATAGTAGTAGATAAAGTCTTAAATTGGTTTGGGATTTTATTTTGGATTGTGGGCCAACTTTTTGGATCAGTCCAAGCCATTTGAGGGGCCTACATTAAGCCCAATAAGGGCCCAATTTCGTTGCTTGCTGCCTACTCCAAGAATTAATTAAAATAAATGCAAAATTAAGTAATAAATCCTTGGAAAAATCTAGATTATGGCCACTTGTTCAAATCAGACCTCTTTTAGCATTCAATGACTGCCACATAACCCTCATGAGGCGGCAAATTTTGGCCAAAAAAGGGAGAGGGAAGGTAGATCAGATTCTTCTATATATATCCCTTTGGAAAATACAAATAAATGTTGGAAAATTGGAAAATAAGGGGAGACTCTGTCATTTTAGCTCCAGCTCCATTTGGCTGAAATTCTTGAGTGTTTTGGGCAAGGAATCATCCCCCAACACCAAGAAAACATTAAAGTATGCTAAAACCCTCTTCTCCCTAAGCTTTAAGGTAGTTTTGGTTGAGTTTTTGACATGGAAAATTAAGGAAAATGCTTCCAAATTTTCGGTGGACCATGGAAAGTTTAGAGAAGGATAGAAACCTTAAATACCAAATGCAATGAGCATGTATAAGTAGTGTATGGATTGGTTTTTGGAAGAAAATCCACCCAGGATTATATATGTGTTTTGGCCTAGCACTGTTCATACAGAAGGAAATTGTTTTGGCTTGATTTGATGATTCCAATGGGTTTAGAATGTGTTTTTGTGTAGGGATATGTTATTGGGAAGTGCTTAAAATCATTAGAATCAAAAATGAAATTTTTGGAAATAAATACCCCCTATTCGGCCAGCTACTATTCATAGGGAAAGAGTTTGAGTTTTGAAAATCTGATTCCATATTTGAATTCCTCATGAAAAATTATGTAAAAATAAGTCATGAGGTTATTGATTCTAAAGGATGAATCATTTTATTAAAAATCAAAGAAAGGGGGAGGAAATGTCAAGTTAAAGTTTAAGGATTGTGTTTAAGTTGTTTGGTTATTAATATAGCCTATGTTTATGCTTGATTTAATAGGCTTTGTGAAAAAAAGTTAAGGAGGATCACTATCCCTTAAGGAGACCAAGTTAATCAAGTGATAAAAGGTAGCTTTGAATTATAATTTGATTGTATCTCTTGTTAGTTTAATGTAATTTGTTGTTTGCTTGGATTGAAAAACTTGTGTTGTGATTTTGGTTGATTGAATAAACTTGATTTATGCTTTGGCCAAATGCATTGAATTGTGTTAATGTGGAAGTGTTGATGTTCCTCTCTTAGCATGAGACTAAGCATGATTTTATGTGATTTGAGGATGTCTTGAAGTTCTATAAGATGTCACATTGTAACTTGCTCTTGCTTGATTTGCATGATAATTGTAATTCAAATGCTACTAAGATTTTATAGAAATCTAATTCCTCCTATGTTAAATTATGTCTCAATTAGGGAATGGCCTATTCATGAATCAAGGCAAGGAATTGGTGCTTGGATGAAAGAGTATTGTGAATATTGTGTTGACTTGGACTATTATGTAATGTGATATCAAACTTTATGTTAAGTTTGTAATGAATTATGAAGGATAATATGGTTTAAAGTAGATCTATATGACATGCCCTATTGTTGGAAATTTGAATGGTATAATGCTAAGAGGATGTGGAATGAGGAAGATGGGAAAAAAATTTAAGAAAATGGAATTAGGGGATAAATTACTCCAAAAAGAGGCTAAATTTGTGATACATAAAATAATAAGAAATTGTTAGAATTTTGACCTGAGATTTTGTAGGCAAATAGATCTTATTTTTAGCTTTAAATCAGGTGGTAAACAATCAAATTTGGAGTTTTGTGCTAAGAGTTATGTCCTTCCAAAGTTGGACAAAAATACTGAAAATTCAAAAATTTATCATATGAACAGTGCATCTTGTCAATTTTCTGATGCTGTTCTGAATCGAATTGAGTCCAATGAATATTTTTTCTCTATATAACTCTTAGCAAGCTTCACGTGAAAATTGAAACCACCTCGTTTTGATTTTTTTAGAATTAGTTATGAATTTTCAAAATTGATCCAATTTCGGATGAACAGTGTACGGACAGAATTAAATGTGAAATTTTGAAGTTGAAATTTTCATCCGGAAACATTTGAAAATACATTATAATGGTTCCAATTGACATATAATGAGGTAATAAAGCAGGTGTTACAATCTTCATTATTCATCATTACATAATACTAATTGGCATGCCCAATTATTTATCAACATAAAGGGGAGTCATTACATAACATAACATAAGAACATTCTTCAATTATTCCCTTTATTCTCTTGATCCCTCTCTTGCATTCTTCTTCCATTCACATCATACCTATTATGGTTGGGTAAGAGAGGGTAAGATTCGATAAAATCTCAATAGCAAACAATAACTACCTAAACATACATGGTGAGTTTGGCATTCATAACGTGTTTGCAACTTAATATCTTTATAACATAATGACATATTTAGAAATCATCATGTATTTATCATAAAACATATAGACCTATGGTATACATTAAACATGTTCACATTCACAATACATGAGTTCATAAAATTACATAAACATACAAACATGTCATACATGCAAGCAAATATTGTAACGTCCTTCTTTTTACCCCTCAGAGTATGCATTTGTAAGCGTTACGGTTCAAGAGGATCATGAAACAAACCTGTGGATTGAAAATTTTTACATAATTACTCAGTTTACTATTCACTGTTTAAATTTCAGATTATAAGTCTAATTTTAAAAATTTACAACTAATTCTATAAAAATTGTATGGAGGTGCTCCAAAATTCTACTGAAAGCTTTTCAAGGGAAAAATATCAAACTGGACTTATTCTTGATCAATTCGTACAGTTTATTTCTTAAAATTTACTATTTATTTGGTAATTTCTGAAACTTCCAAATTCTATGTCTCAAATTTGGAAATTTGTATCTCTTTGTGTACACGTCCAATTAAGGTTATCTACCTTTTATTTTAAAGCTTGGGATGTGTATTATAAGCCTGTCAAATTTTATGGCTTAACTCATTCATTTGGTAGGTCAAACCGGAGCTCAAAACTGACTGCTCCATGACTTACATTTCATCTCTTAACCAATTCTTGCTTTAGTTCTGTTGATTACTTTTGCATGCATAACTTAGGTTTATTCTTTCCCATTCATTTCTCATATATTTTTATTCATGCCATAGACATTCTAATTAATTACATCGCTTCATTAGCATCTATAAACATAATTTACAAAATAAAAGAATTATACATTTAACATTAACTTCATTCATTAACATTAATAATTCTCCACCTTCTTCTCCTTCCTTCTCATACCATTGTTGCCTATCATTGATTGACCTAAATGGTTGGTTAGGGAGGAGTGAGATTCGGGAAATATTAATGGCAAACATTACCATATACATGCACAAGATGAATGTTAATGTATGGTGTGTAGTTTTTCATAAACATAAGTTAGCTAGTGACATGCCATCATGCTTTCTACTTGGTATAAAAATAAATGGCCATGAAAACATATTAAGAATAGCATTTCCAGCAACAATCATCATGTCACAATATCATATAGTCAACAAATACAAATCAACACATAAGAATACCACATCAAGCACATAAAGAGGTAAGTTCACTACCTTGTACTTTAAGTTTTCCTCTCGCTTTTTCTTTGATTCCCTTGACTTCTCAACCACAAGGGCTTTCAGTCAATACCATCAAACATCCTCTTGGATGTTCTAAGGTCCTAAACATAGCTATAATAATCACATAATCCATTAGAACCAAAAGATTACATAAATTTCAAGACTAGCTTTCTTGAACTTAACCCCCTTCTTTTAATTTTTGGATTAATGTTCTAGCTTTATAAAAATTGTTCTCTTAGGCTAATCCTATGCAATTTTACCCAAAAAATCCAAATATGAGCTTAGATTAATGAAAATCCAACCCTTCCCCAAAAATCTCTATTGGCTGAATAGGGGGTTTAAGAAATCCAAAAATTTCAAATTTAATTCCAATGCTTTCAATGCTTGTTCTTTATGTTTATCCTATACTATTTTCTATTTTAAACCTATTAGAAGCCTTAGAATCATCAAAATTACATCCTAAAGTGCATAACCAACCTGGCCGAACACTACACCCAATGTCACATCCCAAAAATTTTCACCTGGTTATAGGGAATCAAAAATTGGGATGAGGGTCAATGTAGGAACTAGACGAGAAAATGAAACAAGTTTTGATGTGAAACCCCGATAAGCTCTGAGCTGGCATTTTAGTAATTATCGGTCTAGGAAAGACAAAACGGGAAAATTTGTGAAAAATTTCAGAAAATTCCTGAAAATGGAAAAAGTATAAATTGAAAGTTTTAGAAACTTGGTTGAGGCTTGAAAGGTAAATTTACAGTGAAAGCAAATTTTTATGGAATTTCCTATAAACAGAAGTTTTTCAGGAAAATATTGAAAAATCAAAGAAAAATAATTATTTTAATTAGTTAGAGACCTTAATAAATTTGGTAGATTGATGGAAAATTCATCTAAATATTTATTTGAATTTATAAAATTGGTTTTAGGCCTTAGAAGTTCAGAAATTAATTTTAGAAAATTTATTTTCCCGCAGTGACATCGATAAAGGCCTAATCAGAGAAAATTCAAAATAAATATCTAGAGGTGGCAAAAAATTATGAAAATTTCTAGATTATATTTACATATTAAAAGGTGAATTATTATGGAGAGAAATAAATTTTTGGAGGCCTGAAAAAATCATAGAATGTTATTAGTGAATAGTAACTGATAAAGTTTCTAATTGGTTTGAGATAGTGATTTGGTTTGTGGGCCATCTTTTTGGACAAGCCCAAACCTTTTGTGGGACCCAAATTGAGCCTAATAAGGGCCTAATTTTGTGTACCTTCCAGGTCCCTCCATTTTTATTAAATAAAATGTGAAATTAAGGGATATTTGTGTTGAAAAATCTAGAGAAAAGCCACATGGTGAGCTCTGAAGGTTTGAGGCACATGATAGTTGCCAACACACCCTCTTATCCATCATTTTAGGTGTGCTAATTAAGGGGAAAATGGCAGATTATTTGGTCTATAAATACCCCTAGAAAATACCAAAAAATGTTGGAAAATTTGGAAAATAAGGGGACTCTTCCACTATTCATCCAGCCACCTTGTTTGAAAATCTTGAGGTGTTTTAGGCAAGAAATCATCAACATACACTAAGAAAACATTAAGGTATGTCTAAGCATCATTCTCCCTGAGTTTCACATTGATTAAATAAGGATTTTTGCTTGGAAAAATACTAGAAAAATGATGGAAAATTTTGAAATTTTTGGTTGAGATGTGTGATGCTTAGGAAAGGATAGAAACCTTAATAATCAAGTGGAATAAGAAAGGTTAAGTGATGTATAGATTGATTTTTGGAAGAAAACCAAGTTAGGGTTTTGGTTCCTCATTTTGACCAGCACTGTTCACAGGGAAGGAGTTTGTTTTTCTTTGATTTGATTATTCCAATGGCTTTAAAACATATTTTTGTGTAGGGATATGTTGTTGGGAAGTGTTTAAAATCATTAGAATCAAAAATGAAATTTTTGGAAACCAACAACCCCCTATTCGGCTAAGAGGAGTTCATAAGGAAGGAGTGTAATTTTTAAAAATCTGATTGCACCATTGGATTCCTCATAAAAAATTGTGTAGGATTGATTCACGAGATGACTGATTCTAAAGGAGAAATCATTTTGTTAAAAATCAAAGAAAAAAGAAAAAAAATTGTTAAGTTAATGTTAAAGTGTTGGAATCAAGTTGTTTAGTGATTAATGTAGCTTGGTCTAATAGGCATTGAGAGGAGGAATTAAGGAGAAATATTACTCTTTGGAGTAATTAATTGGACAAGCTTTACAAAGGTAGCTTTGAATTATAATTTGATTGTTTATCTTACTTGTTTGTTGTGATTCATTGTTTGCTTGGATTGGAGGAACTGTGTAGCGATTTTGATGGTTTGATTGACATTGGTTATGCTTTGGCCAAATGTTTTGTGGTATGTCAATGTGGATAATATAATGTTCCTTTCCTTGCATGATATTTGGTATGAATTCCTATGAGTTCGGAATGGTTTGGATTGCATGATATGTCACAATTAAACTTGCATTGATTTACATGACAATTATAATTCATATGCTACTGAGATTTCTTCAAAATCTCACCCCTCCTATGTTATTTTATGCAGTAATGAGGAAGTGGACCAAGTATGGAGCAAGAGAAAGAATTGGCCTTGGAATGAAATGGCTTTATGAATATTGTGTTGTGTTAGAAACTTGTATCAAGTGTACCAAACTTTATGTTGATTTTGTGATGAGCTGTGAATGACATTTTGATGTAAATTATATTGTTATCCTATGTTCCAATGTTGGAATTATGCTTGATGTATTGTGGAAAGAATGTGGATGAAGGAAAAAAAGGAAATAAATCAAGAAAATGGTGATTAGGGGATAGAAATTGCCTAAAAAGTGCCAAATTTGTGGCACATAAAATAATGAGCAATTGTTAGATTTTGGTTATGAAATTTTACAAGAAAGAGATCTCATTTCTAGCTTTAAAACAAGTGGTAATGCATTAAATTTGGAATTGTGTGCTAAGAGTTATGCCCTTCCAAAGTTGGGTAAAAATACTGAAAATTCAAAAACTTACCAAATAAACAGTACAATTTGATGAATTTTCTTGAATTATTCTAGATGGAATTGGACCTAATGAGTATTTTTTCTCCATAAAACTCTTAGCAAGCTTCGCATAAAAATTGGAACCATGTCGTTTCAATTTTTCTAGATTTAGTTATAAATTTTTAAAATTTGCCCATTTTTGGATGAACAGTGTACAGACAGAAGGAACAGTGAAATCCTAAATTTTAAAATTTCTCACTCGGAAACACTACGAGACACGTTAAAATGGTTCCAATTGATGTTTGATGAGTTATAAAGAGAGGTGTGACACCCAACAACCATGTCATACAATTTTTCCAATTTCAACATAGATCCACTTGAAACAACCTCTAATCAATATGTTCTAACTATGTTTAATATCAAAATCATCCTCCCCTGCTTCTTATGAATTTTGGTCAGCATCTCTTCTTAGGGGATTCCACATTTTTCAACCATCAAACTCAAGAACACAAAGCAAAATACAAGGTAGAACATAAAACTAACCTTGTATCCAAGCTTAGGTAGAGGGCTTCCTCTTGATTGATTTTCAAGAAAATATTTTGCAAGAGTTTCCCCTCTTAAACTCATATTGGCCAAAAATGAAGGGGGAAGAGGCTCTATTTATAGTCAAACTTTGGCCTTGAATGGACTAAAATGTCCTTGGAAGTTAATAGAAAGGGTAAGGGCAATTTTGGTACTTTAAGTGCACTTTTCCATTATCATTACCTCACCTTCTTACATCATCCCTTACACCATTCTTCTAGAAGGTATAGGTGTCAAGAATCTAGTGGAAGAGAAGGGAGATTGAATTTTAGTCATTCAAAACTTAATCTCCAAGTTTCTTCCTAATTTACTTGGTTTATATTTATCCGGCTTTTTTGATAGCCTTCTAGAGCTCAGAAATTTTTTTTGTCTACTCCATAAATTCCTTTTAATTATATAGAATATCTATAAATTTTCTCAGACTATAACACTTTCTTTAGGCTTTGCATAAAAATCATTAATTAAAATACCCTTTTATCGGCATAATCGGCTTTTTATTTTATTAAAGCCATTCCACTGGCCTTCTGATTGTGGACTAATTTAATAAATTAGTAAAACCTTGTAACTACTTAAATTTGTTTTTGCATACATTTTTTAGGTCTCTTGATATTTTAAATAATTACCTCAATCGGTGTATCTTTTACCGGTCATAATCTTATAAATTTCATTTAAGTTGCCTTAGGGGTATTTTTGTTATTTATCTTCACAAAAGAGTCTTAGAATGTTATTTCTTATTTTTTAGGATTTTTTTGAAATTTTCTGTATACTTTTTATTTTTACCCCTATTGGTCTGTACCTTTTTGAATTTACGGTTTTACCCCTGTTTAAACTCAACCTAATAAAACCATTTCTTTAAGGCTTCTAACTTAACCTTTGGTTTGTCTCTAGCCTCTTTTCTCTTTCTGGGCTTTTAAGACTTATCAGCCTTTGTCTTTGATTACACTTTAGCCCTTTAAAACTTTCACTTTACAGTTTTGTCCCTAAAACTGCTTTGACTTTTTTTTTCTCATCTTCGAGATCTCTGCTAAAAAGTGTCTGGTAGCCTGTCCAATTTAGGCTATTTCTGATACTTCTAGAACTAAAATTCAGGATGTTACAATTCTCCTCCTCTCAAAAGAATTTCATCTTTAAAATTCTGGATCAAATCTCTATTTTTACCCTTAATGAGAGGTTAACTGAGAAGAATACCCCCACTTATACTTAACCTTCACCTCTTCAACTTTTCATTATACCTCGTTGTCGGATTCAAATCCTGGAATTCATACCTACATAACATGTCATTCTATACTTTAGGCTTATTTTTTCATAATATTGGCACGACCATGTACCTGTCCCATGGTATTTTACTATACGATGGTATTTTGGGTTCTTTTAATACTGCCTTTATTTGTTCTTTTCGGTACACCCTACTATTCCTCTTGACTTTAAGGGGATGTCTCCTTTCTTTTCCTTTCTTATTTCACATTTAGGTTGCCTAGATACGTGCCATTCAGAACTTACAGCACTTAACTCTTACTTTTCTCACTTTTCTTCATTGACTAGAACTGAATTAAGCTCAGTCTAATCAACAATAAAGGTGTCTGGTGTTAGTGGCAGTCTCACCCAAGAAGGGGGTGAACTGGGTGAGTTATAAAAATTTTAACCGAATTGAAACAATGAAATTAATAAAAACAGAGAGCTTAAAGTTAGAAAGATTTCACCGGAGATCAAAGACACTGAATTTATACTATTTCAGTCTTAACCACTTGACCTATGTCCAGTCCTCAGAACACCTCTAAGATTTTCACTACTGTTCAAGATTAACCGGGCTCTTGGTGCCTCAGTGCAGGAATTGATTTTCTCAATCACTCCTCTTTACTACCTGTAAGGTTACAATCCCACTAGAGTCCACACTTTTGGATTACACTCAGAAAGTCATTAAAGATGATGTATCAGTCTCTCTCACAGAGTAAATAAATGTGAAACACTGAAACTTGGTAAAGAGGAAAACAAAGTATTGAATGCAATAGTAGGAGTTTTTTTAGAAGGTAGCTCGCGTATTCAATTCTACACTCAATGCTTCTTCATGCTTTTTATAGTTGGAGAAGTTTAATAATTGTTAGACGGAAGAGCTTCTAGCTGTTGAGAGTTCGGTTGCGTGTTTTTCTAGTTACAACGGTATTCGCCATTAATGGTTCTAACATGGTGTTGGAAATTGTGCCCTAGGGGCCAATCATTGTGTTATGAACATTGTTGATTTATGAATTTCTTAATTATGTTATCATATTATTTGCATGTTTACTGTGATGACTATCCTTGGATAACTCATGATTTTATCCTCAATGTCCCTGGTCAGTCATCTATGTGGGAGCAGAGATGAAATAAGACCAGTATGACTTTAAAGATGTATAGAGATATAAATTAAAGTCATAGGCACATGTAAGAGTACAAGGTGTCAGACCGACTCGCTATGAGAGAGCTGCATGGGTTAAGTCATAAGCTTCTCTCATATACAAACCATGTCACTATGCCCTTTGACCTGAGATCATCATGGATTCCTACATGAGAAACGTTCAGCTTTGACCTAGTCAAAAGTCACTTTTGACTGAGTGATCATAAAGACTATGTTCAGGCTTAGTGGTTTTTCATATGGAGGAATGTGAATGGTCAAGATGGAATTTGTCCCTCACATTCGTAGAGAGATATTATTGGGCCCCTCGATGAGTGAGTATGAGAAATGTATGGCCATACTATAATGGAAAGGTAGTTCCATTTCTATACTCAGACTACTCAGGGATCGAGAAAGTAATGGTTAGGAATAGGAGGATGACGTTCTCCATGCCTCATCCATGACCAAAATGTCGTGTGACAAAAGGGATGTGATATGGTTGTATGAAAGGTTACATCGTTCATCGATCCTCATATGATTTGGGTAGTCGTGATGTCTTGCTAGAGACCGCTTACGACTTGTGAGTCATT
This sequence comes from Neltuma alba, assembly GCF_004799145.2. Classification (NCBI taxonomy): domain Eukaryota; kingdom Viridiplantae; phylum Streptophyta; class Magnoliopsida; order Fabales; family Fabaceae; genus Neltuma; species Neltuma alba. The sequence goes on from NW_021635126.1 coordinate 291,687, forward strand.
ATAGTAAATGGCCCACTGCCAACTTCATATAGGCTTACAGGGTCACACACAAAATAGCCCAACATGAGCTATGATGTCCAGATTCATTGAATCTAAGATATGTCCAAATTCAATGAATAATCTAGGGTGGACATGTATATATATAAATTCACGTATATATATAATATGATATAAGAGATATTTATAAGATTTGATTTATAAGGATAAATTAAATCTCTATCACTTTTAAATTTGAAATTTAGATTGATATGATATCTTATAATATCTCAAATTTGATTTATTAGAATAAATCAAATATAATTCCGCCATATCTTTATTTTGAATTAAATGAATAGGTTAATTAAATCTGTAGGGACGGATTTAATATAAACCATATTTATTTAATTAATTTCTTATCAGATTATGCAATATATGATATTGTATTAATTTCAGACTTAATTTAGGATTAATTCCGAAATCCAATATCCTTCATAATACCCATAGCATCCTATATATTTGATATTAGGAGCTAGGATTTAAAAAGGAGAGTGCAAAAGGTTTGCAGATAAGAAACGGCCAAAAGAGAGACGGTGAGGACGGATTCTCAAAAACCCTAGAAGGACAAGAGGCGCTAGCACGTCGTTCATGATTGAAAGCTGTTCGTGTGGATACCGATAGAGGAAGCCGATCTGAGTTGTCGACTTCTCACGAACAAAAGGAGAGCATAGGCATCCCGAACGTCGGAATCCCCGAGCCACCAACGATTTGAATACCGCAGGTAACATCTCTCACCACTTGACTTAAACACAATCGGTAGATCCAACCAAAGGAATTGGAAAATTTTAAAGTTATTTTCTGCTGCGTGTCTTTCAATTCCTTTCACATGGTAGGTTACAGGCTACTTAAATAACCGTTGAGCTTGCTTCGTATTCTGCATCAATACTTCAATCTAATAAGTTTTTCATTCAGAATGAAACTCAGGAAGATAACTGATCAAATGATAATAATATTCATATGATAGATGAGAAGGGAATTAATCAAACGTCGAATCCAATAACTATGAATTGAACATCCTTGATCGAAGTTATGATCGATAACTGGTTTATCGATTGCGTTATCGATTAATTAAGATGAAAGATTTTGAAACAGATAACTATGTTTATCGATTAAGTTATGGATTAACTCATGATTGATCAAGCGATCGATAAATGAAAAGAGTGACTTGAGAAAGATCATCTAGAGAAAAGGCTCAAGGTCACTTATGATTTTGAATCCCTTAAAATAGAGAATTAAGATAAACAGTAAGACCGAGAAAAGCTTGAGGAGAAATATTCAGAAGACTTTTGGATTTTACCATAGCTTCTTGTTATTGAAAGAACTGGATCATTAATCAAATAAGTGATCGAAAAATGTTTAATCGATCAAGTTATCGATAAAGATAACCAAGAGAGAATTTGATTTTCAATGTACGTTGATCGAATACTTTATCAATAAATGGATGATAGAAAATTTGATCGATAAAAAGAGGTTTAACAAAGATTTTCACAAAGAGCATAAGTCCTATGATGATCGAGTAAGTGATTGATTAAAGATTGATCGACCAAGTGATCGATAAAAATATAGTTGAGAAACTTAGTTTTGAAATGCCAGGAAAAGTTTAATCGATCACGTTATGTGAAAATAGGACATTCAGAAGAATGGATGATAGATCATTTTATCGATAAATCAATGATCGATCAAGTGATCGAAGAGGTGCTTAACATAGTTCAAACCAGTAAAAGGGTAATGATTGATCATTTGATCGATAAACCGTTGATCGATAAAGTTTTTTCAAAACACTTAAACAGAAGGAAAATATTGATAAACAGGTAAGTTATTATGTAATGATAGAACAAGTTATCGATAAATGGTGATCAAGACAAAATATAACAAGAGTAGGAAGCTTTACCATTTTTCTGTCTTCTCATCGATGACTTATTTATCAATCATGTGATCAATAAATACTTACTACAAATTGTATCCCATTATCTGTTAGTTGTTCGATTATTGGATTATCGAGCAATTGATCGATAATTTTTTGTAGACTTCTATACAAAATAGCATTAACAATGATCGATCAATTGATCAATCAACACATACAAATTGATTTATCTATCAAGTTATCGATTAACATCTCTACTAAGTTATTTGTTTACACAGGAACTTTATCTATCATAGGATCGATAATCCTTGATCGATCAGGTGATCGATCAACTTACTAAAACCCAGATTCCTTAATTTGTTATCATCAAAACCTTAAATCTAACATTCTCTCCCTTTTTGATGATGACAAAACAAAGGTGTAGGATTAATCATATAACAATGTAAATCAGATCACAAAATCAGCAAAGACTTATGACAGATCAAAAAACTGGCAAAAATGCACCACTGATAATGTTTAAGAACAACTGATAACAGTTAAACACCAAAATTCAAATTACATATCAGAAGTACATGAATCATAACATAAATAATAGAAAAATATAAAAACACAATAAAATAAGAACTAAACTAAACAGATTCCTTCGAAAAACATAAAAACACAAGAAAATAAGAACTAAACTAAATAGATTCCTTTTCCCCCTTTTGGTTAGCACTAGAAGGTGGGGAAGAAGTAGAAGCAATAGGCAAGGTGATTGAGATAGGAAGAGGGGGAAGCTGAGAGAATGGAGAGACAGCCTGAGAGATGGGTAGAAGAGGCAGAAAAGGAATAGGCTAAGGAACTGTGATAATGGCTAGGGTAGCAGGAGGAGGAGTAGGAGAGGTGGAAGGTACAGATAGTGAAGTAGAAATAGGAGAAGTGGGTATAGGTGATGTAGGTGGTTCAGGTTTAGGGTGAGGAGGAGATGGTGGGTGAGAGAGTAGGTCTTCAAAACTGAAAGACGTACTAGGGGTCGAGAAGTTTGTGTAGAGTGAGGCAACCAAGCTTTTCAGTTCTCTGATCTCCTTGTCAACATAATCAAACCTCTGTGAGACCTCTTTTTCCAAAACTACTATGGCTTGGTGATGAAGATCCAAAATTTTAGAAAAGCCATCAAATTTCCTGTCTGATATTTCCCCATAGTCTTTGGCTGTTGCATAAACTTTCCTCTCAAATTCTTGAAGCTCTGCCTGGAACATCTCCCTAATTGATCTTTCTATAAATGAGGGTCCAGAGGTATGAGAGGGAGCTGTAGTAGATTCTTCCTCATCTTGGGGTTTAGAGGAGCTAGCAGCTGGCTGTTTCCCTTTATCTTTCCGAGCTAGCTTCTCTGAAGGCCTAAGGGGCACAGAGATTTTCATCTTGTTCAGTTGATTTAATCCAAAAGAGGTACCTTCACTTTGATCTCTCTAGGCTCCATAGGTGCAATATTGTGCACTTGAAGTAGATAGGTAGCTAACTGAGGGTAGGGGATAGCAGTTGACTTGGACTTATTGAGTACAAAGTCCTTCATCTCATTATAAATTAGGGCTCCTATATTTATCTGCTCTCCATTGATTATTCTTGCTAGCAGAAGGTAGTCATCCTGATTGAGGTGGAAGAAGCCTCCAGACTTATTGATCATGCCTCTTGAATAGATGTAGTGAATTATTCTGTAATAATCACACATCTGTTTAGGAGGAAAACTGAGCTCACCAAGAAAATTGTCACTTTGCATTAGAATTTTGTAAGCCTTGATGTCATTCATTTCTTTTCCCCTCATGTGATCTTCTGTCCCCAGTAACTCATTTAGCTTGGCAGGAGTAATGATAATAGTTCTACCCTAAGGTGTGTTTTGAGGCAATCACTCATGAGATTATCCTGCTCATCATATTCCTCATAGGATTCCATATTGTAATAGAATTGCTTGACTACTTCAGGAGAATATTCTCCTCCAATACTTAACCAATTTGAATAATATTTCAGAGGATCATCCAAGTTTAGTTTAATCTGTTCATTGGTTTTTAGACTTTCCAAGTTCATAGATACTACGGGACAAAATTTCCTAGTTGCAAAGTCAGCCTTAAATTTTGCTTGGTTGACATCACTATCCAAACTTCCTACTAAGAGCTCAGATTCAGAAGTGATACCTTGAGTAGGTTGAGATCCCCCTTCAGTGGTTCCATGTTTCTTATGCCTTGGTTGCCAAGGTACTGGAATGTTTAAGGCTATATCCACAACTTTCTGAACTGATACCTCCTCATCAAATTCGGTCTCCGATTCCTTAGTCACCACTGGCAACTTTGACTTGGACCATGGAGACCTCCTTTGCGGTTGCTCAGTGCTTCCGACTTGACTTTCTCTAATCTTGAGCACATCTTTCTTTTTTGAGGAATCATTTCGAACCTTGGGTCTATATCGTTTCTTTAGAGCTGCTTGACCCTTTTCTTTCGACTGTATAGGCCTCTCAGAGCTTTCATCTTGGTTATTGCTTGCCTGTTTAACTCTTGCCATTTCGCGTCTTGCAGAAGAAATTTTGAAGAATGTTTGGTGTTTTGTGGATTTGAGAGGTTTGGTAGTAATCAAAAGAGCTTAGGGAATGATTTTGAGTGGAAGGGAATGAGTAATTTAATGAAACAATAAATTTTGGACCGTTGAGCAAAAACAGGGGAAACAATTTTATTGAGTTAGGGTTCTTGTTAGTGGTAGTCTCACCCAAGACGGGGGTGAATTGGGTGAGTTATAAAAATTTTATGAATTAAAAATAGTAACCTAAACAGAAACAGAGAGCATAAGTTAGAGCGATTTCACCATAGAGAGTAGACACAGAATTTATACTGGTTCGGTCTCAACCACTTGACCTATGTCCACTCCTCAGAATACCTCTAAGTATTTCACTAAGTTCTAAGATTAATCGGGCTCTTGGTGCTGCAGTACACCGATTGATTCGCTCAATCACTCCCCCTTACTACCCGTAAGGTTATAGACCACCTCAAGAGTCCACACTCTTGAGTTTCACTTAGAAAGTGATTAAAGATGATATGTAAAGCTCTCTTACAGAGTAAATGGATGAGAAACACTAAAGCCCAGTACAAACAAGAACAAAGTATTGAATGCAACAGTAAGTTATTTTCAGAAGGTAGCTCGCGTATTCAATTCTCTGCATTCAATGCTTCTTTGTGCCTTTTATAGTTGAGGAAGTTTACTAACCATTAGACGGAAGAGCTTCTAGTCGTTGAGAGTTCAGTTGCATGTTTTCTCAGTTGTAACAGTTTTCACCATTAATGCTTCTGACATGGTAGGTTACAGGCTACTAAATAACCGTTGGATAACCATTGAGTTCTTCTCTGTAATCTGTAATAATACTTAATCTAATAAGTTTTTCTTGCAAAATAAAGCTCAAGAGAATAACTGGTCAAATGATAATAATGAACATTCATAGTTTGAAAGTGGAATCAATCAGTTGCTAAATGTATTGAACAAGAACTAGACATCCTTGATCAAAGTAATGATCAATGACTGGTTGATCAATCAAATTATCGATTAATCAAATAGAAAGAATTTGAAACAGGCAAGTTTATTTATCGATCAAATTATAGATTAATAATTATTGATCAAGTAATTAATAAATGAAAATAGTGACTTCAGAAAAACATGTAGAGAAAAGGCTCAAGGTCACTTTTGATTTTGAATCCCTTAAAATAGAGAATTAAGATAAACATGAAAGCTGAGAAAAGCTTGAAGAGAAATAATCAACATATTTTGAGAATTATGGTAACTTGTTGATGTTTAACTGGAAAGAGTCAATGATCAATCAAGTGATTGAAAACTGCTTGATTGATCAAGCTATTGATAAAGCAAAGTGAGATAGAAATAGATTTTCAAGGAACAATGATCGAGTACTTTATCGATAAATGGATGATGGAAAATTTGATCGATAAAAGAGATTTAACAAAGAGTTTTTCAAAGGGCACAAAACAAATTATGATCGATTAATGTTTGATCGAGTAAGTGATCGATAAAATATAACAGAGAGACTTAGTTCTAAAATAGCAAGAAAATGTTTGATCGATCACGTTATGTGAAAACAAGACATTCAGAAACATGAGTGATTTATCATTTCATCAATAATTAGATTATTGATCAGGTGATCGAAAAACATAACTCAAAAAAGTAGAGACAGTGAGATAGCAATGATCGATCATTTGATCGATAAATCACTGATCGATCAAGTGATTGATTAATCAACTAGATAACAACCTTGAACAGAGACATATTAAGTGGGTTATTAAACAATGTTCGATCAGGTTATCGAAAAATCTCTGATCGATAAAGTGATCGACAAATGAAGAAAGAAAAAATATAACTTAAGTGGAAGAGCTTACCATTTATTTGTCTTTTTATCGATGACCTATTTATCGATCAAGTGATCAATAAACACTTACCAAAGCTATGTCCATTATCTGACAGTTGTTCGATCATTAGATTATCGATAAATTGATCGATAATTTTCTGCAGACTTCTATACAAAATAGTGTTAACAATGATCGATTAATTGATCGATCAACACATAAAAACTAATTTGTCTATCAAGTTATCGATTAACATTTCTGTTAAGTTACTCATTTACATAGGGAATTTATTTGACAAGTGATCGATAAACCCTTGATCGAACAGGTGATCGATCAACTTACCAAAACACAGATTACCCAATTTGTTATCACCAAAACCTTAAATCTAACATTCTCCCCCTTTTTGATGATGACAAAACACAGGTGTAAGATAAATTAGATTTTATCAGATAAAACTTAAACTAGATCAGGAATTCAATAGAATCATATGAAAAATAACAATATTCACTGAGAAATGTCAAAAAAAAATGGTAGAAATGCACAACTGATAACAATTAAATGCTGTCAAAATTCAAATGATAACCCAGAATTCAGATTACATAACAGAAATATATGAAAAACAGAAATAACAAAAATCATCAAAGCTAATCAACTAGACAAACAACTAAACAGATTCCTTCTCCCCTTTTTTGTCAACATCAGAAGGTGGGGAAGAAGTAGAGACAGTAGGCAAAGTAAGGGGAATAGGGAGAGGGGGAAATTGAAAAAGTAGAGAGATAGTCTGAGAAATGGGTGGAAGAGTTAGGGAAAGAGTAGGTTGGGGAACTGTGATAATGGCTAGGGTAGCAGGAGGAGGAGGAGGTAAGGTGGAAGGTACAGATAGTGAAGTAGAAATAGGAGAAGTGGGTATAGGTGATGTAGGTGGTGCAAGCTCATGGTGAGGAGGAGATGGTGGGTGAGAGAGTAGGTCTTCAAAACTGAAGGAAGTACTGGGTGCAGAGAAATTATTGCAGAGAGAGGCTACATCCCTTTTAAATCTTGGATCTCCCTTTTAATATAATCAAACCTCTGAGAAACTTCTTTTTCCAGAACTACCATGGCTTGACAATGAAGATCCAGAATTTTGGAAAGGCCATCAAATTTTTTGTCTGAGACTTCCCTATAGTCTTTAGCTGTCACATAAACTCTCCTCTTAGATTCTTCAAGCTTTGCCTAGAACATTTCCCTGATTGATTTTTTCAGAAATGAGGGTCCAGAGGCATGAGAGGGAGCTGCAGTGGATTCTACCTCATCCTGGGGTCTTGAGGAGCTAGCTGCAGGTTGTTTCCCTTTATCTTTCTGAGCTAGCTTCTGTGAAGGTCTAAAGGGCACATAGATTTTCATCTTGGTTAGTTGATTTATCCCAAAAGAGGGTACCTTCACTTTGATCTCACTAGGTTCTATTGGTGAACTATTATTCACTTGAGCAGATAGGTAGCTACTTGAGGATAAGGGATAGGAGTTAACTTAGATTTCCCTCTTAGATTTGTCTTTTATTTCATTGTAAATTAGAGCTCCTATATTTAATTGATCTCTACTGATTATTCTTGCCAGCAGAAGGTAGTCATCTTGATTGAGGTGGGAGAAGCTTTCAGATTTATTAACCATACTTCTAGAATAGATGTAGTAAATTATTCTATAATAATCACACATATGTTTGGGGGGAAAATTGAGCTCACCAAGAAAGTTGTCACTCTGCATTAGAATCTTGTAAGCCTTGATATCATTCATTTCGCCTCCCCTCATATGGTCTTCTATCCCCAGTAACTCATTTAGCTTAGCAGGAGTAATAGTGATCATTTTGCCTCTGAGGTGTGTTTTGAGATAATCACTCATGAGATTATCCTCCTCATCATATTCTTCACAGACTCCATATTGCAATAGAATCGTTTGACTATTTTAGGGCAATATTCTCCTCCAATGCTTAACCAATTTGAATAATATTTCAGGGATCATCCAAATTTAATCTAATCTTTTTGTTAGTTTTCAGACTTTCCAAGTTTACAGATACTACTGGATAGAATTTTCTGGTGGCAAAATCAGCTTTGAATCTCCCTTGGTTTACGTCCTTTTCTAAATTTCCAATGAGAAATTCAGATGGTTCAAAGGGGATACCTTCGCTAGGAGCTTGGTGAGATGCACCCTCACTTGCTTTTTGTTTTCTCTGTCTTGGTTGCTTAGGGATAAGAACTTGTAATGCAGCCTCCACAGCTTTCTGAACTAAAGCTTCCTCATCATATTCAGTTTCAGACTCCTCGGTAACCATTGGTGGCTTGGATTTCGACTTTGATCGTGGAGATTTTCTCTGAGGAGTGGGTTGCTCTTCAGTCTGACTTTCTTGAATCTTCAATACTCCTCTCTTCTTTGATAGCTCTTCCCTCACTTCGGTCTGTATCTTTTCTTTGTAGTGTCTTGGGACTGGGTTTGATTTTCGGTGCTTTCCTCTTGGCCGACATTCGGTTGCTTAACTCTCACTATTTCTCATTGCCCAGAAGAAATCTTGAAGAATGTTCAGTGATTTGTGGACTTGAAAGGTTTGGCAGTGACTGGAAGAGTTTAGAAAGTGATTTCGAGTGGAAAGGAACAAGTGATTTAATAAAACAGTGAATTTCTAACGGTTGCACAAGAATAGGGGAACAGTTTTATTAGGGCTTTGATAACTGACAGGGTTTTAAAAATATGAACGTTATAAACACTAAAATTATCAATCAAGTTATCGATCAATCCATGATCAATCATGTGTTCGATAAATATGAAGAACACACAAGAATACTGAATACAATTATCGATCAAGTTATCGAACAATGGATTATCGATCACGTTATTGATAAAAGTTAATTAAAGGAATACGTACCTAGTCTGGTTTATCAATCAATTGATTGATTAACAATTTATCGATCAGCTTATCGATAATTCTTACCCAATTGACTGATTTGTCTCAAATCCCCATTGCTACTGATCGATAATTGAGTGATCGATCAACTTATCAATAATATTCCTTCTAACTTCATTCTTTTGCTTCATATACCTCATTTATCAATTATTTGATCGATAAATCAACCCTTCCTTACAGCATGATTATCGATGCTTTCATTGATCATTTCATATTCTGTTTACCTCTATTTTTCTTTGATGAAACAGAGCTTCATACAAAACAAATTTCTGTATACTCCAATGCTTAAGTTAGTCTTTTAATCATCGAAACTTTAAATTGAAAGACTTAAATTAGAGAGATAATGAGAAATTTCTTACACCTCATTGGGATTTATCATTCCCAATTCTCTTCTGAAGTAATTGAACTTTTGTTGGTTAAGGGGCTTTGTAAAAATGTGATGAATTCTACTTTTACATCTTTCTCTTGAATAGGGTCTCGAATGATGTGATGTCGAACATTAATGTGTTTAGTTCGGGCATGATGAACTGGATTATTGGATAGGCTTATTGTGCTCATGTTGTCACACAGAATTGGAATCTCCTTCAAGTTGATTTCCAAATCTTGTAGTTGTTGTTTTAACCGTAGAATCTGAGCATAACTACTGGTAGTGGCAATGTATTCTAATTCAGTGGAGGATATTGCCACAGTATTTTGCTTTTTACTTGACCACGAGACAAGACATCCTCTGAGGAATTAACATTGTCCACTGGTAATTTTTTTGTCTGTCTTATAACCTCCATGATCAGCATCTGAGTATCCCATTAGATATTCTGTACCTTTCTTTGGATACCAGATTCTAATTTGTGTACGGACAAGATATCTGAGGATTCGCTTGACAGCTTCTTCATGTGATTCTTTAGGGGCTGATTGATATCCTGTACACATTTTCACACTGAATTGAATATCTGGTCTGCTTGCTGTGAGATAGAGTAATGACCCAATCATTCCTTTATACTTGATTAGATTCACATCCTTGCCCTTCTTATCTGCGTCTAGTGAAATGGTTGAGCTCATAGGTGTTTTCATACTTTTAGCATTTTCTAATCCATATTTCTTGAGTAATTCCTTGAGATACTTCGTCAGGGATATGAATATCCCATTTTTCTTCTGCTTGATTTGCAATCCCAAGAAGAAGTTTAATTCTCCCATCATTGACATCTTGAACTCACCCTGCATTAACTTGGCAAACTCTTGACAGAGATCCTCATTAGTAGCTTCGAATATAATATCATCTATGTAAATTTGAACAATTAAAATTTCCTTCTTGTTTATTTTGATGAAAATTATAGCGTCTACTTTGCCTCTTTCACAACCTTTTTCTATCAGGAAATTGCTAAGTTGTTCGTACCAAGCTCTAGGAGCTTGTTATAAACCGTATAAAGCCTTTTTTAGTTTGTAAACATGATCAAGGTAATTGGAATCTTCAAAACCAGGAGGCTATTTGATAAAAAATTCTTCCAAAATATAACCGTTCAAAAATGCACTTTTAACATCCATTTGATATAATTTGAAATCTTTTATGCAAGCAAAGGCTAAGAGTACTTGTATGGCCTCCAACCTAGCTATTGGAGCATATGTTTCCTCATAATCAATTCCTTATTCCTGATTATAGCCTTTAGCTACTAGTCTGGCTTTGCTCCTGATAATTTTCGCAAATTCATCGAGCTTATTCTTAAATGCCCGTTTGGTGCCTATGACTGGATGGTCATTAGGTTTGGGTACCAATTCCCAAACTTGATTTCTTTCAAATTAGTTCAGCTCTTCTTGCATTGCAAGTATCCAAAATTCATCAGATAGAGCCTTCTCAACATTGGTTGGTTCAATATGTGAAATGAATGCAGAGAAATGCACTTCATCGAACACTTGTCTCCGGATTTTGACCCCTTATTGACTTCAGCAATGACTCGTTCTAAAGGATGATTCCTATTATGTCTCCAAGCTTTAGGCTGTTCAGAATTTTCTTGTGAAAGAGGTTCATTTGAATCAACCTTGTTTTCTAAAAACTCTTGTGAAAGTTCTTTGTTTGAAGATTTGTTCAAATTCAATTTTTCTAAGTTTTGAATGATCTTAGCATCATCATCTAGAGGTTTTGAAATCGACTCAGTTTCAGCAAACACAACATGTATTGACTCTTCAATAGTGAATGTATGTTTGTTAAAAACTCTATAAACTTTGTTACGATTAGAATAACCAAGAAATAAACCTTCATCAGCTTTAGGATCAAATTTACCGAGGTTCTCTTTGTTGTTGTTATGAATGTAGCACTTACTGCTAAGATCTTTAGATGAGCCAGATTAGGCTTTCTTCCTTTGTATAGTTCATACGGAGTTTTTCCTAATAGTGTTCTGATGTAAGCTCTGTTGGAAATGTAGCATGCCGTGCTCATTGCTTCAGCCCAGAACACTTGTGAAATTCCTTTCTCATTTAGCATTGCTCTTGCCATTTCCGTGAGCACTCTGTTCTTTCTTTTCACAATTCTATTTTGTTAAGGAGTCCTTGGTGCTGAGAAGTTGTGATCTGTAACCCCTCATGTTTAAATCAATTAACTTTCCTTGCGGAAGCATTTGGAATCACTTTTGAATCCTACAATTGATGAAAAATGAAGTTTGAAAATTTTCATTTACGGGTTACTATTCATTGTCACCTTAAAATGTGACAAACTTCAAAAATTCATAACTAATTGTAGAAAAATTGAAATTGAGTGATTCCAAGTTCTACAGAAAGATCTTTGGATAAAATTTTGAGGAAAAATAGTTTCTGAACTGATTGCCTTGAAATTCGAGCTCAATTTTCTTTGAAAGAGTTACTGTTCATTTGCTTACTTTCGGATTTTATTGTATTTTTGCCTAACTTTGGAAAGGCATAACTTTCTGTTCGGTTATCAGAATTGGGTAAACTACCCCTCATTTTAAATAGAAACATCAGATCTCTTTGCTTGCCAAATCTTATGACCTAACTCACTCGTTTGATAGGTCAAACTGGAGCTACAAACTCACTGCTCCAAGACTTACGTTTTATCCCTTAACATCTCTTTAATTCTGTTTATTTCTTTGGCATACATAACGTGGCCTTACTCTTTCTTGTTCATGCTCACACACTTTCATTCATGCCATAAATATTATAATTAAATACATGGCATCATTGGCATCCATAACATAGTTCACAAAATAGTAGATTTATACATTTATCAATAGTCTCATCCATTAACAAGAATAATTCTCCGCTTACTTCTCCTTGCTTCTCATGCCATTATTTCCCATCATTGATTGACCTAAATAGTTGGTTAGGGAGGGGTGAGATTCGGGGGAATCTCAGTAACAAACACTACCCATAAACATGCAAGACATAATGCACATGCATGACATGTTATAACATTAACACATGAATGCCATGGAAAGTAAGCTAAAGCATTTCATGCTTCCATAACATATTGCCAAGGCAAAACATAACATAAACTTGCAAACATAACTTTGCAAACATTTCATCATAGCTTAGTCACATCATGGCAACACAATCACATCATGCAAGCATACATATCAAGCACACAGTATAGGTAAGTTCACTACCTTGTAACATGGCTTTCCCCTTGCTTTTCCTTTGATTCCCTTGTCTTTCCAACCATGTGGACATTTGGTCAACATCACCAAACATCCTCTTGGATGTTCTAAAGGTCCTAAACATAGTCACATTGATCATACAATCTATTAGGACCACTAAACTACATAAAGTTCAAGACTAGTTTTCTTGAACCTCAACCCTTTCTCTTAATCTTAGGGTTTTCTTTCCAACTTTTCTAACATAAATCTTATCATTTTCCATCCTTAAGATCTATTTCTTATCAATTAGGACCACTTTAGATGGCCTTAGATTCAAGAATACCAAATCTGGAAATTTTGCTTCGCGGGTACTATTCACGCAGAATTTCCAGAATTTTTGCTCAACTTTGAAAATTCATAATTAATTCTAGAAAAATCCAAATTGAGTGGTTCCAAGTCTCACTGAAAGCCCCTTAAGTTAAATTTACATGAAAATTAGTTTCAGGAACCAATTCTACGCCGAACAGCACCAGAATTGTACGGAAACCGAAACTCTTCCAAAAGTTCAACACTGTTTCTAGATTTGAAACCCTAACTTTGAAAAATCACCATAAATTGTACACATATCCAAATGAAGTGTTCTACCCATGTATTTAAATCTCACAAAGTGTACTTTAAGCATAAAAAATTTTAGAATCAGATGCGCACATTAAATAATCCGAAATAGGCATAAAATCAGGTGCTATAACCATCTCATACCTTGTTTTAGAGTTTGATCTGGCTTGGAACCACTTGGTCTTTCTTTCTCCCTCTTCTTTCTCTCTCTAGAAACCATTTTGCAAGAGCTTCCCCATGGATTCCTTATGCTTGGACGAAATGGTAGGGAGGGGAGGGGGTATTTATAGAAAAGCAGACTGAATCTGGACTGTTGATCTTAAAAATACGTGGCTCGATCTGGACCGTCCATTTTCTCTTTTGATCTTACGGTGACAAGTGTCCTATGACATCATGCTTACCTCATCATGATGACACCATGCTTACATCATCAAGCCACATGTCTTTAATCCAACCGCACACGTGTCTTGCATCCGACCGTACATGTGTCTTCCATCTAGCCGTACACGTAATATTTTCTTTTTCTCATCTAACCGTACACTTGTTACTTTCATATTTCTTCATCATTTTGGCATTAAAATAGGGAGGAAATAAATGGAAAATTCGTGTAAAAATATTTCCTTAATTATTTCTCTACCTATCAAGCCAATCTTGAACCATATCAGATACTTTTCGGGTCCTGACTTACCCTGTACCACCGGGACAACTTTTTCTTAAAATTCTGGCCAATAAAAGGTACATAATGGCACCATCTCAGAGGAGCATAGATGAAAATAATTAGCTCTACTGACAGGCTACTTGACCTTACTGAGTCATGCAGTAGAGATTTCATTATAACGGGTAGATAAAAGACTGTCTAAAATATTCCCATACTGCGTTCTGATTTTTATGCTGTCCATAAATATCTTCTGGTGACTCAGCATGATGACTTGTAGGTGTTATGATTACGCTTGATGACTCGGCATGATGACTCGTCGGTGTCATGATTGATGACTCAGCATGCTAACTCAGCATCGTCATGATGGCTCTTAGATATTTTCTTTGGTTTTGTCTCCTATTTAGGGGACAAAATTATTTAATATTTGACCGGTACATTTTATTCAATCTAGAGCTCCAAAAATTCATCCAAAAATATCATAAAATTCTTCATATTCTAGAGAAAATCTGTGAATTTTCTCAGGTCATAACTCAACTTGTAGCCTCACTTAAAAATCATTCTTTAAAATGCCTTTTTTTCGGCACAACTAGCTTTTAAGTATTCTTAAAGCCATTTTGTTGGTCTTTTGGGGATGAGACTAATTTTATAATTTTCTATAGTCTCTTAGATCATACATTCCCATTTTACCATAATTTTCTAAGGTTTTCTTATGACTCAAACAATTAAATCTACCTCTACATCTCAAATTGAGCCATAAACTTATAAATTCCTTTTAAGTCACCTCAGGGGTATTTTCCTTATCTCTCTTCACAAAAGAGCCTTAGAATATTATTTCCCATTTTCTGAGATTTTCTTAGAATTTTCTAAGTACTTTTCATTTTTACCCATGATGGCCGTAACTTTCTGAATTTACGGTTTTACCCCTGCTTAGTCTCAACCTCATAAAACCATCTCTTTGAGGCTTCTAACTTAACCTTTGGTCTGTATCTAGCCTCTTTTCTCTTTCTGGGCCTTTGAGACTTTACTGGAGCATCTAACTTTGATTATTTTTTAGCCCCTTAAAACCTTCACTTTGCAGTTTAGTCCCTAAAACTGCTTTAACTTCCTTTTTCATCTTTAAGACCTCTACTAAAAACGGGTCTGGTAGCCTATCTCATTCAGGCTATTTCTGATACTTCTAGGCTCAAAAATCAAGATGTTACATGATCAATCCCATGCTCTTCACAATAGTCTTCCAATTCATTGTTCTCGAGTTCTCCCCCATGGTAAGACCTGATTGACACAATAGAAATACCTTTCTCATTTTGAACCTTTTTGGTAAAAATGATAAATGCATTAAATGTTTCATCTTTAAAGGAAAGAAACAGAGTCCAAGTGAATCTTGAATAGTTATCAACTATTGCAAGAGTATACATGTTTCCACCAAAACTTTTGACTCTTGACGGACCAACCAAATCCATATGAAGCATTCAGAGTGCCTTTTTGGTTGAGACTATCTTCTTTGATTTAAACGAGGACTTTGTTTGTTTACCCTTTTGACAGGCATCGCACATAATATCATGTTCATATTGAATTTTAGGTAAACCAATGACCAAGTCCCTTTTTGTTAGTTTTGAAAGTTGATTCATGTTAACATGTGCAAGTCGTTTATGCCAAAACCAACTTTCCTCCTTTTTGCTAATAAAACATTTTTCAGAAGATTTTGAATCAATTTGAGTAGTATAATAATTACCGTCCCTTGGAGCTCTTAGTTTTATGTTCAATTCTTTCTTCTTCAGTGGCAAATCATCTTTGCTTATGATTAAGCATTCCTCTGAATTGAAGATCAACCAGTTGTTTTTGTCAGTACTTTGACTTACACTGAGCAGGTTGTGACATAAGCCTTCTACGTAGTAGACATCTTCAACCTTCATTCCTTTGTCACTTCTTATTTCTCCAATTCCAACAATTCTCCCGGATTGATTGCCATCGAAGCTCACTTTGCCTCCTTCTCTCAGTTTGATTGATGTGAACTTCTTTGTATCACTTGTCATATGTCTGGAGCATCCACTGTCGATGTACTATTTGTTTGTTCTGGATGCTTTGAGATATACCTGCAACAACACAATCATGTTTTAGGTACCCATATCTTCTTAGGTCCTTTTTGGTTAGTATGGATTGTCCTAGGCACATAAGTACCTTTGGGCACCCATTTTAATATCCTGTAAGTTCTATTCTTCTTGTGATGACAAGAAGAGGTTGTATGACTTGTAATAAGAACATAATGCAAAAGGGTTAGAGGAATGAACAACACTTCTAAAGAATGTAAGATACGACCGACCACTACTTTTCTTCTTTCCTTTCCTCTTATCTTGAACAAGATCATATCCTATTCCGGTTTTATCCATTGAACATCGTTGAGCTCCCAGAATCACCTTGAGCATTTCACTTCCCTCAGTGAATTTTTCCAAGGTTCTTGTGATGTCCTCGGCCTTTCTTCTATTTTGCTCACATTCCGTACATACTAGAGGTGGAGTTGTGCTATCTTTCTGCTTCGCTTGTTGTTCCTCCAGAAGCTTTATTTTTTTCTTGGAGCTTACCAACTTCTTTGCAATTCTTACTAATTCTAAATGTAATGAATTGTATTCAGATTATAATTCATCATAGGAGGGTTCAGAAGTGATTACCTCATATTTCTCTATATCTTCATCTTCCTAAGCCATGAGGCAAATGTTGGCGATTTCTTCGTCGTTGCTTTTTTCTTCTTCTGAGGAACTATCTCCCTAGATTGATATGACAAAAGCTTTCTTCTTTCAGAACTTTTCTTTCTTCTTTTCTTTGTCCTTCATCTTGGATGGCTGAGGACACTCTGCTTTGATGTGCCCCGGCTTTTTGCATTCGAAGCAGGTGAATGGTTCCTTTGGCTCATTCTGAGATGTGGATGGTTTACGTTTTGATTGAAACCTCCTTCCGACTTTGTTTCTGTAGAATTTCTTGAACATTCTGACAATAAGACCCATTTCGTTATCTTCTAAGTCCTCTTCGTTGTCATCTTCACTCTCTTGAGTTCAGAGAGCAATGCCTTTGTGATTCTTCTTGTTCATTTCTTTTGTATTTCTGCTTGGTCACATACTCCGCCAGACTCCCAAATAGAGCTGCGACAGAGCCAATTGATTCTCCCTTTGTTTCCTTGATGGCTGTTATTTTTGGCTCCCATTCTTTCGTGAGACCGCTTAAGATTTTTCTCACTTGATCCTCTTGACTATACTTTTTTTCAAGTGCAGTAAGATGATTGATAAGGTGTGAAAATTTGACTTCCATGTCTCGGATGCTTTCTCCATCCTTCATTCTAAATAATTCAAACTCCGTGGTGAGAGTGTTGATTTTGCTTTGTTTGACGCCCGTTGTTCCTTCGTGGGCAATCTCCAACGCCTCCTACATTTCTTTTACAGTTTCTAGACTAGAAACTCAGAAATACTCCTTTTGGCTTAGCACGCAGGTTAGTATATTGATAGCTTTATCATTCAGTGTCACTAGCCTCTTGTCCTCTTCATCGATCTCACTGGACTCTTACGAACTTGTTGACCATCTGTGGTTTTCATTGGGATGTAGTTCCCATGTTCAATCATGTCCCACAATCCGTATTATGTAGGTTTGATGAAGATCTTCATCCTTATCTTCCAAAAGGTGTAATTTTCTCCATTGAAGCTAGGTGGCTTTGACATTGAACATCCTTTAGGTAGCATGCTATCTCTAAAACCTGCCATTGTGCTTGTGAGGTGTCAAGTGAGACAGTTATTAATTCTCAAACAACATAGATATATCCATAAAAATAGAATTTCAATCATCCAAACCCTCACTATGGGGGTTAACACACAAGCCACATAAGTTTATCCCTCACTATGGGGGACTAATCAGACATATAGGCCTATCCTTCACTTTGGGGGACGGATAAGAAGCCACAAAGGCCTATCCCTCACTATAAGGGATGAAGGGGGCCAATCAATATGCACCAATAGCAGCCTTACCATGTGGTAGAATAGGGCTCAATCCAAAATCCAAATAACAACCAATAATTCACAATATAACAAAAAAATGTCTCAATCTTTTTTCAGTATAATCCATAAGATATAAATCATATATCTTTCCAAACTTTTCAATCACAATTCCAAAAATCTTACAAGACAATTTTCATTGCCCAACAGGTATAACATATCTACTCGAGTTCCAAATAACAAATTATTATTCTAAAATAACAAAATACTCATAAACAATATATTAACACATATAACAAGTGGAAAGTGGTTACCTCTTGTCAAAGCAATAAAAGGATTATTTCAAGGTCAATCCTTTACTCAACCAATATTTAATATACACAATTAATATAACCACTTATTAATATAAGCTAAATAGTTAATTAATTAAGCTTCTATATATTATTTAAATTTCTAATTTAATTTAAGTTTCATTCTAAATTCCAGCAACTCTCAAAACCCAAAATTAAGTATTTTATAAATTTTTCTAACAAGCTAAAATATTCATTTACATCCTCTGGATTATTTACTTTAATAAAAAGAATTTTCCAAAATTTCTAAATATGAAATTATTATATTTAAAATTCTAAAAATCTCGTTTGAAGTTTAAATCCTAAAATCAAACCACCAAAAATTTAATAATACCTCAATTATTTATAAATAACTAATCTAATCAAAATTTTTAATGGTATAACTATCAGATTTCTTTTTCTTCATAAATAATAGAATTTTAGCTAAAATAATTATTTTAAAACCTCCGGTCATCCTATAAATAAAACTAAACCGATTAAAAACTCAATAATATATCAAACAATCCAAATAAATTATTTAACTTAAATTTAATCAGTAAAAAATATGGTATATCTCATAAATAACAGATACTCAACTAAATAAATTAACTTAAATACCAAAACTAACAAATGGACAAATCTAAACTGATTAAAATTAATAACTCATTTACTTCTAAATTTCTATGGTCATCTTTTATCAAAACTCAATACTTATATCATATATAAGTCTCAAAATTCTTTCCAATCACTACAGTAGTAATGTAAATAGGAAGCTTAAAATATATAGGAAATATTCATAAGGAAAGTTTGATAAAAAGAAGTAATTTTATGTATCTAAAATATCTTCAAAGCTTGTTCTCTCCTTTAGCGATCTACTCCTCTCTCTCTCACCCACTCTATCTCTCTTTCTCTCTTTCCTTCTTTTGCCTGCAGGATGAAATGAATTGTGGGGGGTGTATTTAACACCCCCACACATTTATTAGGGGAGGCGATTTCAAACCCAACCTCCCAAACTTTCCACCGTATTTTGGTGGAAAGTTTGACTTATTTTTATTTTTTTAAAAAAAGTTATTATTATCTCTTTTTTTAAAAAAAATCTTAAAATAAACTTTAGGATATTGCAACTCTCCCTTCCTAATTAGAATTTTGTCCCCAAAATTCAAACAACCACATACAAGAAATAAAAACAAAAGTAACTCAAAATGCTTACTAAGAAAACAAGTAAGGGTAGTCGCAACGCATCCGTTCCTCTATCTCCAAAGTAGCATCACCAGGACTCATGCCCTTCTAAAAGACCTTAACAAGATGGATAGTCTTGTTTCTCAATTATTTATCCTTAACATCTAAAATCTGCTCTGGTTCTACCCTTAAATTGTCTCGCAACTCGACCTCTTCGGGCTCAATAACATAGGTACTGTATTATTACTCTTACAGCTCAGCCACTTTCTCTTAGGCTTGGTCTACTATAACCTTGGGAGCTACTGCGTTCTACCGTAAGCCTCTTTAGGATCCATTGTGACCCTAGAATTTCCCTCGACTCAAGCCATGTTCCCATCCCTAGGAGACTTTAGATCACAGGATTGATTATAAAATAAGTCACCTCCACTCAGTTGGTAACTTGATTTATTATTCCCCAAGATTGATCACAAATACTAGTATCGTCTTCTTAGGCCCTACTCAATCCTTTCTGTCAACTCTTGGAATTCTTAGCCTTTCTATATTTCTTTAACCCTTAGTTTTAGCTTCCCTAGGCCACTTTTTCTTTCTTATGCCTTTCGAATCCTTAGGCACTGGCTCTTCTCTAGAGCCTATTAACTTGCCATCATATCAATCCTAGCTTGCCTTCCGTTAGGACTCTATAGTCCTTGTTGTCTCTTAACAATTCAGACAGCATCAAGAGAGGACTTATATCATTATATTCTCATTATCCTTTACTATCTTGTGGTACTTTGTTAAGCTCGAGGAGTATCTGTTTGCATATCATACTTCTATTTTCTTAACCAGTTTCACTCTTCTTATGGTAAGGTCCGTCCTATGCCTTGCCTCAGCTGCTTCTCTCTATCCTCATGGGAGGATTTATTGTCGTGGGAGAATACATTGCTCGTATCAGAACAATTGTCTGCCCACGATTTCCTATACTATTGATGGAGGATATATCACTATCAACTCCCTCAAGAGCAGTATTAACTCTGTGACGGAGGACCACATCCAATCTTGGAGAGGTACTTCATGGTCAAGATTTTCCTCATATGCAATCTCTGTCAGGGTACATTCCTCGAATACCACATCCCTATCAAAGGGAGCCTTTCCACTAGATTACTCAATCATATAGTCAGTGGCATCTATCTATAGGAATCTCATCTCTTAGATTCCTTAATGGCTTGAGTGCTATGGTCGCACGCTCTTGGATGCCTTAAGGACATAAAAGAGTACTATTTAGTCCCTAACATTATCACGTGTCTAAGCATCATCAAGCTCTAGGTATCACTGGGAACTTGCTTATTTTTCTTTATGCATCAGTTCCAAGTGCAACCCTCCACTATCATATTCTTATTTATTTCCATTCATCTCTTATTCTCAAGAGGGATCTTGCCTGACTTTACTCTTTCTAACTTTCTTTACCTCTTGATCAATCATTCTTATGGTCAGGTATTGATCACCATACCTTCATCACATCACATAGCGAACATTTTATCCCCTTGATGTGTGGTATACAGGTCAGGCATCTAAGTCATCATTCACTCTTCATTCAACATCATCTAATCTCTGTCCCTCTCGGTTTACTATTCCTTAGGGATTTTTACCTCTATTCAGGGATTTGAACAATCCTCAAGCATCTTATCTTGTTATCTTGCCTTTATCGAGGTCACATTGATTACTTAAGGTTTAGGTTGCCACTTGGTTCCCTTGCTAGGGTATTGACTCATACCTCTGATTGGCTCACTGTACCCTTAACCATTCATTTCTATAGTCATACATTAATCATAAAATGACCATATTACACAGCAGGCATTGATCATTAAACCATCTCCGCTATGTGGCATTCCAGTCAGGCACCTTTAATCAATCACTCAAAGCTTAGGTTGTCATCTTGTTTTCTTATTAAGATATAGACTCCTACCCCTTCTTAGCTTACCATACTCTCAGCTATTACCTTTTGGGAACGTCTTTTTACTTTGACTTATTCACCAATCAAACTCTCTCAGCTCAACCTTTCCTCTCCTGAGAGGGAGTCTCTTGGCACTGACTACCTATTTCTCAAGTAACTTTCTGTCATTCCTTACTTCTCCTCTATGTCCATGTCTCATAGAGGAAAAATCTCAATCTCTTAACCTTAGTTGCACCAATTCTAGTAACCCGTTACTTTCCTAAATAGGTTTTCTTTCATACTGAGCTTTGCTTGAACCAATACTCTGCTTATACCTTGGTCAGAATCTTTACCAGAACTTCCATTCTGTTTAAACACTTGCTAGAAACTTTGCTCTGTTTAAATACATGCCAGAACCTCTACTCTAATACCAAAATGTAACGTCCTTCCTTTTACCTCTCAGAGTACGCATTCATAAGTATTACGATTTAAGAGGATCATGAAACAAGCCCGTGAATTGAAAATTTTCACATGATTACTCAAGTTACTATTCACTATTTAAATTTCAGATTACAAGTCCAGCTTTAAAAATTCATAACTAATTCTCTAAAAATCATATGAAGGTGCTCCAAAATTCTACCAAAAGCTCATTAAAATATATTCAAGGAAAAAAATATCAAACTAGACTTATTCTTGACCAATTCGTACAGTTTATTCCTTAAACTTTACTGTTCATTTGGTAATTTCTGAAACTTTCAGATTCTATACCTCAATTTTAAAAATTCATATCTCTTTGTGAACACATCCAATTGAGTTGATCTATCTCTCATTTTAAAGCTTTGGATATATACTATAAGCCTGCCAAATTTTATGATTTAACTCATTCATTTGATAGGTCAAACTAGAGCTCAAAATCGACTACTATAGGACCTACGTTTCATCCCTTAACCAATTCTTGCTTTAATTCTTTTTATTACTTTTGCATGCATAACTTGGGTTTACTCTTTTCTATTCATTCTCATACATTTACATTCATTCCATAGACATTCTAACTAATTACATCACTTCATTGGCATCCACAAACATAATTTACAAAATAAGAGAATTATACATTGAACATTAACTTCATTCATTAATATTAATAATTCTCTGCCTTCTTCTTCTTCCTTCTCATGCTATTATTGCTCATCATTGATTGACTTAAATAGTTGGTTAGGGAGGAGAGAGATTCCATAGAATCTAAGTAGCAAACATTACTACATACATGGTATGTAGTTTTTCATAAACTTAGGTTAACTAGTGACATGCCATCATACTTTATGCTTGGTGTAAAAATGCATGGCCATAGAAACATATTAATAACAGAATTTCTAGCAATAATCATCATGTCACAACATCATATAGTCAACAAATACAAACCAACACATAAGTATACCCTATCAAGCACATAAAGTAGTAAGTTCACTACCTTGTACTTCAAGCTTTTCTCTTACTTTTCCTTTGACTCCCTTGACTTTCCAACCATAAGGGCTTTTAGTCAACATCATCAAACATCCTCTTGGATGTTCCAAACTCCTAAACATAGCCACAATGATCACATAATCCATTAGCATTAAGAGATTACATAAATTTCAAGACTAGCTTTCTTGAACTCAACCCCTTTCTCTTAATTTTTGGATTAACGTTCTAGCTTTGTAAATTTATTCTCTTATCCCAATCCTATATAGTTTTGCCCAAAAAATCCAAATATGAGCTTAGATTAATGAAAACCTAACTCCTTCCAAAAAATTTGTGTGGGCCGAATAGGGGGTTTAAGAAATTAAAAAATTCTAACTTTAATTCTAATGCTTCCAATGCTTGTTCTTTAGATTTATCCTATACCATTTTTCATTTTGAACTCATTAGAAGCCTTATAATCATCAAAATCATATCCTAGGGTGTATAACCAAACTTAACCGAACACTACACCTAACAACCATATCATACAATTTTTCCAATGTCAACATAGATCCACTTGAAACAACCTCTAATCAATATGTTCTAACTAAGTTTAACATCAAAATCATCATCCCCTACTTCTTATGAATTTTGGCTAGCACCTTCTCTTAGGGGATTCCACATTTTTCAACCATCAAACTCAAGAATACAAAGCAAAATACAAGGTAGAACATAAAACTAACCTTATATCCAAACTTAGGTAGATGGTTTCCTCTTGATTGATTTTCAAGAAAATATTTTGCAAGAGTTTTCCCTCTTAAACTCATCTCGACCAAAAATGAAGGGGTAAGAGCTCTATTTATAGCCAAACTTTGGCCATGAATGGATTAAAATGCCGGGTAAGGGCAATTTTGGTACTTTAAGTGCACTTTTACATCATCATTACATCACCTTCTTACATCATCCCTTACATCATTCTTTTAGAAGGTCTAGGTGTCAAGAATCTAGTGGAAGAGAAGGGAGATTGAATCTTAGCCATTGGATCAAAACTTAATTTCCAAGTTTCCTCCTAATTTTCTTAGCTCACATTTATCCAACTTTCGTGATAGCCTTTCAAAGCTCAAAAAATTATTCTGTATGCTCCATAAATTCCCTTTAATTCTAAAGAATATCTATAAATTTTCTAAAGCCATAACACTTCCTTTAAGCCTTGCATAAAAATCATTTACTAAAATACCATTTTATCAACATAATCGGCTTTTTATTTTATCAAAGCCATTCCGCAAGCCTTTTGATTGTGGGACTAATTTTATAAATTAATAAAATATTGTAACTACTTAACCTCATTTTTCTATACATTTTTTAGGTCTCTTGCTATTTTAAATAATTACCTCAATCGGTGTACTTTTTACTAGCCATAATCTTATAAATTCCATTTAAGTTGAATTAGGGGTATTTTTGTAATTTCTCTTTACAAAAGAGTCTTAGAATATTATTTCCTGTTTTTTGAGATTTTTTTGAGATTTTTTGTATATTTTTTATTTTTACCCCTATTGGTCTGTACCTTTTTGAATTTACGGTTTTACCCCTGCTTGGGCACAATCTCATAAAACCATCTCTTTGAAACTTCTAATTTAACATTTAGCCTGTCTCTAGCCTCTTTTCTTTTTCTGGGCTTTGAGACTTTACTGGGGCCTTTGTTTTTTATTAAACTTTAGCCCCTGAAAACTTTCATTTTGCAGTTTCGTCCCTGAAACTGTTTTGACTTCCTTTCTCATCTTTAGGACCTCTGCTGAAAAAGGTCTAGTAGTCTATCTAATTTATGCTATTTCTAGTACTTTTAGGTTCAAAAGTTGGGATGTTACAAATACTAAGCACATAAGAGTAGGGTAAAATTTTCCACCTTTAAACTTTTACATTCAAGCTTTCCTCTTGCTCTTTTTACTCCCGACTATCAAGATTGCTTGATCAACTTTTCCCATTCATCTTCCTTAATATATCATGGCCCTAAATATATTAGCACCTCATTGCCATTCATTTATTAGAGCCATGGAATTAATACATTCATACTTTACTCTTTAACATACTTTAACCTCTAACTTTTAAGCTTTAATTTTAATCTTTTTAAAATTAATTTCATGTGTTATTCCTATGTAATTTTGTATGTAAAATCCATTTCTAAACTTAAATCAAACAAAATCTAACTCATTCCCCTTGAAAACACTTTACGCCAAGAGGTTGCGATTTGAAATCTAAAATTTTTATTTTCAATTCTAATGCTTCCGAATATATTTTGTTAACATAATCCTACACAATTTCATCTTATGAACTCATTGAAACCATCAAAATCCAACCCTTGCCTCAAGAACACAAAGCGGCCAGGCTTAAATTAACAAATTATAAGTGAAATCTTTCCTTTTAAACTCATTGGAAATATATCCTTAAGTACACAACCATGAAATCTTTCACAAATCATCTCAAAATTACTTGATTTTCACTCCTTTTTAACCTTTAAATATGATTCTTGCATCAATCAATCATTTTTGTGGTTTAAACATAAGTAAACAACACCTCAACCTAGGGTTTCAAGCTCAATAAGGCAAAGAGCAAGAAAAACTATATCAAAGCCATAACCATACCTTACCTTTAAGCTTCACCTTGCTTGGCTTCCCTTACTCTTTCTCTTCTTCTTCCTCCATGAATTTCAGCCTCCTTTTTTCTCTCTTTGGCTGTAAGCTCTATGGAAATGGGAGGGGGAAGGTATTTATAATGACAAACTTACCATTTACCTTGGTTAATCTAATTTAACTTTACCATAACACTTGTCATCTAATTAAATCATATCCCTTATAATCTTTCCAAGTGTCCATCATGGTTGACAAGTGTCTTGGGTTCTAGATTCCTTATATCCCATGTGCCTTTTCATGTGTTTCTTGATTAAGTCATGTACTCCATGATCTTCCCATGTAGCCTTAATCATATTACAATTTCCTTGCATAGCATTAAAATAATTCCACCAATAGAAAACTCCTAGGTGGCATGAAAATTAAGAGGGGATGAGAGAATTAGAAAGCTTCTTTAACAAGCTTCTAATCATCTTGTCTGATTTACCTCTTCTCGATTTCTTTTCTTTTTTCACATGTCTTTTTGAAATTTCTAGCCAATAGAAGAGATTCCATATGGCGCCATCTAAGAGAAGAAGAGAGGAAATAACTAGCTCTATTGATAGGTTGGTCAACCTTATTAAGTCACGCAGTAGACATTTTATCATATCAGGTAGACAGAAGACAATCTAATCCTTACCTTTGCTGTGTTTGCTTTTTCTACTCTCCTTAAATATATTTTGATGACTCAAATGATGACTCAGAGCCTTCATAGTGGCATCATAAATACATTTGACGATTCAACATGTTGACTTAGTACCTTCATTAATGACATTTAGACATTTCTTGATTTTGTGTCCTCTTTAGGGAACATTACATAATTAATATTTGATTGGATCATTTTAAATAATCTAGAGCTCCAAAAGTTTATTTGTTTATACCATAAACTTCTTCTAGTTATGAAAAAATTCTTTGAATTTTTGCAAGCCATAACTCAGCCCATAGGTATTCCTTTTTGAATTTCTCATAAAATACCCCTAAATGACATAACCCAACTTTAAATATTTTTAAAGCCGTTCTGCTAGCTTTATATAGATGATACTAATTTTACAATTTCCTCTAATCTCTTAACTCATTAAATCTCATTTTTGCTCATGTTTTTTAGGCTTATGTATGGCTCAAATAATTAGTTTGAGTTGTGTACCTTAAAATGAGCTACAATCTTAAAAATTCCTTTAAAGTCATCTTAGGAGTATTTTAGTCATTTACCTTTATAAAAAGTCCTTAAAATGCCATTTCTCACCTTTTTTATGATTTTTCTAAAATTTTCTGAATATTTTTCATGGTTACCCCTTTGACCCGAAACTTTCTAAAGTTACAATTTTACCCATAATTAGGCTAAATTTCATAAATCACCTTATTGAGACCTCTTACATAACCTTTAACCCGTCACTAATCTCTTGTCTTACTTCTGGGTTTTAAGACTTCGTTGGAGCCTTTAACTTTATTTACATTTTAGCCCCTAGGATTTTTCAAATTTGCAGTTTAGTCTCTAAAGACCTTTTAACTTTTCTCTCACATTTCTAGGACTCTTGCTCAAAGGGACTTAATAGCCTCCCATCTTAAGCTAATCCTTACGCTTCCAGGCTCAAAATATGAAATATTACAAGGGGCATTAGATCTGGTGGTGATGCATCAATGCGAAGTAGCAAATATATTAGAACTAAAAAGGAGAAGCAGCAGAAGGCAAGGCAGTAGTAGAAGAAATAGGGAAAGAAAATTTGGATAAGGAAACATAACCTGTTGCTATTAGTAGCGGTGGTGATGAATGGACGAGTTAGTTTGGAAATCTAGTAGTTCCATTTTGGTGGGGAAAGAGGCCAAAAAAATAGAGGGAATAATAATAATAATAATAATAATAATATTATTATTATTATTATGATGATGATGATGATGATGATGATGATGATGATGTCAGAAATTTAACAATGATGACAATGCAAGTTCATAGTGTAAGAAAATTGAAGTGACGTTTTATTGTGGGGTTGAGAGATTGATCGGTGTCTGAGGGAGAGAGTGGAGGGGTACCTTTGGGGAAGAAGGACATACTAATAGAAAAACATGCTTTTTAACAAAATGGAAAAAAAAATCGAGTCACATAAAAGTGCCACGTCATACGCATATGTGATATGCCAACTAGGAATTTTTTTAGTCAAATTTGGGTTAAATCAATAAGTTAATGGTCAAACTAATTGATCTGTTAGTTTTGGATCAGGTTGCTCCATTTTAAATACTTTAAGAGTGAAATTACACTGTAAATTATTTTAGGACACTGGGCATATCTGAAAAAAATTTGCCATGCTAGTGCACCTTAACCCTTATTTAAATAATTTCAATGCACAATTGTTTTAACTTGTAGAATTATGAAGTTTATATGAATTGTCATTTGATATTTTGGAGCGTTTGTTTTTTTTTGGTATTTTTACATTCGTTTAACATCTTGAAATATTTTATGATTTATTTATCACCATAAACTAGATACATTTAGTATTTGAAAATATATGGAAAAAATTATTTTTGGGTATTTGATGAACATTTACTTAAGGGATTTTTAAGGAGTTAACAATAATGGGGTTGAAATTACTTTAGAAAAAAATACTTTAAGAAAAATATTGTTCCAAAAAAAATTTAATACTTTAAAGACAAAATTGTATCACAAAATATTTTAGGATATTGGACATAAATTAAAAATACTTATAAAAACTGGATGGACCACAAAATATTTTAAGTGTTAAATGATTTTCAAAAAATACTTCATGGTATTGGATGAAATTTAACCCTATAAAAATTAATATTTCATTTCATTTTTACTTAAGCATATGGGATTCTTTTATTAAGTTTTTATAGTTTTGTCTATTATAATTATTAGGTTATGTAACTATAATTTGTTAATTTGTGAAAAAAGTTATGTTAGTAGCTGATGATTGGACTTTCATTTAGCGTCACTTGGATTAATATTGTCACATGGATCTAAATAAAATTAAAATAAATCAAACCAAAAATTATATATTTATATATTGATGTATGGAGATGTCTTCTGAGTATATATAACAACTTTTTACGTTTTATCTTAATAATAAATAAATTTTATTTTAGATAAAATTTAGGTGAAGTTACTTTTATCTATTAGATCAAGTTTATAGTTAAATCTATGAGCGCACATATACATTTTAACAATTAACAAAAACAAAATTATAAGTGTCCATATGAAAATTTATAAATCCTAATTTACATTATAAGAGTTGATATAAAAATTTACAAGCGTTTACGGTAAATTTATAAGTACATATACATATTTTAACAACTAATAATAGCAAAATAACAAATGTGTGATTGAAAAACTTAACCAAATGGATAGAAGTAACTTAACCTACATTTTGTCCATTTACTTTTTTAAATCCTCTTTATTTTGTATTAAATGGCAATTTACATATTGTTTAGTCATCATCCACATCATCAAGCTAATTAGAGGAATACACAAATACATACATATATTTTCCCCTAATTCCTTTTATAGGCCACATTGAACAAAATGGACTTCAACACAAATGGAGAAAAAGTTCAAACTAATTATTCTAATTAAATATGTTCATATTTATAATCATTTTCTAAAATTACTCTTTCTTAATAAAACTATATAGCATAACCCCATGTTCCGCACAGTTGAAGTAGTCATTTGTGATGAGCGAGTAGATCATTTTGAAGCCTTTAAATGAAAATCCTAAACTTTATATGATTATCGTGGTTGCAAATGTTTGCTGTGTAATTGTGATTACACTTTATGCAATAGCCATGCTAACATTTGATCTTTGTCTTTTCTCGATTAAATTGATAACTAAGTGTTTCCTATGTTTTGCTTAAAGAGGGCTATGCCTAAATGGGCCAAGTTGAAATGAGTTCTTGTGATATTGCCAAAGTTTGTAAACAATGCAAGACTTACAAATAGTCTAATTAGTAGTGGGAATGATGTAAATAATGTTCTTTTTAATTGTAGGTTTTATTTGATTTGCTGATTTTTGTTCTCACCATGAATTCTCTTCGTTTTAGCCTATTGAAGAACACTTGGGTAACATCCTAATTTTCTTATTTCTAGGATTTAAATAAAATTTTATTAAGATCAAATAGACAGGGTTAAATATATATATATATAAGCAATTAAAATAATTATAATGATATGTATACGTGTATATGTATAAATATATATGTGTGAATAAATGAATAAAATAATAATATTGAGAAGTCAAACATTAACTAAATGATAGGAAAATAGAGCTTTAGGAGTCTATATATATAAGTGGTAGTATGGGGAGAGTTAAGAACGGGTTAAATAATGTTCACACAAAACTGAGACAGTCTCAGTAACGTACTGTTATGAGTTTGTGAACCGTTAGATTGAGCTGAAATTTAGTCAGCTAGTCCAAGACTTCACACTCGTCTATTTCAATAGTTGGATCATCAATTTAACCTCTAGGATATGAGCTATTAGGTATGCTCTGAACTTGTTTTTCTAGATTTAATAATTTAGAATATGATGCGTGAGTTAAAGTTTTGATGAGTGATGTTCCTGTATATATGTATATCTACTTGATTGTTTTGAATCATCTACATTTGGAATGGGTTGTGGAGAAGATGATTGGATTACTGAATTGGGTTTTGGGTTGCTGAGAAGATGATTGGAGTTACTGAGATCATATGTGTTTGTATTTGACTGTTAACTAGAAGACCAGGTAATTGAATTTCTATTTGTTGCATGTTCTGGTATGTGTTGGTGAGTGGTTTTTATAACTGAATCTTTTATATGAAATTTTTATTCCCATAAATTGTCTTGTGAAATATTATTTTGAAGGGAACTGAATAAAGTGAGTTTGAAAATAATTGGTCTTTGGAATATGGTGCATGAGTTAAAGTTTTGATGAGTGGTATTCCAGTATATATGTATATCCACTGGAATGTTTTGAATCATTTGCATTTGGTTGGGTTGTGGAGAAGATGATTGGAGTTACTGAATTGGGTTTTGGGTTGTCAAGAAGATTATTGGAGTTACTAAGGTCATATGTGTTTGTATTTGACTGTTAACTAGAAAATCAGGTAACTGAACTTCTATTTGTTACATGTTCTGGTATGTGTTGGTGAGTGGTTTCTATAACTGAATCTTTTATATGAAATTTTTATTCGCATAGATTGTCTTGTGTGATACTGTTTCGAAGGGAACTAAATAAAGTGAGTTTAAAAATAATTGGTCCTTGGAATATGATACTACTAAGATATAAATACTTGCTATGTGATATTGGCCTCTATACAAAGATCTATGGTTAGGTACTATTATTATCCTACTAATTCTTCAAGAGATTGCAACATCCCACTAGTTTTTTTTGAGGGGAGACCCATGGTACACCAAGTGCTCTATGGTCTTTGACTAGTCCACATCACTCATGAGGTGAGCTTATGAAAATGGTTAGTCAAATGAAAAGAACTTAGTCCATGAGTCTATTTTTTAGAAATAAGGATATAAGAGTAGATTTGGGTTCAAGGATTGCATATAACATGAAATCTTCATTGATGTTTACATATTTTGAATAAATGAAAAGTATGTTATATCTTATGATATTATTAATTGCATAAGGCTAGTAGTAATATTTGACTTATATGGTTATTATAATTTTAAATATTAAATAAATGTCTACTGACTATTATTAACTCTGTGTATCCCACCTGACACCTAGCTAGTCTATGCTAGTGTCTGTGATAGGTAGAGATTTAGTTATTGAGACATTGTCTTACCCCTGTTATTTAGCATTTTTCAAGTAAAAGTTTTAGAGGAGGGATGTTAGGGAAGGCTTAGGAAGAGTAAAGCTATAATAGCAACTTGCAGCACCTCTTTGTTCTATGAGTTATGTTGTTTCCTGGATATTGCCACTTTAGGACAATTTGTGTTCAATTAATTTATGCATTATCATGTTTTTGTGTAATTTTATTTGTTTTGTTCTGATATGCATGCTGGTAGTTGGCTAAAGGCCTAAGATCACATGTGATCTGTTTATTATGAATTTATTATAAAATATGAATTAAGACTTAATTCTTGCTATTTTGGTTTGTGAGCTACATAATATGTTGTTTTATAACCATATTAAATAAGATTGATCCTTTCTAATATTGTTTGCATTTGAATAAGTTAAGAAAAATTCTTTTATCTATGACAGGGTGTATGATTGAATGATGTTCTTCTTTGTCATGGACAATATTATTATATAGTAAATTAATTTATATAATTATGATAGATTTGAGTTAGTTGTTAGTATGGTTTGATTATGAAAAGTTATTCCTTGAAGTTACTATGAAAAAGTTAAGTTTATCGATTTATTTATGAATGTTGTTTCATTTTGATATCAAAGTCAATGATCTTGCAACTATGTGGTTTGTTTGTTGCATTACATATAGATTATGGTGGCATTGCACAATTTTCAACATATTCTTCCCTACTAGTGTTGTGTTATATTGTTGCTTTTTTTCCTTTTTTGTTTATGTTAAGGTGTGTTGCATTCTTAGGAGGGGAGAAAAGGTGCGAAACTAAAAAGTTTAAAACATTTTTTTATTTGTAACAAAAAACAATGCAATTTTTGTCAAGGGTGGGATTAAAATGAGTACTCCTAATTAAAGATATTAAGTATATTGTTTTAAACGATATCTAAGCTCATCTCATGAGGATATGTAGCTTGTAATTCAATCTAAATGTTTTATACAATTAAGAGTGCATCTTTTGAAATTATAAGGAATTTAAATATTATATAGGTTGTTGTACATCATAATGGAAAAATGATGTTAAAGATATATTAGTAATATGAAACTCAAGGAAACAAAAAGCAATTATACGATAAAAACAACAATTGTAACACATAATCAATGATGTAAAACAGACTTTTGTGTTTTTTATAATATATATGTGTTTAATGCTTTATGTCATAGATTGTGCGTTGAATGAACTGCTTTTATGTATCTTTACTTTTTCGTTAATATAATTGATCTTTTAAAATAAAAAGACAAGAAGAAGAATAAATAGAAGTTAACTATTAGGAATATTGATAAACAATAAGAAAATCTTGTAAGTGAAACTTGAGGTATATGTTACCAAATTATGTTGATGATAAGCATTTTGGATTGAGTATAAGACCATGGGTAGTAGTAAAGACATCATGAAATAATTGAATAGATATATAGTACCATAGAATGGCAAGAGTTAAACGAATGAAAATTTTTTCTATATACGTATTTAACTATAGATTCATTTGTATTGAACTATTTTTTTTTTTTTGACTTAGAGTTCGTATAAAGTGATGCTGGCAAGATAAATTATTTAGTGAATAGCTATTTCTCTTTTGAATTTTCAAAATTTTTATGTTAAAAGCACTTTTGAAAATTATACTTGAAAATCTTAGAATCGACAAATTTTTTTTATTAAATTTATTATCAATTTTTTTTGTGAAAGTTGATGATTTTTTGTCACATTTCAAATTTTGGGCCTAAAAGTACTGAAATTACCCTGAAATGGGCAGGCTGCCAGATCTTTTTTGACAGGGGTCCCAGAGATTCCCTAGAAGGATAGAGGGATTCCAAGGGGCTAAATCATAAATAGAAAGTTTGGTGGGACTAAGAAAAGAGAAAGTTAGAGGCTCTAGTGAAGTCTCGGAACCCAGGAATGAGAAATAGAGATAAATATAGGCCAAAGGTTATGTTAGAGGCCTGTATGCGGCTAAAAATGACGAAAATGCTCCTGGAAGGAATTTGTGGAATTCCCAGGGTTTTGACTAATTTTGAATATTATCAAAAATGAATTATTTAAAGTATAGGGAGGCCTCAGATAATTGGACAAAAATGAGAAAAAATATTTGAGAAATTATCACAGGTTTTAAAAATAATTTCGTCCCCAAAAAGTGAAGAGATTGGCTTTAATAGAATTTAAAGTCTATTTATACACTATCTGGGGAAAGTTAAACTATCTAGAGGTTGACTTTTGACTTAAGAAAAATTAGAGAAAGTCCCCATGATGAATAAATAGTATTCGTACCCGGAGACAGATTCTCGGAGTCGTGGACTGGTAGAAAAAATTTGGTCAAGTTCACTCTGAAATAAATATTATTAATTAATTTAATGGATTACTTTCTCTTTTTGCATATTATGTAATGTCATGTGGATTTACTTGAGATGAGAAAATGGTGCAAGAACATATCCCAATAGTCCCAAAAATGTCAAGACCTGAAAAAGTATCCTATACGGCGCAGAATAGCAAGATAAGTGGAGGAATGCCTAAGGGTTTTATGTTGCATGAATTTTGTCACACCTCCTTTATTAATTCATTATATAACAACTGAAACCATTTGGAACCATTATACAAGCATTAAATATTAGAAAATTTCAAAATTTCAACTTAGGTTTCGAGTTACTATTCACTATTCACGATATTTTTGGTCAACTTTAAAAATTCATAACTAATTATAAAAAAGATTGAAACAAAGTGGTTCCAAGCTGTATGGAAAGCTCTTGGCATGCTCTTTAAGGAAAAAATACTCATCGATATCCAGATGTCATGCATCAATACCAAATTTCGTTCAAAGTGGTACTATTCATTTGGTCATTTTCCAAATTTTCAGGTTTTATGCCCAACTTTGGAAGGGCATAACTTTCTGTACAAGGCTCCAAATTTAATGAATTACTACTTGTTTTAAAGCTAAAAATGAGATATGTAAGGATGTCAAATTTCAAATCCAGATTCATCCAATTGCTCAAAATCATGTCGGTCAAACTTTACCCCTAAAAAGTCAACTTTATCCTTTTTCATACAATTCTTACTTTCTCTTTTCCTTTTCCTTTCATCTAACTTTTCCAATCATATAACACATGCACAAACATAATTTCTTAGCTAATTGATCATAGATAGAGCATCCTTAATCATTACTATAATATTTCAACATAGTTTACAACAATACATAACAACTCATAATAATTTACAAATCATAACTTCAATAATATTAAGCTTAATCCTCTTCTAATATGACTTCCAATCCTTCTCCTTGCCCTTGGCAACACCACTTAGGGTTTCTATTATTGTTTATACATTGAGGGGAGTGAGATTTCATAGAAATCTCAGTAGCAATGAATCATAATTATCATGTTAATCAAGCTCCACAAAATGTGACATGTGACGATGCATAATAATCAATTCCAACACCATGAATAGCACATTATTCCATCAAGGAAATTAGCACATATTCACATTTCATACTAATGTGCATTTGGAAAAAGCATATCAAATATCAAAAAGCATTCCATACCATAGTATAAGTCAATCAATTCATAGAAACATAAAGCAAGCAATACATACACATTAAGTAAGCAAGAAAAACAATCAAATTAGATTCAAAGCTATCTCTTTTACACTTGAACCAATTTGGCCTCTTCAATTCCTTTGGGTTTCTTCTTGTTCTCTTGCACAATACTTATCAATTCATACATAAACACATTCCAATTCATCAATAATTCAAGCATAAACACTAATACTTGACATTATGCTTAATTAAACCCCTTTTTCCTTGATTTTTGACATAATTATTTTCTCTTTGCTTTCATTAATCTCTTAGTCTATTCCTACACAATTTTTTGTCTAAAATCCAAATATCAATTTAGATTTATGAAAATCAAACTTCTTCCCTTTCATTTAAGCTTGGCCGAATAGGGTAGTATATGTTCCAAAAATTCTATTTTTGATTCCAATGATTTCAAACACTTTCCCTTGATGTTTTCCTACACAAAAACACATTTTGAACTCATTAGAATTATCAAAACACATCAAAACAAACTCCTACCCTAAGAACAAGTGTTGGCTGAATTGAACCATTAAGACCCCTATCTTGGTTTTCTTCCAAAATCCAATTCAATAATCAATTAAACATATAGTTCCAAGCCTTAAATCATGGTTTCTATCTTTCCCTAATCATTCTTCATGTCAATTGAAATTGGATAGCATATTACCCTTGGAAGACAACTTGAACTTCCAACCAAAATAAGCTTTAAATTCAACCAAATAAGGCTCAAACTTACCTAAATCAATCCTTGATCAGAGCTAGACACTTTCTCCTTAATTTGCACGGTTAGAAGCTATCTTTCAAGGTCAAGTATTTAGTTTGTCAGAACCTTCCTTATGGCTTTCTATTTTTGGCTGAAAATGTTGCCATATGAGGGGGTATTTATAGATAGAAAAATCTGATCTCTCCCCTTCATCAATGGCCAAAATTTGGCTAGCAAAATGGCCATGTGACTGTCATCTAATGCCCCAATTTTTAGATCATGACAAGTGTCCAATCTCCAGAACTTTCCTACTGATATTTTCACTGAAATTGGGCTTAAATTCAATTAAATGAAAGGGTCTCGAATCTGCACGAAATTAGGCTTCATTTGGGCTCAATGTGGGGCCACAAATGGTTTAGAATGGCTAAAAAGATGGCCCACAAACCAAATCACAATCTCAGATCAATTCAAAACTTTATTGGTTACTATTCAGTAGTAACATTCCATAATTTTTCTAGACCTCCAAAATTCATTTCTCTCCATGAAAAATCCCACAAATATTTAGATAATTAATTCATATTTTTTTTGGGAATTATGAGACCTCTAGCTATTTAAAATAATTATTTTCCTTCAATTTTTTCACTGTTTTTGCGAAAAACCTCCGTGTTCAGGAAATTCTGTAATAATTTATTTTCTCACCAATTTAACCTCTAGGGCCTCCATTAAGGATCCAAAACCCTCAATTCACCAAAATTCCATTTTTAGGGAATTTTTAGAATTTTTCTCAAATTTTCCTGTTTTGTCCTTCTTAGACCAATAATTTCAAAAATGCCAATCCAAACCTTATCTGGATCGTCATCTTTCTCCACCCTTACCATTGTCGATGATCCTTCATTAGACCTTGCTACATGTTGGTAATGGCCTTCTGCTATGCAACCCTTCCTCCATTGATACATTGGGCACCTCCATTGGAGAGAACGATGTTGCTGCTCCATAACTCATCAATGTTGATTTTGAACTCATGGGCTCATGGCATCATCACTTAAAGGATATTCGTCTCTCAAACTAGAAATAGTTGATCAAGTTTTAAGAAACTTCCTAATCACAATGCTTGCCTCATTGAGCTCCATATCTTGAATGAATGATTCTATAGATAAAATGATGTGGGGGGCTGTTAGAAATGAATCTTTACCTAGGAAGAAACCGTTCATCAAGATGTTTGGTGGGGTCTTGATTGAAAATGAGGAGGAGGACTCTTGGTTGAAGATGAGGAGGAGAGCAAGGCAGATGAGAAAGGACGAACAAGCAGCAACAGTGATGTGAGTGAGGGTCGTGATAGAAGAGGAAGAGAAAGGAGGAAAGTAAAGGGTGGGTAAGGGCATTTTTGTCCTTTCAATTTTATTTGTATTTAATTAAGTATAAATAAAATATAAATAATAAATTTAATTTTATCACTCTTTATGTTGTACCAAACAATTTCATTATAATCATTATTACATTCCTAAGTATTACATTCCATTACATTCTCATATATTCCATGAACCAAACGGCCCACAAGTTAACTATTTTTCCTTTTAACTCACAAGCAGTCAAGTAGAAAATCCAAGCAAAAAATAGCTCAGTGATAGTCTACAAGTATCACACATATATAACATTAATATAACTCAAAAGCATTCAAGAATTAACCTAAGGTTAGAGTAGTGCTGCTCTAAGATCTTAAAGCTATTCTAGAAAGTAAAAAATCTTATTTTAGATTCACATCCCTCTATAAATTAATTAGTCACTATAATGACAAATTTATACATAAATATTTAATGTATGGGAGCTCCCAAATTTTCATATTTTAATTTATACTGGACTCATGTTATGCATGTGTATGTGAACTATGTGAAAGGTGACTTTGGAGGTTCATCTCACATGCTTCACTGGCAGGAACACTGGTACAAAAATTTGTATGGCAAAGGAGAGCATTAATTAATATATATGTTAATATTTAATGAAACCAAAAGATTTTTATACCCGATGGTTTCCTGATAAAAAAAAAAAAAGGAGAAGGATGTACAAGGGAACAAAAATAAAAGTGATCTCCTTGGATTAATTTATTTAGACGCTTGGCCAATTACATGATAACTTCTCTAAGCTTCTAAACTTCTCAAACTTACTAATCTTGACTTCTAATATAAATTTGTAATGCATAAAAATATATAGATATGCATATTGACTATACTACAGATTAAGATATCATAAATATTTTTCTCTCTAATTTATTTTCTTTTTCAATGAAAATGAGTTGAATCACTAGGTAAAGGAAAGAAGAAACAACTCAAGGAAGCAATGGAGATAATAATTAGTTATGGAAGTCGTATAACACATAAGAGAATTCAGAAAAGCCAATAAGGAAATTGATTAAAACATGTATACCTTGAATTTGAGGTTGATCATGCATAAGTGTGATGAAGAGATGATCCAAGGGTGACCAGAAGAACGAGAGAGAAGGAAAGAATTAGGGGGCCGCTGTGCAAACGTGTGGGGAAAGGGTGAACAAAATAAAATTAGGTTTAAGCTTTTCAAAAGAATATTAATAATTTTTTAAAAAAATAAAGTTTTATTGCGTATATTTTAAAATTATCCAAATGTTTTAATATGATAAGATACAGTCTCTATAAACCTCGTGATCTAATCTCAATCTTTTAAAATATTAAAAGTCTTTTCTTTTATTTTTTTTAACCCAATATAAAGTTATTCAGTTAACTACTAAATAATATACACAGAGGTGATTGTGTGTATATATAATGTCTGTATATTTAAAATATAAGATATTTTACTTGATATTTATTCGCATTTGTTTTCAATAAAAATACATAAAATTAATTTTATAACATATAATATTTTAATAAATTTCATGGTTTTCGGGCATACCTGAAGTGTCGAATAATCTCAGATTCAGACAGCCACGCGTGGAAGTCCGATCACGGTAATGGAGTCGGAATGGATGTTCACAGCAAATGCACCTTTTTGGAGAATGAGAAGAGAGAACGCGGGAGGGAAAAAAAGGCAAGCCGGTAAGTTCTATTTCTTAAACTGATTCAATAACTTAAAAAACAAAACTTTCGCCCCCGTCTGTCCTTATCCATAATTTGAAGAAAAATTACAAATCACCATTTGAGACCCACAGGTTATGTTATTCGCATTAGAACCCCAAAGTTAATGGGCTTGGGCCCAATCCACCAAGGGTGGACTGGCCCATTTTCCTACATCTCCCACTCACACTTGGTGGATTAGGTGTCATGGGTCTCATCTCTTCGTCTCCCCTCAGTTTCATACTTAGTGCTTTGCTGTGACCGCGTGGGCATGACGTCTTCATTTAGGTGCCTGTACTAGAAATCCTTTTATTGGACCAGCACAAGTTACCTTCTCCTTTCATGTAGTGTGAATTTTAAAATTATGCCTCAGATGTCCTAGATTTACTTATATACACTTTTTCACGGTAAATCTAATCCCTCTTGAGTCAATGGTTGACTCAGATTACCTTTCTCGTATGTCTAGTGTCCACACTTATAACCACGGAATGTCATAAGGGACATGTCACAGACACTAGCATAAGTGTGTATATCACAATCAATCTTCCTTTCGCCCAAATATCACTTTGATATGAATTAGTTGCTTTCTTAGCATACTACCTTAGATCGCATCAATCATGACCATAGGACATATGCCAAAGTAGAAGTCACTAAAACATATCTTCGTGATATTGTCAAAGTCAAAGGACACCAACAGGAGGATAATTCCTCCCCGGGACTCACACAGCAATGAAGCATGGATCTTTCACTTGCTTCCCTTTTGCGGTTCTCCCAGCACATGTGGTATGAAACACATGCTACGGTGTTACTCGTTTACTATAAGAGCGTATGTCATTTTGTACTTATCATTAACACTGTACAGACTTAAGTCTAGACACACTCAGTATCTAAACCTAAATTCTTCAACTCTACTCATTGTTATGACGTCGACGTTGAAGAGTTTGTTGCCTGGCTGCAGGTATTATGGAAGTGGGATTCCAAACTTCAATCCAACTTTATCAACGTGGATCTCATCTTGACTTGCTCCACTTTAGTCAAGGTGACATAAAGTTTGTGTTTCTTCCCTACCATATCAGCATTCTTTTGCTGCTTTACTGGTGAACACAAATGTCTCATCTTTGCTTACTCCACTTGAGTGTCAAAGGCGGTTGCCCGTGTGAGAGAGCCAACCTTTCTTAACCTGTACGACATACTAGACATTATATACTTTCGGACATACACATAAAGTGATAACACAAAAATATAATTTCATTAATGAGGTTTACAAATTACACTTTACGTATGCCAAGGGCTTGCACATGTTCTTTAAAAACTTTTTCACCTATTGGCTTTGTCAAAGGATCTGCTACCATACACTTGGTAGAAATGTACTGTATAGTAACAACCTTTTGTGCTATATAATCTCTAACAAAATTATACTTGATGTCAATGTGTTTGGTTTTGCTGTGATACTTAGGATCTTTAGTATAGGCTATGGCTGCAGTATTGTCACAGTATACCATCACCTGATTGGTACTCTTGTTTCCAAATCCAAGGTGTTCTATAAATCTCTTCAGCCATAAAGCCTCTTGTACTACTGCGGTGCATGCCACAAACTCAGCTTCTATTGAATGTAAGGCAATGCACGTTTGCTTCTTGCTACTCCAACATATGGCGCCATTGTTGAGCGAGAAGGTATAACCTGAGGTTGACCTTCGTTCTTCTTCATCTCCGCCTACATCAGCATCGGAGTACCCAATAAGGCACAGGTCACTTCCTTCATAGCACAATGCATAATTGGAAGTGCCCTTTAAGTATCTCAAGATCCTCTTCACTGCTTTCCAATGCTTTTCACCGGGGTTAGACTAGAATCTGCTTACTAGTCCCACTGCATAACAGATATCTGGTCTTGTACACATCATTGCGTACATCAGACTACCAACAGCACTGGCATATGGAACTCTTTCCATCTTCTTTTTGTCAGACTCGGTTTTGGGACACATGTCAGAACTCAAAGCCATTCCAGTAGCAACAAGGGTACTCATGGGATTGCAATCTTTCATGTTAAATCGCTCAAGAATCTTGTTAATGTAATTTTCTTGTGAAAGAGAGAGGATTCGTTTTGAACAATTTCTTTGGATTTTAACTCCAAGTATGTACTCTGCTTCACCCATATTTTTCATTTCAAAATTCGACGAAAGCTATTCTTTAATAGCTACCACCGAATTTAGACTATTTCCGGCCAAGAGTATATCGTCTACATATAAGCATAATATAACAAAATTACCCTCAAACCGCTTAATGTAGACGTAGTGGTCTTCCTCTATCATTTGGAAGTCATATGAGGTTATTGCTTTGTGAAACCTCAAATACCACTGTCTAGATGATTGTTTCAACCCATAAATGGACCTTTCAAGTTTACAAACTTTATTTTCCTTTCCTTTTTTAGTGAAACCTAATGGTTCTTCCATATAGATTTCTTCATCTAGATCACCATTCAGAAATGCGGTTTTTACATCCATCTAATGTAATTCTAGGTCTAAACAGTTTACTATTGCCAAAATAAGTCTAATAGAATTGAAACGCACAACAGGTGAGAACGTATCTTCATAATCTATGCCTTCCTGTTGTGTGTACCCTTTTGCCACTAATCGAGCCTTGTATTTGTCAATTGATCCATCCACTTTTCTTTTAATTTTGAGAACCCACTTGTTCCCAATGGCTTTACGTCCTTTTGGAAGATCAACTAACACCCAAATTTGGTTCTTTTTCATTGAGTCCATTTCTTCTTCCATATCTTTCATCCATTCATCTTTCGTAGGACCTAACAAGGCTTCTCGTACAGAACGGGGCTCATCATCTCCTTCTGGAGTAACTAAGAGAGATTCACCTTCTATTTGAAAGCGTCTTTTGGGAACACTTTCCCTGTTACTCCTTCTGACAGGAGCTATTTGCTTATCTTTCTTTCTTTGTTCAGGCCTTGGTGTTGACCTTTCTTGGCTCCCACTCAGATTGACACACCTAGAAGATTCTGGTTTGTCAATTTGTTCTGCACTGTCTTGTTCCTGTGTCTCATAAAGAGAAATAGTGCGGTCAACATCTCCTCTATTAGGAAATTCAGTCTCAATGAATGTTACATCCCTTGATTCTATTTCAGTCATCGTTCCATCTTCGTTTTCACCTATGAAGACGTATCCCTTTGATTGTTCAGAGTACCTTATGAAGATACATTTCTTTCCTCTGGGACCCAACTTCCCATGCTTATGAGAAGTGTCATGGATATATGCCGCTGACCCCCAAGGTCTCAAGATGCTTAGATCTGGTTTGTGTTTTGTCCATAACTCGTAGGGTGTGGAAGTGACTGATTTTGAGGGTACACGGTTAAGTATGAAGATCGCCGTTAACAAGGCATCACCCCAATACAAAATTGGCAGGTTAGCTTGAGCCATCATAGACCTAACCATGTCTAGAAGAGTTCTGTTTC
Source organism: Neltuma alba (assembly GCF_004799145.2). Taxonomy (NCBI): domain Eukaryota; kingdom Viridiplantae; phylum Streptophyta; class Magnoliopsida; order Fabales; family Fabaceae; genus Neltuma; species Neltuma alba. The sequence goes on from NW_021635126.1 coordinate 333,833, forward strand.
TTCTTTCAACAACTCCATTTTGTTGTGGAGTGCTAGGAAAAATCAGTTGTCTGATTATCCCTTTTTCTTCACAGACTTGTTTGAATTGATCAGATAAATATTCACGACCTCTATCAGTTCGTAATGCTTTAATTTTACTATCCATTTGATTCTCTACCTCATTTATGTATCATCTAAAGCATTCAAGAGCTTCAAACTTATGCGGGATCAAATAGACATGACCATATCGTGAAAAATTGTCAATAAAGGTAATAAAATACTAAGCTCCGTGTCTCGCCCTCACACTCATTGGACCGCAAATATCAGAATGGATTAATTGCAATGGATTTTCAGCTCTTTTTCCCTTACCGAAAGGCTTTCTTGTCGCCTTACCAGCTAGACAGTTCTCACATAGTGACATTTCCATATTGGGAATGGCACCTAACAATCCTTCTTTTGCTAGTTTAATCATTTTATTTTGATTAATGTGTCCTAGTCTAGCATGCCAGGTGTTTATGTCAACATTATTCAAAGAAACAGCAAAGCATTCATTACTATTGAAATCACCAACAATATCCAAAACAAAGAACTTCTTAAACAGGAAAGCTGAACCATAAAGAACAAAGTTGCTAAAAATATTTGCAACTTTACCATGAGAGTTTACATTAAACCCCAATTCTAGCAGACACAATATAGAAACCAAGTTCTGCCGGATGTCGGGAGTGTAAAGTACATCATGGAATATCAAGGTCTTCCTACCACGCAAAGTAAATTTGCAGGTGCCCAAACCTTTAACCTCGATCCTCACGTTGTTCCCAACGTAAAGCCACTTGCTTTAGTATGGCAACTAACGGTACTCGATAAAGGATCCTCGATCCCTGGTTACGTGGTCTGTGGAGCCTGATTCTATAATCCAAGAAGAAGAAACAAGTTTTGTTAGAAAAACAGTACTAGAAACATATGAAACATGTGAATTCACATAATTCACTAATACCTTTTCGCTCTCAGCCTGTTTTGAACAGTCACGTGCGAAATGGCCCATTCTCTGGCAGGCGAAGCATTTGACCTTCTTCAGGTCTAGCTTCTTCTTCCCACCTTTCTTTCCCTTCTTCTTGAATTGCTTCTTTCCCTTTTTGGGTTGAGGACCACCTTTCTTCCCTTTCTTTTGAAACTTCTTGCCCTTCTTGGAATCGGGCCTTGATTGGGAAGTACCGGCATCCTCAGTGTAATAAGCTTGTCCAGAGGTCTTGTAAGCCTCTAAACGTTCATCCTCCAGCTCCAAGTGTTTGGCTACATCGTTAACAGTAACGATGTTTTCATTATGGGTCAGGTTGACTTTCATGTGTTCCCAGCTAGCAAGAAGCGATTTGATCACAGCCTGCACTTGCTGTTCATCAGACAGGACATGGCCTGCTTCCTTAAGTTCTCTGATCATGTTGGCCATCTCTCTCAGATGTTGTTCATTGGATTGTTTGGCTTGAGCTTGTAGGTGTCGAACTTAATCGTCAACCTTCTAAGTTTAGTGGTAGAAGTACCACCAAACTTGTCTTTCAACGCTATCCACATAGCCTATGCAGTTTTGTGCCGTTCAAACTCACACATAATGTCATCAGCCATGGCACTCAGAAGCGTAATTCTTGCTATGTTATTTTTCTTCTTCCAAACTAAGTAAGCCTCTTGATCTCTACTATGTTGTGCCGTATTCCAACTTCGGGTTCGACCATTGCAGTGGTTAAAGGTTCAACCGCATCTTGTTCCTCCAAGATGTATTGAACCTTTTGGTGTCATATGTCCCAGTTATCCCCGTTGAGCTTTTCTCCCTTATTAAGCTCAACAATTATGTTCTTGGTTGCCATTCTTAGTTTTGTGATAAATCTATCTCACATTAATCTATGTTCTCTTTAAAGAGAACCAAACCAAAGAACATTTCAGTTATATAGCACAATGAAGTATACAATGTAATGTGCCTATATTATTTTTGATCAGTAAATAATGAAATTACAAGATCTATGATTAGGAGAATACGTTTGTACCTCCCATCACACAGATACAAGCAATAATCATTACGTTCTATCAAGAATTATATGAGCACTTTAATTAAAAACACAACTCTTAGAAGTCTCATCTTCTAAAAGCTCCCACTTATAAAAGGCATACATATATATATTCACAGATAATCATTTAGTGATAATTTAAATAATTTCATTAAATGAAATATGACACTTAGTCTGTTTACAATGCATGAAACCATAAAAAAACTTAATACAACAAATATTAATAAAGCATATATAAATATTACATTATTTGATATGCACATAAAGGTAATCAAGCATTGCTTTTCTTAGGCTCCTAAGTTTGCGTGTTTTGTTCATAAAGGAAGATATTAGCTCTATGGCCCAAATCCAGTAAGACTTCCTTATGGGTTTGCCTTTAGGTCCGCTTCTAACCTTTATTGCTCTTATGTACTCCATTATGACTTTAAGGTAGAATTTTGTATTCTTCTTATCGGTCATGTATTGTATGTAATTGGCGAGCACGCCATTGATTCCTTTTATATTTGTCAGTTTTGCTGCATCTCTCTCAGCTATACTCATAGCTAATGAGGGGGTTAAAGGTTGGTTCACCTCTTCTCCTTCCTCAACTTCAATTTCATTAGGGAGATCCAGTGAATCTTTATAGACTAATTGAGGTTCGATAGGGAGGGGTTCAGTGGGGAACATAGTTTCCAACTCAGGTCCAAAATCCACTAACTCCTCTGGGTCTTCTTGAGGAACCTCTTCAGGTTCCTCCTCAGGATCCTCATCCTCAGGTTCATATTCTGGAATTCCATCACCTAGGAATGAGTATTCCAATGAACCATGATCAGTATTTTCAGTGCTACTAGAAGCCTCTTGCTCTATTTTCACCTAGAACAAAATAATATAAATTATTTTAAATATTCTAGAATTTTTATTCACATAAAAACACCAGAAAACGCACTAAAATACTCATAAATGGATCCTAAATTGCCTCTAAAATTATCAAATTATATATCAAAATGAAAATCTTGATTTTAGGGATTTTTAGAGACAAACCACACCCCAATTGGACCATTCACGCGCCCTAAGAAGCAGAAAATCCTTAAAAAATTAAAAAAAATTTTGATGACCACTTGCCTAGACAACATGCGCCGCCATCCGGATGGCTGATGGCAACACGCGCTAGGCCGTCGGCTTCCACGCGCCACCCCCTTTCAAATGGGGTGGCCCATGTGTCAGACAGGCGAGCCACGTGGCAGTAATTAATTAATTAATTAATTTTTTTAAAAAAAATTTAATTCGTTTTTTTTTCTTTTGGGACGGACTTTGTGTTTTTTTTTTGTTTTGGTCTGGGTTGGATCCTGCCTCCAGCCTAGTACATTCTTTTTTTTTTTGTCTGGGCTTGATCCTACGTCCAGCCTAGTACATGTTTTTTTTTTATTAGTCACACCAAAACGGTGTCGTTTAGGGGGACTAGAGGTTGTCTTCAACCTCCAGCTGGGTCTGACTGACCCGGTTCCTTCACGGGTCATGTTCGTCGGACCCGAAACATTCTTTTCCCCACATCTCCTTCATCCGACGTCTGTTCTTCGCGTTCTTGGTGTCATTTTCTTCGTTTTTCCGAGCTCTACGCAATGGGATAATTTTTGAAGCCTAAAAACTTCATTTTCCAAACACCCAAAAATGAAAACTTTAATGGCTCAAGAACGAACTCTACTGGTTATGAGTTTTATGCTTCCAAACCTACGTTTTTACCGTTTTCCAAATGTTTTTAATTGTTTTCAGTCATCTCCCATGCATACTACTATCATATAATAGTTGGAGACAACAAAAAAAAGTTGTAACATCCGATGGTCATGGAAGCAAAGGAAAACTATAAATAACACACAATCATCATAGACAACTATCATACTCAATATGAAACAAGATTTGCATAATATTTGAGAGCAAATCTGAAGAAGTGCCAAACCGTAAGGCACACAGGGGAAGAAAAAAAAATGAAAACACAGAATTGTAGAAAGAAATGAACAGCGAAAGAAATAACGCAGGCTCTGATACCAATCATGGTAATAGAGTCGGAATGGATGTTCACAGCAAATGCACCTTTTTGGAGAATGAGAAGAGAGAACGCGGGAGGGAAAAAAAGGCAAGTCGGTAAGTTTTGTTTCTTAAACTGATTCAACATCTTAAAAAACAAAACTTCTGCCCCCGTCTGTCCTTATCCATAATTTGAAGAAAAATTGCAAATCACCATTTGAGACCCACATGTTATGTTATTCGCATTAGAGCCCCAAAGTTAATGGGCTTGGGCCTAATCCACCAAGGGTGGACTGGCCCATTTTCCTACAAAATTAGAATATATCATCCTTATACTTCGGATTACAATTAAGTCCCTAAGTTCTTGAAAAATAGCATGTTACAACTTACCCATTTTTTCTTATCCACCTCAAACAACCATTAACACCTCAATATTATATTACAATAATTTTAATTACTCTTAAATTCTTGATTAAAAATCAGGATATTATAGTGCCACTGGCTAAGTTTAATACAATTAAGGTACTACTTTCTCTAGTAGCTAATCTTAGTTGGCCTTTACATCAATTGGATGTATAGAATGCATTTCTTCATGATGATTTAGAAGAAGAGATCTATATGGATGCTCCCTGGATTCAGAGATGGGAAGCATATGATTTAACCATATGATGTAAACATTTAGTCCTAGGCCTTGGGGTTAAATACAAGAATTTTTTTTTTTTTAACCAAGGATTGCAACAAACTACAACCTTGAGTCATTCTTAAGGAGTCTTATTGAATTACCTAGGAACTAAATATCATGAAAATGCAAGAAAACAAAGTTGATAGTTTTGACATTCATTTTACCTAAAATTATTTTAATGCGAGAAAAAGAAATTGTTTTTGGATTTTTGGGATAAAATGAGTTGAAATGAAATCAATGCAATGAGACGGTGATTCTCTTGAGATTAGGTTTACATGCTAGGCTTGGATTCTTTACTTGGGGAGTTTGTTTGTGATTCAAATGATTCTAATCAAGTCATTACCTAAGTTGATCAACTCATCTCTAATTCCTAATCATGTTTATAGAGGAATTGAGCCATCGATAGATTCACTTGAAATTACCTCCAAGGAAACTCAATATTGAAAATTAAATTCCCGAATGAACATCAATAAGAATTAGGGTAATTAAATGTTAGAAATCACCAAAGTCACAAATGTATAATTAGGATAGATTAGATGCTTCTTTCCAAATCACCAAAGTCATAAATGTATAATTAGGATAGATTAGATGCTTCTTTCCTTTTTAATGGGCTCAAAATGGTGAACGCTCACATGAACATGCCATGTCTAGTCACGCATGGAGACTGCTACATTTCCAGTAAGAAGTTACAACGTGCTGCCTCTGGTGGGACGGTAGAAGAGACTAAAGAAAATGGTGGAAAACGGGAGAAAACTGAGAAGGATTACAAAGAACTAGAATATAGTGATTAGAGGAGAAGAAATGGTGATTGAAAGAGAGATTCAGAATAGGATTTTGATTTTTGGACATAATGGGTGTTTCAGGTTATATCTAGGTTGGGTAAAAGGATGGAAACCCTTCCAAAATGAAGCTCCAAGTCCAAAATGCGCGCGCAGCTGCAGTTAATTGGTAATTCACCGCGATGAAGCATGCAGAATGGGAAGTCCAAATATTTGGGCCCAAGTAGTCTTTTGTTTGGGCCTTTGCACCTCTTGTCCCCTTCTAAGGTACTACAATGCAAATCAAGTCCAAGAAGCATCATATCCAAATAATAAAGAAAATAAAAACAATAAAAGAGTAAATGCAATTTTAATAACAAATGCACCTTTTTAAGAATAAATTCATGCAATCACTCACTGATCCAACTTGCCCACAAAATAAGTGATTAAGTTCAAAAATCTTGCTAAAAACCCTTAATTAAGTCATGAAAACCTATATGAAAATAAGCTCAATCAATATAAAAATAGGGTTTGCAAATTGCAAAAATCAATGTATAGTCTCAAACAATATCCATGTGGCAGTTTGAAAGATTAACAAATGTGGTATAGAAAAAAAGTTATAACCAGTGTCAAGTTGGTGATACCCTATTTGTTAAACATGTTAATGGGAAACTAATCATCATAATAGTTTATATTGATGATATCATTATTATCGCGGATAACATCGATGAGTGGAAAACTTCAAAAGATTCTTAGCTGCAAAGTTTGAAATCAAATATCTTGGATCTTTATGTTACTTTTTGGGAATACAATTTGCCATATCAGAACAAACTATAATTCTATCTTAGAGAAAATACACGCTTGATTTGTTGAAAGAAATGAGTATTTTAAGGTGTTGTCCAGTAGTAACACCTATAGAAATGAATCTCAAATTATTGGCTACAAGGAAAGATTGTGCGCTTGTAAATAAAGAGATATACCAGTGATTAGTTAGCAAATTAATTTACCTAGCTCGCATAAGATCAGGTATTGCCTTTGCAGTAATCGTGATGAGTAGTAGATTCTCTAGTAATCCTAACAACGATCACATGAATATGGTAAAAAGAATTCGCCTTTGTTTTGTAAAACCGTGAAATTAATCTTCTAGTGATTGTTTAGTGCATTTAAAAACCCATGCAATATGCCTTAAGACTCATTGCAACCTACACTTCTTTTTTCCACTAATTTATTGTTGATGAATTTAAACCCTGCCTCAATATGAAAATCACTTGCCTGTTTAGCCAAACATAGGTTCTGTGTATTTCCTAAAAGGTATTCAAATCTGTAGATTGACCAAATCAGTTTTTTTCCATCCTACTAACCATTGCTTGACTACTACACACCCCAATCATGAAGATGAATTTCCACTACTCTTGTTTGTCTACTGCCCAGTGACTAATCAGATCTTTGCTACCAAATCAGTGAATTAAAACAAAGAATAGATTACTGATATATCTCTATGTTATAGTATATTATTATATATAATTAAGGGATTTTATAATATTTAAATGGTTTAAAATGCAGAAGAAATTCATATTTTAAATTAAAAAAATTATATAAATTAATTGCTTAAAATTGTATTTTTTATTATATTTTTATAATTTCCCTTTTGAAAGGGATTTTTACTTTGATTTCAGGTTTTATTGAATATCATTTAAATTCAAAAGTCCTTTAACTTTGGTTGCCATGAAATTCACACCAAATCAAGAATTCAAATTTAAAGTTCTATCAAGATTACAAGATAAACAAAGATAAAAGATAAACCTAGAAGACTCAAGGATTTCCTCATCTAACTAGGACAGGTTCAAGAGCTATAAAAGGAGATCAAATGAGTCTTGGAGAAGCAACGAAGCCATCTACACTACACAAGCACAAGCATACTTGGCTTCCTCTTGTGTCTAATTATTTCACTGTCTTTTTATTATTTTCTTTTTATCATTGTGGTGTCATCTAGCCATATGTGTAGCTAGTCCTCTTTGTTCTTGAGGACAAGATGACGTGGCTTGAGTTTCTATTTTTATTTGGGAGTTTGCCAGTTTTCATATTTCAATCCACTAGTACATTACGTTTATGAATTTCCTGGGTTAGGATTTTGATTTCTTTTGTGGACTATTATTTGATTTGTGTTTCAGTTGAACAATTATGTTTTGAAGTTTTGAATGAATATATTTTCAGTTTCCTCATGATTCTATGAGTGTTTATCTTTATAGATTTTTATTTTGATTTGCACAAATAGTTCATGCTCTAAGGTTTTCGATAGATAACTCTCTTTAAAGAACAAGATATAGTTGTTTAATTAAATTCACAAGCTAAGTGGTTTTTAAATGATTAATTGAAAGGTGATTATATGCTAGCTCTCTAGGTATAATTATTAATTAATTAATCATGACTTAGATGTTATCTAGGGTTTTTCCTTTTGACTTAGTAATTGTTTTTGTACAAACTCTTTTCATCAATGTCCTCAGGAAGTACATCATTCTGGTAAAGTTTTCGTTCCTTTCACTTCCTTTTACTTATTGTTATTTTCTTTTTATTTTTGTTAATTTATTTTCTTAAACAAATCAATCAATTTTCTTTCCTACTCCTTCCTTCTCTACATCACGTTTTTCTTAATTAAAAAATTTTCAAGATTTTAACAAAGCTCCTCATAGAGAGAGACGACCTAGGTTGACCTTTATACTATATAGGGTTAATTTAGTTAATTAATTTGACAGCTTACACGATAGGGTGATCAAATTTTGGCGTCATTGCCGCGGAGCCAAGTTTGTTTTGACTTCTTTTTAATTGTGAAAACGTGATATTTCTTATGTATCTGTGTGTCTTATTATTTTTCCCCCTTAGTGTGTAGTAGAGTCTTAGTTTGTTTGTTTTTTTTTTGGTTTGGTAATTTTTGAGTCTGTGCTTAGTGCTTGCTAGAACTATTTTCGAACGTGCTCAGAAAAAATTTAGAAATATTCATTTTGCATGTTCTTGATGTTCTAAACATTTTTAACAAACATTAATTAATTGAAATTTTCCAAATTCAAATATTTTTTCAATTTTTCTTTATATTTTTCCATTTTTGGTGTCATGTACATTAGTTACTAAAGATCAAGAATATTCAGTATAGTTGATTATACGTTCATGGCCTGGTATAATAATAATTACCATTTTAATTATCATCTAACTATGCCTTCTCATTCTTTCACAGGTTATAGTACTTTAAGAGCTCAAGCATGGCTACAGATTTTGTCTATTGCATAAAATAATCATGAATCATTTTTTGAATATTGGAACTAATTCCAAGGTCTTTTGGATAAGTATCCATATCACCAAATTCCTGAGGAACAACTTATATTACACTTTCATAAGGTATTGAAAGAGCAAGATTGAAAAATAATAGATGATGGAGTAGGAGGAGACTTGTTAGATCTAACTATTGACAAAGCTTGGGAGATTCTTAGGAAAGCCGCTATAGACAACTACCAATACACCATCTGAGTGAGTCAACCAACCCAAAAACCCTATCATGAACCTCCCTTTCCACCACATAGACCCCATTATGAATCCCACCATTATAAGCCTCCTTTCATCCCATATGAACCACCTTATGAACCAAGTGTGCCATGCCAATAATCTGTTTTAGATATGGTAATGAGAGACATCCAAAAATTAAATGACCGAATGAGAGAATTTGCACCCAATATAGACAAAATGGATGAGCTTCTCATGAAGACTATACAAGAAACTCCATCTCCAATACCTACATTTGACATACCCATGCAAAAAGAGGAGGCAAATCGAGTCTATCTTCAAATTCCAATAGAATCTCCTCCTTTTGGTAATGTATCTCCTATCCTTGAAGAAGTTGATCCTTCTTTAATTACTACTCTACTTAATGAAGCATGTGAAGATGATGTTGATGAGGAAATAATTGTTGAGTCACCTCATATGTTTGAAAACGCTATACCTATTGCCTCTAGTAGTGAACATGTTACCTCCATATCCCTGTGTGACTATCCAAATGTTCACTATGCTTCTCTTTCTAGTGCTAGAGATGATAATAATGTTGAAGTTAAAAAAACTATTTTCACATGTGAATTTGATAAAGAAGATGCCTACACTCTTGATCAAGATGCATCCTCTTGCACTAGTAGTGTTCTTAGTTATAAGCATGATTATGTTGAGAAGATTAAGCCTTGCTTGAGTGCTAATATTGATAATAAAGATGAGAATACTCAATAGTCCAGAGGGCCAAACTCCTACTTATTCTATGAAATTACTTGACCCCAATGATAAAAGAAGGGAAGATTTTATAATTTTTTGGGATCAATTTATACATGCTAATGAATCTTTCTGGCAAATTCTTTCCTATGATTTGCCACCAGATATAAGCATGCTTGTTATTGGTTTTAATATAATTACATCTTTGGAAGCCAAGGCTCTTACTGAAGGGAGTCTTATTGATTTTATTGGATGTGAAAATTATCTTTACTTATCTTATTATAAACATCTCACATCTTTAACTTTGATAAGTAACATAGAATGCTTAAATTCTTTTCATGGGTTTAAGTATTTTGATTCTAGCCCTATACTTGGCGTTGGAAAAGGTATTGCTTTGGATTTGTTAAATTCTTTACAGGGACCTCACTTGGAAGACTTCTATGGTGCTTACTCCATATCCCACATTTTGGTACCTCCACAAATTGACCCCAAGCCACCACCCCAAACTGCTAGAGAGGGTTATAAAGAGAAGATCTACTTGAGAAAAAGCATGTTTCTCATCATAGATGAGAATTTCAACTTCAAGACATTGAAGGGGCATAAATGCACCATGTTGTCTCTTTCCTTTCCTTATCTATTTTTGATATATTTTGAGCCTTATTGTTTAGGATAAGTGTGGGGGAAGAGACAATTTCAGTAGAAAAAATAGTAGTATTTTAGTAATTTAGCTTTTCATAAGTAATTAGGAATTAGTTTCAGCAATTTTAACTAGTTCTTTTTGTTTTGTTCCATAGACTCCCTAACACACACACACACACAACACACACACACACACACACACACACACACACACATATCCTTCAGCCACTAAATTTCTCTTGCCATATTTTAGCTTTGTATTGAAGACAATGCAAGATTTAAATGTGGGGGAGAGATTGATGAATTAAATGTTGATTTTCTAAAAATATGCCCTTTTTTTTTCAAATTACCTCATAATTAAGCTAATGCACTACTTGTTTTTATAAATAAAATAAAATAGATAATTTATTATACTTTATGCAACTAAGAAATCCTACATATTCATTATTAACTGTAATAATTTGTTTAATTATTATTCTTAAAGTCAGTGATTGAAGTAGGTGAATTAATGTCTTGTGATTAATATGCTATTCAGTTTATTAATGTGAATTACTTCATGAGATAAACCCTTGTTGGAAGGTATTTTGAGCCTAATTTTTTTCTTTCTTGTGTGTTTTTCACTTGTTTTAATTCTTTTTATAGCTGCTTAATTCATGTGTAATTCTTTAAAATGATTGAGGCATTTATATTCTAAACCCTTTTATCCCAAACACAAACCAAATTTATATTTTATCCATAGTTATCCCTTTTGAGCCCAACGCTTTTCTTAAATTTTATCTTTTAGTAAGTCTATATGTGTGTATATAACTCATTCTCGTGACATCTTTTTCTGCAAGTCATTAAAGTGCATTATTTTTTTTTTTAAATGTTGCTATTACTCTTACATGTTATGGGGTGCAAAAAAATGGGGAAAAGAAAAAAAACATAGAGAAAGAGCAAGAAAAGGAAAGGAAAAATATAATGCTCCCAAAAAAAAAAGAAAAAAAATTGGGAAAATTACACTGAGGTCCCATAGAAGACAATTAATTCAGAAAAAGTCCCTGAAAATCCCGAAATGATTCCCAAGTCCCCAGGGACCTGTGTGTAATAAATTGTAATTGTGAAATTACCTCTTTACCCCCATTAATTTGAACCTAATGCAATTTATTTACAACCTCAACAGTGGCTGTTGACAACGCGAGGAGAAGTGATTGACAACCTCGGCAATGCCCCTAGCATCCCACAGTGTGAGTTGTTAGGGGCACTGCTGAGGTTGTCAACCACTTCTTCTCGGGTTGTCAACAACTACCGTTGAGGTTGTAAATGAATTGCTGCAATAAAACTAATGGGGGTAAGTAAGTAATTTCAGAATTACAATTTATTACACACAGGTCCCTGGGGACTTGGGAATCATTTCAGGATTTTCAGGGACTTTTTCTAAATTAATTGTCTTCTGTGGGACCTAAGTGTAATTTTTCCAAAAAAATGAGCCAAAAAAAACCCAAAAAAAGGAAGAAAATACCCCTTTATTTCTTATAATTAGCAACATATTCATCTTCTATGCACTATACATATAAAATAAAGATGTCTTCTATTTTCTTTTGCACGCATAGTACTTATTGTTCATCATCTTTCATTCCATTTGACCTCTTTCCAACATTACAAGCCATAAAGATCTCTTGATTTCTGATTGCACATGTAACTAGCGGTGTTAAATTAGAATAATTACAAGCTTATGGTAGGGTGGCTAAACAAGTGAACCAAGTGAAACAAATACCCCTATAGGAGAGATGAGTGATACAGATATATCCTGAGTGTTCTCTCATGCTTTATTCCCATTAATTTAACTGAATATCAATTTAATCTATTTGCATTAATTTTCCCTGTGACTATTACTAATCTCAGGGATATAATCGATCAAATTATTACTTTTGTGCTCCAATATTGTTGGACTTTTTATTTGCTTAATTGATTTGAATGATTTCATATTTTATTGTTTTGCTCAAGAGTGCAAATGTCTAAGTGTGGGGGAATTTGATATATCTCTATTTTATAGTATATTTTTATATATAATTAAGGGATTTTATAATATTTAAATGGTTTAAAATGCAGAAGATATTCATATTTTAAATTAAAGAAATTATATAAATTAATTGCTTAAAATTGTATTTTTTATTATATTTTTTATAATTTCCCTTTTCAAAGGTATTTTTACTTTGATTTCAGGTTTTATTAGATATCATTTAAATTCAAAAGTCCTTTAACTTTGGTTGCCATGAAATTCACACCAAATCAAGAATTCAAATTTAAAATTCTATCAAGATTACAAGATAAAAGAAGATAAAAGATAAAGCTAGAAGACTCAATGTAACGTACAAAAAAAAAACACCACCCCACCTTTTTCCACCGATAGTGGAAAAAGGAGGGGGGTTATTAATGAACATAGAAGGGGAAAAAAAAAAAGAGAGGGGCGGCTGAAGAAAATGGGATGAGAGGTAGTAAGTGTAAGTTGAAAAGAAGGAAGGAGTATTAAATAGAGGAAGGAAAAGAAGGAAAGGAACGGATGAGGGAAGACTTTTTGGAAAAACAATAAATGAACAAAGAAAACAGGAGGAGGGATAGTTGGAAGTTGGAGAAGTGAGTTTAAAAGAGAAGGAGGGGAGACGGAAGAGGAAGAGAGAACGAAGGGAGAAAAGAGTGAGAAGCGGAGAGGAAAAGAGAGAGAAAGCTAAATTGCAGAGTACCTGACGGTTTTGGAGATCATTTAGGTACACAAAACTACTTCTTGTTATAATATTTTCTTTATGAATATTTCCTATATATTTATAGCTTTATATTATTGGTATCATTATAATGTTTAGAGAAAATTTTACTGTGTGGGTATAGAGTAAATACGGAGTTTTGAAAATATATGACTGTAGAAATTTAAAGATACATTATTAAGGAATTTTAATCGGTTTATTTTTTTGAATGATTATTTTGAGAATTTTAAACTAAGATTTTAGTTGAAAAGTTTGTTATTTAGACTTGTAATATATTTTTACCGATTAAATTTGAGTTAAATAATTTATTTGAGTTATTTAATATATTATTGAGGTTTTAATCGGTTTAAATACTGAATAAATTAAATATATATTTTTGAAATAATTTTTGAAGGCTTGAAAAATTATAAATTGAGAATTTTGTGAAATTAGATAAAGCTATAGTTTGTTTATAATTTAAAAAGAAGTTGTTTGGTTTGAGGAAAAATTTTAAATGAGATTATAATAAATAATTGAGAATTTTAATATAAAATATTTAGATTTTGGGTAATAAAAAAATATATATACACTTTTGTTAAATTTAATTAGCCTTATATGTAAATTTTTTTTCAAAATAATATTTATTATAAATGCCTAGATTTGGGAGAGTTAATATATTTATGTAATTTTGGTTTAGAGGGTAGTCTTAGAATTTTAGAGTAGCTTTGGAGTAGTTCCGAGTTTATATTAATAAATATTTATGTGCAATTTTGTAGACATGAAAATTTTGAAGTAATCTTTGTGTGAATATTTGTAAGCTTAAGAGTACCAAGTAACTCTGAAAATTCTTTCTTGTACATGTGAATTGTGTATGATTGTATTATGAATTTACTATATTTTTATATATTGAAATATAATATTGTGATTTTTCAAATAAATGTTTTGGAATGTTATTTGATTTTGTTAAGATTTATTGCTATTAATTATGATTAATATTTAAATATATTGATGGCTATGGAATTGTCATGAGTTGTTATTAAGTGGTATATAAGTTTTATTGCTATCTTATTTTTAATATATTGCGGACGTATTTATGATGTAATATTATTGGCATCTGACATGCATTGTTGGGCTAAGGATAGAAGGAGATTGTATGGATATAAAATTACCACGTGATATGTCATCACTCGGTGCACAGTGGATGACATTTGTCAGGGCCCCTTCTTCCATGTTTTCCTTTGGCCGGGAATTCATTGGAGCTGTGGGACATGTGACACCTCCCTATTTACAAAGGAGGGGAGCCATAGTCCGAGCTTGAGTTTTATATCTTTGGCCGGATATATCTCTCGTATCGGTGAGCTTGGAATAATTCAGTAAAATGGATTAGTTCCTATCAGAATATGTGTTAGCCTATGGCTCTAGTCAGCGGTATAAGGGTGAACGGTGATATAAGGGAGGCGGCATATTGCATTATTTTTTAATATATTGAAAAGAGAAAAATGAAATTGAATTGAGTATATCAAATCCGTGATTTTTAATATATGCATATATAGACAGGTAAACAGATTTTTGATTTATCATATATGGTTTGCTTGTATAGGTTAGAATTTCAGTAGTTATTGAGACGTTTGATCTCACTCCCCTATATTAACAATTTTTCAGGCGAAGGATCTAGTAGGAATCAAGGGAAGGCACCAATGGAGTGAGCCGTGAAGGCTTTTGTGCTCCTCAAGTACATGCTATATTATATTTTTATTTGCCATGACTATAAGACTTTAATAGTTTATGTTGTTAAATTATGTTAGAAATGTTTTGAAATTGACTTGTTGCAGTATTAGAAATATGTATGGACTTTTAAATTAAATATTTTATTACGTATACTGATATAATTACGTGAGGTGTTACACTCAAGGGTTTCCTCATCTAACTAGGACAGGTTCAAGAGCTATAAAAGAGCTATAAAAGGAGATCAAAGGAGTCTTGGAGAAGCAACGAAGCCATCTACACTACACAAGCACAAGCATATACTTGGCTTCCTTTTGTCTAATTATTTCACTGTCTTTTTATTATTTTCTTTTTATCATTATGGTGTCATCTAGCCATATGTGTGGTTAGTCCTCTTTATTCTTGAGGACAAGATGACGTGGCTTGAGTTTCTGTTTTTATTAGGAAGTTTGCTAGTTTTTATATTTCAATCCACTAGTACATTGCGTTTATGAATTTCTTAGGTTAGGATTTTGATTTCTTTTGTGGACTGATATTTGATTTGTGTTCAGTTGAACAATTATGTTTTGAAGTTTTGAATGAATATATTTTCAGTTTCCTCATGATTCTATGAGCATTTATCTTTATAGATTTTTATTTTGATTTGCACAAGTAGTTCATGCTCTAAGGTTTTCGATAGATAACTCTCTTTAAAAACAAGATATAGTTGTTTAATTAAATTCACAAGCTAAGTAGTTTTTAAATGATTAATTGAAAGGTGATTATATGCTAGCTCTCTAGGTATAATTATTAATTAATTAATCATGACTTAGATGTTATCTATAGTTTTTCCTTTTGACTTAATAATTGTTTTTATACAAACTCCTCATCCTTTTGAACTGTGATAGCCACTTATCAACGTCCTCAGAAAGTACACCATTTTGATAAAGTCGTCATTCCTTTCGCTTCTTTTTATTTATTGTTATTTTTTTATTTTTGTCAATTTATTTTTTTAAACAAATCAATCAATTTTCTTTCTTACTCCTTCCGTCTCTACATCACATTTTTCTTAATTAAAAAGATTTTCAAAATTTTAACAAAGCTCCTCATAAATAGAAACGACTTAGGTTGACTTCTATACTATAGAGAGTCAATTATACAAACCTCCTAAAAGCTTTGTCAAAATTACACATACCTTCTCTTTATTTTTGAAATATATACAAACTTCAGAAAAGAGATAACCTATCATCTCAGAAGACCTTGACATGGAAATTTCAATCGAAATAAATTAGATATGATTGGAATGCCCAACACTTTGAACTACTTAAAAGAATCCACATCAAGGGCAGAAATCTGATAATGACAACTAAACTGAGCCAGTTATACAAAAATGATAAGATATCAGCGGGACGAAACCTTATTACTCAATACATGTCCTTCTAACAAACCAAATTTTAAGAAGAACTTCTTCTTATTACAGTCAAGCATTTCACTCAAGCTACAATTTAAGTTCCTCTGCTTTAAAAATTTGTGCCGCAACTCAATTTCTCTCTTCAGACCATGACGAAAGAAGCCAGGATAATCAACAACTTCATGGATTTGTTTCCCCATCACATCTACAAGAAACCTTATCTTGGGTTCTAGAGAATTTTGAATGCTCTTGATAAGGATTGGAGGAAATCCAACTACCAAAGCAACTATCTGTCTGTCTTGGAATCCACATCTCTTTAAATAGGCATAATTGGGCTCCAAAACCTTGTTCACATCTCTACTCAAGACTTCTGGGAAGGTCACAGCTACCACTTGGAGTTCGAAGTCAGTCAGACCTATTAACTTCAGAAACTGAGTAGTGGGGCGGAGTCTTTTATCAACGCTGTATCCCATAATATACGGGTTCCTCACTAAAATTTTTCCAATCATTCCATCTTTATTAAGACCAAGGCTAGCAAGGAAGTCCACAATTTCTGTGAGCTTTGTTTCAATGCTGTAGCTGATAAGCCTGGGATTGAGCAGTATTATTTTTCCAAGTCGCTTTTCAGGGATGCCCAATGCTTGAAAGAAAGCCAACAGAGGGCAAAGCTTCTCTTCCACACTATGTGAGAGTAAATGAGGGAACTTGGCTATGGCACAAGCAACTTCATTGGGTTTTGTTCCCAGCGTCTTGAGGCATTCAACCATGGGAACTATCTTCTCATTAAGGCCAAGCGTAAGAATCTTGGGACATTTTGAAACAATATATGGGAGTTTCCTCTCTTGAATGCCAATGCTTGTCAAATAGGCCCAATTCTCAGATGCTCTTTCTTCATGCACAACCTCAAGGCGCTTGCACTTCCTGAACATTCCTTGTATGCTTTTATCATCAAATCCTTTATCCTTAAAAAACCACATCATGCCACCGCCACTAAAGGTGCTAGAGATTTCCATGTTATTCTGTAAATTTGAAAAAGGATTTTCAGCATAATAGATGAGCAAATATCAGGAAAACCAAAAAAAAAAAAAAAAATTCAGAAGAACATTTGTTGGGAAAACCTGTATTCCTCTAAGACTAATAGAAAGAAGATGAAAATAAACATGTTTTGACCGTGGAAAGCCATAAACCTCAACCTGAAACTCCACCACTAATAGGAATCCACAGTTATTTCGGGGGTTTATTCACCAGACGTAGAGTTACAACAACTGCCCTTTATAATTCATTTTACATCAATTTCATATTGCAGAGATTCTATCTTCATAAATTCCCGCATTAATATAGATGAAAAATTGAAATCGAAACCATGTAAAAATGTACATTCTTGTCGCTAACTGAAATGAAACAAGTCTTTTCTACTCAGCAGTAACAATGAGGTCCACGTGAAATGAAGCTAAGGCCGACAACTGCCCTTTATCATTGATTTTATATCAAGTCCATGATGAACAGATTCTATCTATATAAATTCCAACATTAATAAAGATGGGAAATTGAAATTGAAACCATGTAAAAATGCACATTCTTGTTGCTAACTGAAATAAAAAAGTATTTTCTACTCAGCAGTAACAATGAAGTCCACGTAAAATGAAGCTAAGGCCAACAACACACTTTTTAAGAAAACAAAAAATCAGTTTTACAGAAACGGGTATGACACTCACCAATGGAGAAAATTCAAAACTTCTGAGTTCTCAGACAAAGAAAAAGCATGTGTTTGCGTGCTCAGCTGCGGTTGAAGCTCTGCCACGCCACCTAACACAAAGTCCTCCAAAGAGTTCTTGACCAGTTTTATCAACCTCACAAGCGAAATCGAGTCCGACAATGCTTGAAAACTTCAAACCCGAAGGATCGACAAAGGAAATCGAACTACGACTTAGCAATTCGCTATCCTTGATGCAAATCCATGTGAAAAGAGCTGAAGATAATAAAAAACCAAAAGGCAAATTTTCTCAGTGACAGAGATAGAAGAGGTGAAAGCGAGGAAATGGAGAGCTGTGGCAGAAGAATTAGAACACGGCAGTGTCTCTCCCTACACTCTGAAGTGAGAGAGGATGAGGCGAGTGGATTGAGATGGGGTGTAGTGCTTCGCCGTAGCGTTCGGTCTTTCTCGTCTTCACTTTCAGACCCCTTCTCCTCATCTTCAACCAAACGGCGACGTTTTCCTGCAGTAATCTGCGTAACCAATATTATCATTTTATGTACAATATTTAAGGTATAATTTTAATAATTAAGTTTTATCTGGAAAAACATTTGACACCAATAAGCTGTAAAGAATGCTGAATTAGACGTAATTTTTTAAAAGGTGGGGCAATTGTTCTTTTTTTTTTTTTTTATCATAAGTATAAACTAACAAGATGCGAACAAGATGCGAAGGATACAGTAGGAAACCTAGCACACAAGCACCTAATATCCTGTACAATGACCTTGCATTTCGGATGATATGAAGTCTGTCCGTTCAACAGTCTTACCATGCTTGGTCTATACAGGAGTGTTTGGATAAGAACAAAATTATGGTTTCAGAAGTGCTTTTACGGCATACAAAGTAAATATGTGGAGGAGTTTGCCTCGATTTATAAAAAAGTGCTTTTGAAAAGTGATTCTGGAGTTACCCAAACACTCAATATTATTGATAGATTATAGGCATAAGGAGCCAGTACGAGAGACTGATGGCATACAGAGTAGAGCCTCTTGTGCAAGTCTTACACTTGGGAACCATACTAACTTTAGACCAAAGTAGACTTTTCTGAAAGAAAATTTGAACCCAAACTTCATGAACAGTACGTCCAAATTGTTTTAACCTACCCAACCTTAGCAACAAAACCCAACCATGATGAAAACCAGAAGGGACTGAGACCATGTTCGTTTCCTTTGTTTCATTTAGCCTCATACTATGAGCTTGAATAATGTTGCTCTGATACCTCGGCCATCTAACATGATTTAAAACTTGGTCTAGGTAGCATGATCTATTCTTAAATACCTTTAGATTTCTAAAATACCAAAGACTATACAAAACAGTGCACATAAGAACCTGAGATTGAAGAGGCAAATCCATTAAAACTTGATATAACCATCCCCTCAAGTTAGTAAAATCATGCCTAGAAGTTTGGAAGCTCAAAGGAGATCCAAACCAGATAACCCTTGGCTATTGACATTTGAAAAAAATATGCTCAATATTTTCTACTTCTCCACAAAAAACACACTTCGAATCAATGCCCACATTTCATTGGACGAGTAACCATTTAATTAGCAATGCTTATGACCAAAACTTCCAGCAAAATAACTTTATCCTAGGAAGGAGAGGCAATTTGTTCAACAATGTCTTGAGAGCCCCGTTAAAACAAATAGAGGAGGGACCATTATGTAAACTTAACTTATAACCGTCAGCCATAGTATACCTACCCTCTGTATTACCAAGCCAAACCAAAACATCTGGTTGATCACAAGTAGATACCAAAGTAGAGGAAATCTGATGAGATACTTCAGGAGAATATGGTAACATTAATAAGGAAAAATCCCAAGAACCATTTTGTAGAATAAGATATTCCACAGTTGATAGGGAGACTGGAGAGATCATCTGCATTGGCCACCATAGGCGACTAAACAAGCTAATTGACTTCCCATTGCCAACCTGCCATTATAATCTATTGTGACAAAATGCACTGTAGTTTTCATTCCTTTCCAAATAGGGGACTCTAGAGCACGGTTAATAATAATACCATCATCTAAAACAGAAACATACTTTGGTTTAACTACTTGTGCTACTAAAGAATTTCTTGAAATCTCAAATAGTCTACCCACCATTTTGGCCAGTAAAGCTTGATTAAATGGTTCGATCTTTCGAATTCCAAGCCCACCTTCCTTGTTTAGGGAACAAATCCTTTCCCATGATATCATAAGCATCTTTTTACTATTGGCCCCTACACCCCAAAAAAAATCTGCAAATTTCATATCAAGCTTGTGACAAACTGATTTTGGCAGCTTATATGCAGACAACAAATAAATAAGGGATGAAGACAAAACAGATTTAATTAAAATAATTTGAGCTGCTTGAGAGAGTGAAGCTGCCTTCCATGCTTGAAGTTTTTTGTCTATTCTGTCAAAAATCTCTTTCCATAGATGCTTTCTATCATGACCAAGATCAATATAAACTCTCAGGTGCTTACCAATAGAAGAACGGAATATCATTCCAAGCACCTTAGATAATCTATCTTTCATATTGTAAGAAGCATTAGGACTAAACATTAAACAAGACTTTCTCATATTTATTTTCTGACTTGCAATTATCTGCTAATGTTGTAGTACTTGAGCAACCCTTTGAAAAGAAGCCTCTTCAGCTGGTACGAATAATATAGTATCATCCGCATACATCACATGGGTTAGAGGTAGAGAACCTTTACAAATAGTCAACCCCTTCCATAATCCTTGACTCTCTTCCATAGAGATCATAGCTAAAAGTACATTGGCCCCCAGAATGAACAAATATGGTGAAAGTGGATCACCTTGACGCAGCCCACAAGAAGGCACAAAAGAGGTAGACAAAGAACCATTAACCAAGACTCGATAAGTCATTAAAAAGATACAACACATCAACATTTTATTCCAGATTGAAGGGAAACCCATGTGCATTAACAAAGCATGAATGAAATTCCACAACATACTATCATATGCTTTCTAAATATCAAGTTAGTACACCAACCCTTTTATTTCTTCCCAAAGATTTAAGTTTAGCAACAGCTTCTAAAACCACCAAAATATTATCACTTATAAGTCTACCCTTAATAAAAGCATTTTGTACAACACACTACACAAACTAATTGGACAAAAATCCTCTAAGGATTGGGGTGAATTTGTTTTTAGAATTAAAGCAATATAAGTTGTTCCCAAAGCCCGAGGAAAGGAACCAGTCTGGAAAAAACTCCTAACCAGATTCCTTACATCCCTTCCAATCTCACCCCAAAAACCTTGGAAAAATCTAGCATTGAAACCATCAAAACCAGGAGCTTCATCTAAATTCATTTGTCGAATAGCTAGGTCAATTTCTTCATATGAAATCTGTTGCATCAACAAAAACTTGTGTAACAATGTTATTTGTGGGATGGGTAGGTTGCCCAAACAAGACAGGATTTCTTCCTTTGACAATTTCCCCTTACACGAAGAAATTCTTTTAAAATATGAAATTGTCAATCTTTTAATCTCATCAACCCCCTCAATCCATTCACCGTCCTCAGTCTTTAATTTTGTAAATGTGAAATAGGAACGCCTCCTTTTAACCAAATTATGGAAAAAATTAGTGTTTCTATCTCCCTTAATCACCCAATTTATTCTAGCCTTTTGTGCCCATAAGAGTTCTTCACACTCATACCAGAAGTTCAAATCAGCACGCAACTTGGAAATCCAAAAGCTAAAATCATTTACACCCAACCCTGACTATAAATTATTAAACATTTGTTCCAAACAATAAATTTTATGAGAAAATTTGACCACTTTTAATCTATTCCATCTTATTAACTCTTCTTTGAGACATTCAAGTCAGAAAATTACTTGATGAGCTTCTAGTGGGGACACAATAGAATCCCAAACTTTACGCACAATTTCCCCACATTCTTTAAATTGGAGCAAAAAATTTTCAAATCTAAAAGGACGTTTGCATCTTGATTAGGGTAAATAAGAGTCAAATAAAAGTGGTGAATGATCAGAAGCAGTGATTGGTAAAACTTGAGCAGTCGATTGGGGAAAGAACTCAAACCATAATTTATTGCATAAAGCTTTGTCTAGTTTTTCCCATACCACATTTTCTCCCTTACGATTGTTAAACCAAGTGAAATGTGGACCTTGCATGGGGACTTCAATTAGTTGGGTAAAATCAAATTCTGAAAATCAGTAGCTCTATGAATCTCCATGTTTTTGCTTAATTTCTCAAAACTATATAATACTTGATTAAAATGTCCAATTAAAAGCCACAGGGCATTAATCAATCTATTTTGAGTGCGAATCCAGTCCCACAATTTATGTCTATTACGGATAGAAGGAAAGCCATACCCGTAACATAGACTAAGCCATCATTATTTATATTAACAGAAACTGAACCCAATTCGATGAGCAATCCAAAACAGAGACCACACAGTTTGATACTACCCCCATAACTAGATCTCCCAACAGGTTCATGTCCAACTACATATACATAACCAAAAGAGTTAAGAAGATTGCTCACCTTACTGAGGGTCTGCAAAGTTTTAAACAAAAGGATAAAAGATGGGTTATGATTTGTGAGGAGGCATTTTAAATGCTGAACTGTCATAGGCCGCCCCAAAATCCTCATGGCTTCTCTGGAGGCTCTTTTAGGCTACCCTCGTTTGGAAGAATCTTTGAGGATGAACCACCAGTATCAGCATCATGTATCACAGCAAGTGCCTTGCCTCTCATAATCCTAGCATCAATAGCATCAGATATCAGTCGTTTCTAAGCATAGACTTGAGGAGTAGGAACTCCATCTTTATGTGAGGCAAGTGTATTAAGAAAAAGACTATCAATCCCTTCCAGATTAGTTGCCTCTCCAACCGAACTAGTAAGCCAGGATCGAGAGCCCACTTTATTTTCCAGAGCAAAAGTTAGAGACTGATCCACAGTAGTCGGATCTGGAGCATAGAGACTAAAACGTGATGCAAAAAGACCCATCTCACTTAAACAAGAGTTAACTCTTGGTTTCATGTTATGGTGTAGGTCCAACTCTGTATTTTCTAAGCAAGTTTCCTCAACTAAGCCCAAACGTGTCACCACTTGCTCTAAACAACGCTTTTTTGAACTTGCACTAATGATAGCAGGAGTGGGGTCCATAGAAACTAAAGGTTAAAAAGCACTTAGATCCCTACCCAAACCTGACTCGTGATTAAAGTTTTGTGACACCTAATGTACCTCAGAAAAGTAGCAACCTCATTAATACTGCCTTGAAGATTATTATTATTATTTAATCCATCTCCCCTTTTTCATGGATGTTAACTATTTCGTATCAAGTTACTTTTTATCTACTGGGTCTCATATTTATCCATATGTCATTTCTTTTTTTTCTTCTTATTTCTCTTATTTCTCTATACTTTTCCTTCCTATCAAAATACTTTGGAGACTCTTGAAAAACCTTCTCCCTCCCTCTTTATTCCTCACCATTGCCAATCGACATTCTCAGATGAAAAAAATTTCAGATTCACATCCATACATTCAAAATACTGAAAAAACAGGGAAGCCCTGTAGGGCTCAAGCCTAAACAGGCTGCTCGTTTAAGCCAGAGTCTAAAAAATAGGTGAATTTCTTAGGCTTGGACCATGAGGTGATAGGTTTAGGGCCACTCCACAGGCTTTTGGCCTGTTTAATTACAAATGTAATTTTTTTAATGTTTATTGCATATTTTATTGAAATAATAAAAATAAAACAATAAAATTACTACTAAAAGATATAAGGGAAAATACAACTTTTGGTCCCTCAAATTTAGGCCCGTTTAGGTTTTGGTCCTTGAAATTTAAGATTGGAGGTATTGGTCCTGGAATTTACTCCGTTACAAAACGTTAGTCCCTGGGAGTTATGTGCCGTTACAATTTGCTGAGGTGACACAAACGGTATCAGCTATGATGATTTGGCTTCTGACTTGGCAACATGAGCTGATTAAGTGGCATGGGAGCTGCATATCTGATGTGGAGAATTAAAAAAAAAAAAAAGAAAGAAGGCACCTATTTAAAGAAAAAGATAGAGGACCCACATCAGATACTTAGGGGGAACAGAGGAAAACGACGGTGGTGTCGATTAGGGCATAAATGATGGAACAAAGCGATCTGGCAAGGGGCTGGTAGGTAAAGGGAGAATGAGTTCTAGCGAAGCTATAGTGGTAGAAGGAAAGAGGAGATCCAGCAAAAGTGTAGTGGGTTAAGGAAAGTTGGGAGAAGAGAAGTGGAAAGCTTTGCGAGGGGTAGAGAAGCTCAATCGAAGGAACATAACTGAGACGTAGCTGGAGCTGGATGAAATCAGTTTTTAGCGCATCTCTTCTTTAACCTATCATCAACCTTCAAGGTTTCTTTGGCTATAGTGTTCTTTAATGGCTTCTAGTAGAAGTTCAGCTTCACACACTATCGGCAGAAGATTGGGCTTAATAGGTATCCAAAGATGCAAATGTAGAGATGAGGTTATAGTGCTGACTTCATGGACAGAGCAAAATTATGATAGAAGATTTGTTAAATACCCAAATTTCAAGGTTAGTGAATGATAATGTTGTTTACCAATCTGATTGTGTTTCTCAGTTTACGGTTTTGTGTTCTGTTGATTTAGTGCTTTTGGCTACTGAGTTCTGTTGAATTTTTTCCCCATTTAGGAGACATGAACATGTAAATACTTTGATTGGATTGATGAACCAGTTGAAAATCCAATGTTAGCTGAGATAAAGAAGTTGAAGGAAGAGAGTGTTATATGCTATGGCTGTTGTGACTATATTGTTGCTGTGTAAAATGATGATGAACCTATAATGGAGAAAAGATTGATCTGCTAAAACATCACAAACGTGATCCACTGCTCCTGACTGAGCACATACAGCTAGAGTGCTTTGACTACAACACGATCTGGCTTCGATTTGTACTGCATATAACATAGTCTGGCTTGAGGTTGCTATGCAAAATGCTATAAATATATATTGTTACCAACATGATGATGTAAAATTTATGTTTTGATCAGCTATTGTTACAATCGACTGATAATTTCAATGACTGTTAAAATTTTTTGTTGTTAGCAATTATCTAGGTTGCTCAAACTAATAAAGTACATAGCAAAATTACAAAATATATTCTTCAATCATTTATTTAATATGAATGAACAAAGGGAATTTGCCAGAGTTTTATGCAATTCCCAGAAGCAACAAATATGAATGAAGGAAGGGAATCTGCCAGAGTTGCAATTCCAATATAATGAATTTACAAAATACAGAACATTGTATTCTTTCCCACAAAATACATAAGTAAGAAGGTATTATATCCAAAATATTATCAACACCAAAGCCAAGTTTGTCCGTCCACTTGGCTAGGAGTCACAAAATGTACAAGTTTGTCCATCTATATGGACCCTTCAAGAAATACCCATCCAACCTAATAATAGGTCTACATCTTGCTAGAAAACCTCGCTTAACAGCACCTATGCACTCATATATTCTCTTAAATACGGGAGGACGGTCTAAGTAAGGTTAATCAGTAACTAAAGCAAATGTTGTCCCTGAGTTACATTTCCTCACTTTATTGCAATAATCTCTCAATGATATTGCTCCTTATAATCACCATCAATCATATCCTTCACCCTTCTCCTTGGCTTAGAGGCCTTCCGACAGAAATATCAACCATGTAGTGTTCTCTTAGTAATCCAATTACATCGGCTAGCTTAATATTTTTGTTTCTTTTCATTATGTGCACTATCTTCTTAGCCACCTACTTGTAGTTGGCATTCTTTCCCTTTAATGACACGCCACATGTATGCTTAGAATGAAGTGTCTTCAACCGATATGTCAATTCACCACTTACTTGGCTCACAAACATTAACCAATTACATTCCTCTTGTGCACATTTCACCTGGCACCCAACCTTATCAATCTTCATAAATTTTACTTCATACCCGTGGAGCAATTCGTACTCTCTAACTGTATCCTTAAACTGACCAATTGAAGTAAACTCCATCCCTAACACAAATTTACACTCTTTGCACATCTCTGCTAGATTATATTTGAGCTTATTCACTATCCCTGCTGTCTCACCCTCTTCCTCACTTGATCTTTCACTTACATCAATTTCCCCAGACTCATGATCTGATAATAGGCCTAATATATCCTCCTCTCTTACCTCAAACACATTATTCTATCCTCCTTCCTCAGCTGCCACTCTCATAAACTAAGAACTACCAACAACTTCTTCTAACATATCACTTACTCCCACATCTATATACTGTGAAAAATAATCATCACCAATTTGCTCTTCTTTACTATTCTTAAATTCTGAGAAAGCAGATTCGGAGTCATTCTGTCTCTCTTCCTCTTCCTCCCTATCACTTTCACTTCTATCATTGTTATCTTCTTCCTCATTACTGTCACTACTCTCATTCCTCTCCTCATCGGGATCAATATTTAACTTGTGATAGCAAAATATTGAACTAAAATAGAACATAAAGCAAAGTAAGTTAACATATAAACAATCAAAATAGTACCACAATTCAAGCAAAAACAGAGCACAATGCTATAGAAGTAATAAAAAACATAGCATACTCACAACAAGAACAATCCGGATGCTCAAACCGATAGATCAGTGCTCTGTAATAAAATGAAATCAAATGAGCGCCCTCTTGCTGCCAACAACTTCCAGAAAAAATTGAAAACAGTGCATGCACGAAGACATAATACTAAAAATAATCAAAGACTAAAGCAATTAAATGGGTTAAAATCTAACAAAAAACGACAAAAATAATAAACGACTATACCGCTAACTAAAGCAAACAACTATAAATTAAACATGCAATTGATGGATCAATCACTATTCCCACCCTTCCACTTCCCCAGCCAACTCCTTACTTTTCTCAAACACGTGTTAATCAACTATATACAAAACACACATTACTTTTTCAACTTTCAATGAACGATTGAAGAAGCAAATGGTGGGTTCAATTTTCTCGCACCACTGTTATCAGAAATGCTGCTATTCCATGAAGGCCACGTTACTCTTCACAGACAGGTGTGGGTCCTCTTTGACTTAGCGCCTTTCCTGTTGCTTTCTTCTATTCCACATGCACTGTCGTTTTCCTCTGTTCCCCCACAAGTGTCTGATGTGGGTCCTCTATCTTTTTTTAAATAGGGTCCTCTATCTTTTTTTTTAAACAAGCACCTTCTTTCTTTGTTTTTTTTATTTTATTTTCCACATCAGATATGTAGCTCCCATGCTATTTAATCAGCTTATGTTGGCAAGTTAGAAGCCAAATCATCATAGTTGACACCATTTGTGCCACCTCAGCAAATTGTAATAGCATATGACTCCCAGGGACTAATGTAACATCCCAAATTTTGGCTCATAGATACAAGTAATAGCACAAGGAAAGGATGATTACTATGTCTAATGCAACGAAAGTCTCGGAGATCCCTCGGAAGGAAAAAGGGATTTTTCAAAGGTAAACGTGTAAAACAATAGTGTTCGGGGACTAAAGAATGACGAACTGGAAACAACTAAGAGCCAGAGGTTAAGCTAGAAACTTGTAAGAGATAGCTCCGAAGGTTAGGCCTAAGGAGGGACCAACATGCAAAGAAAAGATTCCTAGGCCAAGTAGGGACCTAATTGTAAATAATAAAAGTTCTGGTTGGCCAATGCTCAAAGTTAGCAAACCCAAATGACTTAGAAAAATTCCAGAAAAATGGGAATAGGATCCCAGAGCCGATATAAGGCTAGAAATGATGGAAATGCCCTGAAGTCATTCCAGGGTTTTGAGCAATTTGAGATAGTAACTTAAATTGAATTATTTAAGCTATGAGACGGCCTCAATTAATCAGGAAAAACTGCGAAACAGTAGTTGAGGAATTTACACAGATTGTAAAATTAATTCTGTCCCCAGAAACTGACGAGGTTAGCTTTAATTAAATTTAAAGCCTATTTATACACTATCCGAAGAAAGTCAAAATAGCTGTCTACAGTTTGACTTTTGACCTTAGAAAAATTAGAGGAATTCCCTGTAATGAAAGGGAAAGAATGAAACCCAGATACAGATCAATGGAATTACGAGCCGATAGAAAGAATTCATAGAAGGTAACCCTGATTAAGTATTATTTAATAATATTTCTGGGAAAAGGAGAAAGAAAATATCTAAAGACTATCATGACGGCATTGAGTCAGCATGCTGAGTCAGCAAATGCAATCATGACACCGACGAGTCAGCATGCTGAGTCACCAGATGCAATCATGACACCGACGAGTCAGCATGCTGAGTCACCAGATGCAATCATGACACCGACGAGTCAGCATGCTGAGATGCAATCATGACACCGACGAGTCAGCATGCTGAGTCACCACATGCAATCATGACACTGCTGAGTTAGCATGCTGAGTTGCCAAATGCAATCATGACACCTACGAGTCATCATGCTGAGTCAACAGAAGATATTTATGGACAGCATAAAAATCAGAACGCAGTACGGGAATATTTTAGACAGTCCTTTGTCTACCCGTTATAGTGAAATCTCTACTGCGTTACTCAGTAAGGTTAAGTAGCCTGTCAATAGAGCTAATTATTTTTATCTATGCTCCTCTAAGATGACGCCATATATATACTTAATTAAGATGAAAAATGGTACTAGAACATGTCCCAGTGGTACCAGGTCAGTTAGGACTTAGAAAAGTACCCGATATGGTGCAGAATGGCAAAATAGGTAGAGGAATGCCTAAGGGCTATATTTTGCACGAATTTTATATTAATTTCCTCCCTACTTTAATGCCAAAATGATGAAGAAATATGAAAGTGACAAGTGTACGGTGGGAAAAGAAGGTATTATGTGTACGGTTGGATGCAAAACACGTGTACGGTCGAATGCAAGACACGTGTGCGGTTGGATTAAAGACATATGGCTTGATGATGTAAGCATGATGTCATCAAGATGAGTTAAGCATGATGTCATAGGACACGTGTCATCACAAGATAAAAAGAGAAAATAGACGGTCCAGATCAAGCCACGTATTTTTAAGATCAACGGTCAAGATTCGGTCTTGTTTTCTATAAGTACCCCTCTCCTCCCTCTCGTTTCGTCCTAAGCCATGGAAACCTTGGGAAAGCTCTTGCAAAATGGTTTCTAGAGAGAGAAAGAAGAGGGAGAAAGAAAGGCCAAGTGGTTCCAAGCCAGATCAAGCTCTAAAACAAGGTATGTGTGCCGTTTTTGATGTAGTTTCTACCTCGTTATTTTTGAGCGAGTGGCTGGTTTGATTGGATTTTTGATGATTGAAATCCTATGGGGAGGTGTTGCACAAAATTTATTAGAATAGGAGAAGATGAAATAGATGTTAGAAACATATTGGAAACAACAAGAATCAAATGGTTCTATGTTGATTTTGCAAGAAATCCAACTTTCCCTTAGTTTGTGATTCTGTTCAGCCTTGACTGTTCTGAATGGTTAGGATTGGATTTTAATTTTTTTTGAGCTTGGAAATGGATTTTACATGCAAAATTATGTGGAAATTACATGTGGAAATAATTTTAGAAAGGTTGGAGTTGAAACTCAAAAGTTAGAGTTCAAGTATGTTCAAGAAAGAATCAAGTAGAGATAAGTTGATGACTTGATTTTAATAATTATTTTGCATCATGTATTGATGTGTTTAGGACCTTGGAATATCCAAGAGTATGTTTAATGGTATTGACCGAAAATCCATAGGGTTGGAAAGACAAGGGAATCAAAGGAAAAGCAAGAGGAAAGCTATGTTACAAGGTAGTAAACTTACCTGTATTGTGTGCTTGATATGTATGCTTGCATGATGTGGTTGTGTTGCCATGATGTGACTAAGCTATGATGAAATATTTGCAAAGTTATGTTTGTAAGTTTATGTTATGTTTTGCTCTGACAATATGTTATGAGAGTATGAAGTGCTTTAGCTTACTTTCCGTGGCATTCATGTGTTAATGTTATAACATGTCATGCACGTGCATTATGTCTTGCATGCTTATGGGTAGTGTTTGCTACTGAGATTCTCCCAAATCTCACCCCTCCTTAACCAACCATTTAGGTCAATCAATGGTGGGCAATAATGGCACGAGAGGCGAGGAGAAGAAAGTGGAGAATTATTGACGTTATGATGAAATATTTGCAAAGTTATGTTTGTAAGTTTATGTTATGTTTTGCTCTGACAATATGTTATGAGAGTATGAAGTGCTTTAGCTTACTTTCCGTGGCATTCATGTGTTAATGTTATAACATGTCATGCACGTGCATTATGTCTTGCATGCTTATGGGTAGTGTTTGCTACTGAGATTCTCCCAAATCTCACCCCTTCTTAACCAACCATTTAGGTCAATCAATGGTGGGCAATAATGGCACGAGAGGCGAGGAGAAGAAAGTGGAGAATTATTGACGTTAATGAATGATGTTATTATTCAATGTGTAATTCTCCTATTATGTAATTTATGTTATAGATGCCAATGATACCATGTATTTAATTACAATGTTTATGGGAGGAATGGAAATGTATAAGGATCATTGGGAAAGCGTAAACCTAATTTATGTATGCCAAAGAAATAGAAAGAATTAAAGCAAAAAAGAGGTTAAGGGATAAAACGTAGGTCATGGAGCAGTGAGTTTGTAGCTCTAGTTTGACCTATCAAATGAATGAGTTAAGCCACGAAATTTGGCAAATTTATAGTACACATCCCAAGCTTTAAAATGAGGGGCAGATTGCCTCAATCGGATGTGTACACAAGGAGATATGATTTTTATAGAATTAGTTATAAATTTTTGAAATTGGGCCCGTAATCTGGAATTTGAACAGTGAATAATAACCCAAGTAATTATGTTAAAAATTTTTAATCTACGGGCTTGTATTTTGACATACTTGAACCATAACGCTTACTAATGCGCACTCTAAGGGGTTAAAGGTAGGATGTTTCAACTAACATTTTGTAACGGAGTAAATTCTAGGGACCAATACCTCCAGTCTTAAATTTCAGGGACCAAAACCTAAATGGGCCTAAATTTGAGGGACTAAAAGTTGTATTTTCCCAAGATATAAATATGAATAAAATTAAGTTACAAACATAAACATCATCATAAGTAAACATCCAAAGCATCCATTACATTGCAATAGAGTCTATTGAATAGACAAGCTAAATGGAAGACAAACATAAACAACTAAACAAGTATTAAGTTCTTATTCAACAACTAAATAAGTACTAAGTTCACATTAAAAAAATAGAAATTGTTAGCGAGCTTAAACGGGTGCAAGGCCGACTTGTTTAATTTTAGGCTCTACAAGGCTAGCCTTTTTAAGCCCAACTTACCTTTGGAGGCTCCAAATCACGAGCCTGGCCCTTGACTTAAACAGGCTCGGCCTATTTTTCTAGTCTAATTTAGATCGACATTTAATAGAAAGTAAAAAAAATCAAAATCAAATTTGAAAAAAGAAACCATTACACCTCACCTAGTTAGTCTATATACTAGATAAAAATACTTCATTAAAAAGCTCATAAGTGTTTCTAGTATCCAAATCGCTAAAAGAGAGTAAGAGCAACTCTGACAGCTACAAACATGTCATAGTTTCAAAATAAATCCCTAACATAACTTAACAAAATAAAACATTGAAGTCTGATAGTCATGACAAATAAAGTATAAAATAGCTTGTAATTGAGGAGAACAAAAACCTTCATAGCTCACTCCATCAGTGCCTTCACTTGGAAATGTTAACATGAGGGATGAGATCTAATGTCACATCTTGTAAATTTTAACCTATGGGATGAGGGATTCAGAACTAACTGTGGGCTAGATAGAATAGTAGAGACAGAGATGAAATAACTTTTGAATTGAAATGTGGGCAGGGATCGAACTGTCATTTTGAAAAGTTTTGGTCAAGAAAGGACAGTATTGGAAACTATGCCTGAAATTCCTGAAAATTTTCAAAAATTCATGAAAAATAAAGTAAAGAGTCTAGAATAGTATTAAAGGCCCACAAGGAAAAAACAAAATGAGAATTATTTATCCAAGAATCTTTTATAATTATGGGTATTTTGGCTAAACAAAAAAAAAATAGCCAAAGTGAATTATTTTAAATGTACAAAGGCCTCAATTGTTCAGATAGAAATGGAAAAAATTAGTTGGTATTTTATTACAGATTGTAAATTTATTCCCAACCCTTGAAAGTGAGAAGGCCGGCTTTAAAAATATTTAAAGCCAAATTATATCAATAAAAGATTGATTTTGAAAAATTTTCAATAGGAGTTTCATGTTAAATTTTAAATTGAGAAAATTAATAAATTCCCCCATAATAAAAAAGAGTTATTTACGTAGAGAAATAAATTTTTAGAGCTACTAGATTTGACAAGATCCAAGAAAATTTAACCGATAGGGTGAAATTATATGGTGGAATACCCTAAAGCTTGGCGGGACATTTTTTCCTCCATTTTTTAAAGTACTTTGGTGCCATTTTTATGAGGGAAAGGAAAAGGTTATAAATATACCATTTGTTAAGGCAGATAATTGGAAAAAGCATTAAAATAATTGTCTTCTACCACATGTTAAATATGCTAAAGATGCTTGGTAAGAAGAGAAGATGTTCATGAGTTCAATTTGTTTTTCTCTCCTTCCTTCTTCCAAAATTGTGCCACCTGGTTTGATGATGTAAGGAAGATAATGCAAGGCATCTTATTGTCTTATAACACTTGGCATGATCATGCAAAAGATGGCTTGATGAAAGGGACAAATGGCCATTGGAATTGTAACATTTCACTAAAGACAGAATAGAAATCCAAGCCAAAAAATTTGTCTATAAATATGTCCCATAAGTCATAAATTTGGTGGAAATAGGGGGAAAAAAGAGGGGGAAGGTTTTTCTCTTGAATCAAAGGAACAATAAGAGAAAAAGGAAGAAGAAAAAGAGTTTCATGTTAAATTTTAAATTGAGAAAAATTAATAAATTCCCCCATAATAAAAAAGAGTTATTTGCGTAGAGAAATAAATTTTTAGAGCTACTAGATTTGACAGGATCCAAGAAAATTTAACCGATACGGTAAAATTATATGGTGGAATACCCTAAAGCTTGGCGGGACATTTTTTCCTCCTTTTTTTTAAAGTACTTTGGTGCCATTTTTATGAGGGAAAGGAAAAGGTTATAAATATACCATTTGTTAAGGCAGATAATTGGAAAAAGCATTAAAATAATTGTCTTCTATCACATGCTAAATATGCTAAAGATGCTTGGTAAGAAGAGAAGATGTTCATGAGTTCAATTTGTTTTGCTCTTCTTCCTTCTTCTTCCAAAATTGTGCCACCTAGTTTGATGATGTAAGGAAGATAATGCAAGGCATCTTATTGTCTTATAACACTTGGCATGATCATGCAAAAGATGGCTTGATGAAGGGGACAAATGGCCATTGGAATTGTAACATTTCACTAAAGACAGAATAGAAATCCAAGCCAAAAAATTTGTCTATAAATATGTCCCATAAGTCATAAATTTGGTGGAAATAGGGGGGAAAAAAAGAGGGGGAAGGTTTTTCTCTTGAATCAAAGGAACAATAAGAGAAAAAGGAAGAAGAAAACCATGTCATATTCAAGGTAACACATCAGGTAAGTTAAGGATTCTTTTAAGGGTTTAATTGTCTTGACTAGTGATTAATTTGGGTTTTGTTTCGATGGAGAAAAATGGTTCAAAAACTTATGATATCTTGTTGCCCAAAATATCATGTAACTTGATATGAATGATTAAATGGTGGCCTATAGATTAAATGATAGAAAAAATGTTAGAAACTTGTTTGTAACTTGATTTATGAAAGAATTCCACCTTGTTACACACATCCATAGTTTTTGGCCAAAGGCAGAATTAAGAAAAGGAGTTGGATTTAGATGAATCTAAGCTCAAATATGAATTATACATGCAAAATCATATGGGAAAAGCATGTGAAAATATATTGAGCAAGATGACACAAAAACCCTAAAATCAAAGATAAGGGTTAGAGTTATGTCGAGTCAAGTCATTCTAGTTGCTTGAGTTAAACTTAGAATAACCATATTGTATGTTTGATAGGAATTAGCCATTGGCAAGAAAAGTTCTATGGATAAAGGAAGAAAGCTTGAAAAAGGCAGTTAGAACTTACAAATTTGATGTTAACTTGCATTGTTTGTTTGTTTGCTATATGTGCATATGCCATGAGATGGTTGAGTTAGATATGATGTGATATAGTAAACTCCTTGTATTTGATGTGTAACATCCTAGAAGTGCCAAAATTGCCTAAGATATGAAAGCTACTAGACCCTTTTTGCCAAGAGTCCTGGAGGTTATTTAAAGGGACAAAGGGATTCCCAGGAACTAAATTGCAAAGTGAATGTTTTTTGGAATTGAGAAAAGAGGAAGCTAAAGATTCCAGTGAAGCCTCGAGGGGTTAAATATGAGGAATAGAGGTCATAAAGGGTTAGACGTTATGTTAGAAACCTCAATAAGAGGATTCTTGAGACTAAACCTGAGCAGGGACCTAAACGCAAATTTAAGAAGTTTTAGGCTGAAAAGGGTAGTGATAGAAAGTAGGCCTAAATACTTCAAAAAAATTTAAAAAAGAAAAGGAATGAGGTCCAGAGGCCCGTATAAGGCTAAAAATGACAAAAATACCCCTGGAAGGAATTTGTGGAATTCCCAAGGTTTTGTCTAATTATATGTAGTAGATTAAATTGAATTATTTAAAATATGAAGAGCCTTAAATAATTGGGGAAAAATAGAAAATATTATTTGAAAAATTACCATAGGTTTTAAAAATGATTCCGTCCCTAGAATGCAAGGAGATTGGTTTTAATGGAATTTAAAGCCTATTTATATACTATCCGAAAAAAGTCAAAATAAACGGTATATGGATTGACTTTTGACTTAAGAAAAATTAGAAAAACTCCCCATGATGAAAAAGTAGTATTGGTACCTAGAGGTGGATTCTCATAGTCATAGACCGATAGAGAGAATTCAGTCAAGTTTGCTTCGAAATAAATATTATTAAATGTTTTAAGGAAAGAATTACCAAGCTCACAAATAGCAAGGGGGATGAAAACTACATTCAAATCCATAAACATACCTTGAATTAGAGCTTGGATTTGCTTAGGACCTCTTGTTCTTCATCTTCATCTTCTTCCTCATTACTGTTCGGTCTCCTCTCCCTTTCTCTCCCTTGGCCGAAAATGTTGCAAG
Organism: Neltuma alba; assembly: GCF_004799145.2. Lineage (NCBI taxonomy): Eukaryota > Viridiplantae > Streptophyta > Magnoliopsida > Fabales > Fabaceae > Neltuma > Neltuma alba. Next base: position 368,985 of record NW_021635126.1, read on the forward strand.
TGTGAGGGGAAGAGATATTTATTAAAACTTGAATGAATCTTAGCCATTGATTTCAATTTTGGTGGCTTAATCTTAGCCCTTGATTTCTTTTCTTTCTTGCCAAGAAATTTGCCACATATGCTGCCCTTCCTCTCTCCTCTTAGTTAGCATTTTTCTGCCCAAAATATCTTCAAAATTTTGGACCAAGTGGAAAGGAAACAATTAGCCACATATGAAAGCTTATTTTATGGAAGGCATACATATCAGATCTACTATCCTAGAGTGTATTGGGGTGGACAAATGCATGTCATACGACAACATATTCATAATCAAGCCAAGTCTTTTAATATAGGCATAAGAGCTAAAAGAATGACTAGCACCCGAATTAAACATTGCAATCACTGGGGTGCTGTTAGTAATGATCTGACCTTGGATCATTTCTGAAGACTTCAGGGCTTCTTCCCTATGAGGGTGAATACTTGTCCTTGGGGGCACAGCCTTGCCTTTTTTGTATTCTGCAGGCATTCTCTTGAAAAGTTTTCAAGCTTACTACAGGTATAGCAGACATTCTGCCTGGCCATACACAGTATGTTACCGTGATTCTTGCTGCAGGTTAGGCATTCCTTGCCATTTAGGGGCTTGCCTCCCTTCTTACTCTTTCAGTTGTGCTATGGCCTCTTCCTCTTCTTGTTGGCATTAGAAGAGATGTCACCCTGATCTCCCTTCTTCAATTTGAGAGTAGACTTAACCATCAGATAATGGTTCAGGCTATTCTTTGTAATTCGGTAGGCGTCAACTGCCTTGTTGAAGTGCTCGAACTGCTTGGGAGCAATCATCTCCCTTAAGGACTGCTTCAGTCCTTTGACTATTTTCTTCCGTCATCCACCTCTCATCATCTCAATAACAGAGATAGCTAGAGTAGTGAGAGAAACGGATAATCTTAGCTAAATACTCGTCAAATGACTCGCTATCCTTCTGTTCCAGGGTTAGAAATTCTACTTCCCTTTTATCCCTGACTAACCTCAGGAAATACTTTTTGTAAAACTGCTCCAGGAACACTTCCCATATCACTCTTGTGTTCCGAGCATCAAGAATAAGTTTGGTGTTTTTCCACAGTGTCCTTTTCTAGCTTATAGATCGCCATTTGGGCTTTCTACTTAGTCAGACAGTCCAAAACCTTGAAAATTTTTTTCCAAGAGGTTAGTCCAGCCCTCTACCATTAGGACATCAAACACTCCATAAAATGACAATGGATTGTGTTTGCGAAAATGGGTCATCCACTGTCGAATGTTGTTAGGGTCTACTACTGGCGTTGCCAGTCTAGGTATCTATTCTAATGCTTAAGTTGTGGAAATTTCTTCTTCTAGCTGCCTCTTATCGAGGTTAGCCATTACTGCTGCTATTGCTACAGCTATGGCGGCATCTCTTTCTTGTTCCTGGCGGGTTTGTGCCGCCCTCAATTCCTCGATGGTCTTCTGCTGCCGTTCTAAGCGATCCAAAATTAATTGTAACGAATCGGGACAGATCCTTGCATCGTGTTTTGAGGGTCTCTCTGGCAAAGTGTTTTATCGAGTTCTAACCATTACACTAACTAAACGGATAGCATATCTGAGGAACAAGAAATAAACAACATGCTTAGATTTCATTTAACAACATAAGCATTCATAATACATCATTCAAGCATCAATCATCAGTCACAGTAATATAGTTCAAACATACATAGCAATCAAGCATGCTAGACTAACCTACTATGGTTAGCTGTAACAATACAAGTCCTACGTCAGTGTTACGAAGGTTTAACTGACTACCCAAAGAGGAAAATGGTGAAGCCCTCAAGACGCTGGATCTACTCCTCAACATCGAATCTCATTATCTGATCCCGGCGACAGAACTCATTCTGCCACAAGGGTGTGAACGGGAGCTTGTTTGTCATCATCAGGATCTATTCTTTTTGTATCTTAACTTCAAGGAAAGGTATTCCTCACAAAGATCTCAAGGACATCTATGAGATCATTGAAGCTAGCGCTATCCATGTGATTATAAATGTCTCTCACACCATTTTTCCAAAGTCGGGTCCTAGGGAGCACTTTAAGCAATGGTAATGTCTAGTCCATCATCTCTAGGGTAGCATCTTCCTTAGTCACATAATGGTAGAGCTTCCAGATATCCTCTAGATATCTTAGGTATACATGGACATTCTGATTCTCATCAGGCTTAATGTACCAGCTCCTCTCCCTAAAGTCCTCAGCTAGGTCCTTTATGGTGTGGAATTCTTTCATGATTGGAAGTAGTTTGACTTCACTAGGTCCAATTCCATTATCATCAGATATTTCAATGACCTCAGTCCTTTGAGGATCATTAGAAGCAATTGTGGCTATGTTAGGTAGAGGGTTACTCTCCCATAAGGTATCATAGTAGAAATCCGCTACAAGGTTATAGTCCTCGTCCTCATCGAACTTTTAAGGCAAAGATTCTCTTGGTCTCCTCTAGTTAACTGAACCCTCTGAGTCACTATTGTAGCCATAACAAGTCATTCTACTTCGCTATACATTGTAATAACTACACCATCCAATAATGGAACAGTAATATTCTCCTACAACAATATGTTAATTTTCCTTTTAACTGACATATTATCTAAGCAGAGTGTTCTATCCTATGCCAGAACCTCCATTCTGATACAAAAAAATGTTACAACTTACTTCTAGTATGGTTTAGAATTTATTCTGAGGTATTTTAGACTACATTGGATGGTCTTGGGCTCAAAAATATCCAAAAAATGCTGATTTTCGGATTTTTACTGTTCAAGTGGTAAAAATCTAGTTTTCTGGTCCAACTTTGAAAAATCATAACTTAATCAGATAATGAGATTCGAAAAAAATAATCTTGTGAGCCAATTCCATTTGTAAAAGTGTCAGGTTTTTGTGAAAGTCACCTTTGTCCTTTTGGTAAAAGCTCTTTTTCCAGATTTTGGACCTTAACTTTGAAAAATCATTAAAAATCATATAGTTAGCCATTTTTAACATGCTTCCTATTGATTTGAAGCTTGTGATGTGATTTTAAGCATACCAAATTTCATGAAGAAATTCGTTTGGGAATCTAATAAAAATGTGGCTCGAAATTGACATCTTGCTTAGGGTTACAACATCAAGGTTATATACTTATACATGACCAAACATAATTGTTTCCTCATAGTCCATCATCATTTTTATCCTTGGATTTGCAACCTTCCTTTTGATGATTCAGCCCCTAAAATGTTAGCTTACATATTAGGGATGAGATTTCAATGAAATCCCAGTAGCAAGATCAATCAACCAAAACATCAACATGTATCAATTACATGCATTCCAACCTTTTGCTATTAATAGGTAATTACTTTACCTCATACATATAGCACTCTAATATGCAATAGCCAAGGCACTTAAAGCAAGAGTATAGCTACACAATCATCATCATCATCATTTAGCTTAACCACATAATAGCACATGAAATTGCATAGCAATCAATGCAACAATCAACATTAAAGTTAATTAAATCTTTCTACCTTAATCCAATGCTCTTTGATTCTTTGACCTTGTTCCTCTTCTCCACAATTAACGAACCTTAATAATGATAAATCATAAAAAAGACTAGCAAGATTACCAACCCTTCCACATAAAAATTAACAACATAGCTCAAGTAACTCCTAAACACCCTTAAAGCTTCCATCTTTGTTCTTAGAACTTTTAGAGTTTATTTCTTTAACCCTAAAAATCCTTTCTTGGTTCATTCCTATATGGTTTTTCATGTAGATTTCAAATATACTCTTGGATTTAAGAAAAGAACTTTCCTTCCTCAAGAACCAAGCTTGACCGAATAGGGTCTAGATTTTTCCAAAAATCATAACTTTGATTTTAATGCTTCCAACACTTGTTCTTTAGGTTTATCCTACACCATTTTTCATTTTGAACACCATGGAAGCATCAAAATATTGAAAAACTCATCCTACGTTCTAATTTTGAAGGTGGCCAAACTATACCTCTTGGTGTTCAACCATGAAAAAGTTTTCAAAACAACACCAAATCACTTGAAATCACCTTGAATCATAGTGTCCTAGCTATGTTTAATAACAAAAGTTCCTTCCCTACCCAAAGATCAATTTGCCAGCACCATAAAGGAACAAGAACAGATTTTTCTAACCATAAACTCAAGAAAAACAAGTAAGAAACCACATAGGATCATCCACTAACTTTAACTCCAAGCTTACTTGACCAAAGATAGTGTCTTTCTTCTTGCTTGATCTTTAAAAATGGATGGCTAATGCTTCTTCTTCTCTTGGCCGAATGTGAAATCTGATTTTAGGGGGAGGAAGTTCTTCTTTAATGCCAAACAATTATCTCACCCACCATCATAAATGCTAAAAATATCCCAACCACCATCCTTTAATACTATGCCATGTGTCACTTGCTTACCCCTCCTTGTAACCTCTCTTCAATAACTTAATTCAAATAAAATTAATTTTCAAAAGTCAAATTCTCCTCCACTTGAGGCTTGACACTTGGAAAGTTTAATTACTCTTTAATAAGGGCTTGACAAGTGGCAACTTGTAGGCCAAGTAAAGTGCAAGACTCTAATCTACACTTTATCGGTGCACTTTTTCTCTGAGTTTAATTTTCTATCAGATCCATAATTTATTCTTCTCAATATTCTCTTCCCAAAGTGCCCTCTTTAGCTCAAACTCGAATTCCCATTAATTAAATAAAAAGGAAAACTAATTTCCTTCTCTTTAGTGATTTTTCTATTTTTTTGAATAATTGGAAAAAATCTTGGATATTTGATGGTCTCCTTGTAATCCCATAATCTCTTATAATTCCTTGGAACATCATAAAATTTTTTTTGGGATTTTATTCTCCTTCCAAATATTTATTTGAAATTTTCCAAATAAAAGACCTTAAACTAGCTTAAATCACCCTTAAATTCCCTTGTAATCATAAAACTAATTATATAACCTCATAGAATTCTCAAAGAATATTATCCTTATTTTTTCTCAATTTTCTGAGACTTGAAAATATTTCTCCATAATTATTTTTGACCAATTTTCCTTAATTAGTCAAACTTTACATAATTGACTTGGAAAATTATAGTAATTATTTTCCACCATAAATCTTCTATTTCTCCTTATCCTTTTTAGCCCTTGAGTATATATGAATGTCCTTATTCTTAATTACCATATTATTGGATGTGACACTAACCAACCATTCTTGTTCTTCATTATTGATATTTGGATTTATCTATACAAATTTGGAGATATGGACTCTCGGAAGTCTTGTTAGTGGGAGGGCATTACTGATATTGTATTCAATAGTATTAATAACCTCGATTGGATCAAAAGAACCTTGATTATGTAGTTTAGAATTTGTTGCATTCCATAAACAATAAGGTGTCCAACAAACATAATGAGTTAGATTATTAGGCCCCAACTTCAACATTTGAAAAATCTAATCAATAAGGTTGTTCTCTCTGATGTCATCCACTCTTAATCTAGCCTAAGTACCAAACCAAATAGCCCTTGTCACATCCAGTAATATGGCAATTGGGAATAAGAATATTTCTAAATATTTAAAGGCCAAAAATGACAAGGAGAAATAGAAGAATTTTGGTGAAAAATAATTATTATAATTTTCCAAGCCAATTATGAAAAGTTTGACTAATTAAGGAAAATTGGTCAAGAATAATTATGAAAAAATAATTTTGAGTCTCAAAAAATTAAGGAAAAATAAGAAAAATGTTCCTTGAGAATTATATGGGATTATAAAATTAGTTTTATGACCAATTTGCCCCTGGAGAGATTACAAAGGAATTTAAGGGCAATTTAAGGTCTTTATTTGGAAAATTCCAAATAAATATATTTAAGGGGGATAAAATCCCAAGAAAATTCCTATGATATCCCAAGGAATTATAAGAGATTATGGAATTAAAATAAGACCCTCAAGTGTCCAAGATTTTTCCCAATTCCTCAGAAAAGTGGAAAAATCACTAAAGAGAAGGAAATTAGTTTTCTATTTTATTTAATTATTGGAAAATTTAATTTGAGACAAAGAGGGCAATTTGGGAAGATAAAAATGAGGAGAATAATTTATCAATCTGACAGAAAATAATTACAGGGACCAGAGTACTATAATTATAGAAAAGAAGTTAAACTCAGAGTAAAAGTGCACCGATAAAGCAAGACTAGAGTCTTACAATTCAAATGGTTCACACTTAGCCATGTGTCAAGCCTCTAATGGATGGTAATTAAAGCTTTCCAAGTGTCAAGCCACCAATGGAGAGGATATTGACTTTGGAATTTAATTACATTATGATTTAAGTTAATTAAGAGAGAGGTTTAAGACTAATTAGGCACTTAACACTTGGCTCCTCATTAATGATGGTTGGTGGGATATTTTGGTGCATTGAATGAGCTTCTCCTCCCCCTTATCTGATCCATATTTCGTGCAAGGCATGAAGAGAGGGAAAAAGAGAGAGTTCAAAGGAAAACCAAGAGAAAGGCATCAACCTTGGTCATTCAATCAAGGATTCAAGGTGAGTTCTTAGTTCTAGATGTGTTCTTGCCTTGTTTTCATTCTCTTTTATGGTTGAAAAATATGTCCCCTCTCTCTCTAATGGTTGGCCGAATTGAATAATAAAAGGGGAAGGGAGTTTTGTTCATCACACTTGCTAGGACACAACAACACAAGTTAGATCCTAGTGTTTGCAAGTGATTATAGTTGGTTTTGAAGCATTTTTCATGGTTACTTCCTTGAGTGTTATTTTTGGCCAAAGCAAGATCTGAACCCTAGGATATATTTTTCAAAGTTTTAAGGCTTCCATTGTGTTCAAAATGAAGAATAGTGTAGGGTAAACCTAAAGAACAAGTGTTGGAAGCCATAGAAGCAAAGTTGCAATTTTTGAGTTTTAAACCCTAAGGGTTCGGCCAAGCTGAAAATGGAAGAGGAAAATTTATTTTGTTAAATCCAAGTAGATATTTGTAATCTACATGAAAAATCATGTGGGGTTGAGTCAAGAGGGAATTTTTAGGGTTTATGGAAACCAACTCTAAAAATTCAAGAACAAAGATGAAAGCTTTAAGGGGCTTAGGAGTTACTTGAGTTATGCTATTGATTTTATGAGGAATGGTTGATGATTCTTGCTACCCTTTTTGTGGATTGCCATGTTAGGGTTTGGCACTTACAGAAGCAAGAAGGAACAACAAGAAAAACAAAAAGCATTGGATTAAGGTAGTGGGATCTAATTAGCCATTAATGTTAACTTTGTATTGTTATTTATGGCATGTATGCTTGCTATTATATGGTTGAACTATGATGTTGTGATATGGTTGCTCCTTGCATTTGTTGCCATGGCCTTGCATGTTGAGGTTTCCTATTTATAGAAGATTAGTTCTCCTATGATAGCTAATGTTGAAATGCTTTATAATGATGCATGTTAATGTTTGGTTGATTGATCTTGCTACTGGGATTTCTTAAAATCTCATCCCCCAAATATAATCTAACATTTTAGGGCCTGAAATTACTATGAGAAAGCTACAGATTGGAGGCTAAAGTATGGTGTCTTGCCATAAAATTCGTGAACCCTTTTTGGTTATGTATATATTAAGCTAACAGTGCTGTAAGCACACTAACACTTCCATGTTCGTGCAACTTTTTAATTATGCTCCTGAATGTGTTTAATTACGAAATTTGGTATGATGAAAGATAATATCCTGAGATTCAATTTGATAGCTAATATGTTAAAAATAGCCAAGTATACGAATTTTAATGATTTTTCAAATTTAAAGGTCAAAATCTGGGAAAAAGGGTTCTTGGCAAATAGACAGTGTTGCATTTCACAAAAACCTGATACTTTTTTATAAGGAATTGGATCATGAAATTATTTTTCCTTGAAAGAGGACTTAAATATCTTTAAATATAATTTTGAACCACCCCAATTGGATTTTTGTGGAATAAGTTATGGATTTTTGAAGTTGGGCCAGAAAAACTGGATTTTTACCTGATGAACAGTAAAAATCCGAAAATCAGCGTTTTTCCATCTATTTTTGAGCCCAAGACCATCCAATGTGGTCTAAAGTGGTTTTAAATGAAACTAAGTGGATATAATAGTAAGGTGTGACAGCCCTTGCCCAAGAACGTTCCATGAATAGGTGAAATGGAGTTTCTTCCACAAACACAGAGAACAAACATTCTATAGGTGATGTGCCTGGAGTATTAATCTGATCAATAGAGCTCCAAATATGAGTTTTCATAAGAACAACTTCACTCTTGGGGGGTAATTGAACTTCTTAATTAAAAATAAAAAATCTGGCTTAGTTTCTACAACATTGTGAGCCCCCAGCAGTTCTACATATCCCTCGGCCACTGTATAAGAACTCGAAGGATGTAAAGCTCATACCAGACATTAATTATTCTCAAAAATAGAGAAAGAAGTGTTGATTATCAAATCGACTACCTCTTGAGAGCATAACTCCTTTAGTTGGTGTACATTCCAACAGCCTTTTTATTACAGTAACAAGTTCGCCACAGAAGTGAGAGTTAAAGGATGAAAAACTGCATTGGCCACCAATGTTGGCTAAACAGGCTAATATTATTTCCAGATTCTACTCTCCATTGCAAGTTAGATAAGATTAATTCTTGTTGATTCTTCACATTTTTCCAAATAGGAGTCTAAATTGTAGGATTTCTAAGTTGACCTTTTGAGTGGTTGAAAGATGTTTAGGTCTAAGGACCAGAGACAAAACTGACTCCTTAGGAGCATTGAGTAAATGCCATAGATTCTTTGCCAATAAATCATTAAATTCAGCAGTCTCTTTAACTCTTAGTCCCCTCCTCTCGGTAGGTAAACATATAAGGTCCCACTTTTTTAAATGCACGCAGTTCCTACCATCATAACCCCCCCTTAAAAAAAAAATTGGCATCTTCATATCAATATAATAAGCCACAGAGGTAGTTAATTTGATAGAAGACAATTGATAGACTAACAAAGAAGGAATTACTGACTTAATTAGAGTCAGTCGTCTTGCTTGCGTTAATAATCTACCCACCAAGATTGTTGTTTCTCATCCACTTCTTTTCAAAATCTCATTTTATAAAGGTGTTTTATGTTTTCCTAGAACCATATATGTTTTGAGATATTTGCCTAATTTTCCAGCAAATCTAAATCCTATCATTTGAGCAAGCTCTATTTTGGAAGTATAAGGCATATTAAGACTAAACAGCATGAGGGATTTGGATTTATTTACCCTTTGGCCAGTGAGTAAGCCATATTTCTCTAAAACTAAATTGAACACTGATAATTGTTTTGCATTTGCGTACACAAAAAACAAAGTATCATCTACAAATAAAAGATGTATCAGTGGAATGGAATTATATGCTACCTTAAGACCCTTCTAGATCCCCATATTTTGAAGTTGGAGAATCTAAGTAGATAACACATTAGCACAAATGATATAAAGATATGACAATAATGAATCTCCCTTCCTGATGCCACAGGTTGGTGAAAATACTTGTGAAGGAACCCATTAATCAACACCTAAAATATAGTTGAAGTCACACAAACCGTAATCATATCAATCCACTCTAAAGGAAAACACATTCTAAACAAAATAGCTTGCAAAAAGTCACAAGAGAGATTATCTTAAGCTTTTTCAATGTCAATCTTAAGGACACACCATCCAGTTTTTTGTTGATATATTTTTCAGTTTTGGTCATCACCTCACTTAGTTCTAGAACATTATCACCCGTTCCTTATTAAAAGCATTCTGAAACAGGGAAATCAATTGCTGCAAGATAGATTGTAACCTATTACACATGATCTTTGTTATAATTTTATATAGCATTAGACAAACTTATTGTGCGAAAATCATTAAAAGAAGTAACCCCTTGTCCCTTTTGAATTAGAGTTATAAATATTTTGTTTAAAGGTTTAGGCAAAATTCTGGATTGAAAGAAATCCCACTCTACTTGAAATATTCTTCATGCAATAAACCCTAATAATGGTAAAAAATCTTGGATTGTACCCATCTAGTCCTAGCGCACCATCAAATTTAAAACTAAAAACTGCTCTTTCAACCTCTTCCAAAGTAACCATTTTTCCCATAAGAGATAGATGCTCGTTATTCAAAGTGGGTAATTAGATATTACCCAAGAAATCCAAGATATGCTTAATAGATTCACTATGGGGGCTAGAAAAGTGAGATTTAAAATGATCTATAAGCCAACATAGATTAGTTCTTTTGACCCTCTATCTAATAATCATTCTCATTTACCTTTGTGCCCAAAGTGTTTCCTTACATTCCTGCCAAAACTCTAATTGATTTCAAATTCTAGACATTCAAGGACCAACCTTGCTCTTGAAACTCGTATGGCATGTCAACACTATGATTAAGTATATGCCAACAACCTTGGCCTGATATTAAGAATAAATTTAGGTGTAAACACCTCTTATACCATAGCCTATTCTTAAGTGGTGTAGGTATGAAGGGAGACCCTTTGACTGGAGGTAAGTAAGAGACCTTTAGCCGGATTATTCGCTCTCTAAAGGTCTAGGTCCTTATATTGAAGCTATAAGGTAGAGATTGGTGGATAATATTGGGTATGATTTTTATGCTTTCATGTTTTGTACCTCTTGAGTATGTGTAAGGCATTACTTTACCTACTTACCATCATGCTTAGATATATTATCAAGTGATCTTTGATTACTGGGACTTAATGTCTCATCCCATTAATATTACTATTTTTAGGAGAGCCTTTCAGTTCAATTCAGCATGAAGAGAAGTAACCAAAGGCTTAGGCGTGCATAGCCTAGTAGGTCTCCTTTGGCTTAAGCTGTGTTATTTTGTATATTATCATACTTAGGGCCATGCTTTTGTACCAAACTATATAACTATCTTACTTTGTGTTTGTGGGGTTACTATATTTTGATGGATGTTGTTTTAATGGCTAGAGGCCACAAGATCTCTTGCATATGACTTTTGTGAATCCATATTCATCATCTTTTGGAAAAGTCTTACGTTATTGATGATTTCAATTATGTCAAGATGGTTTGATCTGAGCAGTTCTTTGACTTGTGGATTGGGCTTTGCCCTTATGTTATTTGTTCTCTAAGTCTTGTTGTGATGGATACTCGTGATGCCTAGTAGGCGGCTGTTATGCCCTAGGCCTTGGTTATAATCAATGTTGGACTAGTGGGCATCTTTGAGTTTCCTTAGCCCCTTATACTATTTTAAAAGTGAGTCAAACTCTTTATAACCGTGGTAGTATTTCAATAATATAGTCCAATTCTTTTTCTACTATAGTTAACTCCTTAAAACTATTTAATAATTTTTTATATTAAGAAAATGTCTTTTCAAGTAGTAGTAAAAGAATACTCACTTTCTTTAACAAAATAATGATTCTTCCTTAGAATTTCTAACATGTGCCTCAAGTGTTAAGGATGTAGATATATAGTAGGATTATATATAAGGATACTATCAAAGAAAACCAATATAAACCTCCTTAAAATCACATGAAACTTGTTGTTCATAGCTCCTTGGAAAGTGGTGGGAGCATTTGTAAGACCAAATGGCATCACTAGCTACTCATAGTAACCAAAATGAGTTCTAAAAGCAGTTTTGTAAGTATTAGTAGGCTCCATTTGAATTTGGTGGTAACCCACACTCAAACCCAACTTTATAAATCATCTAGCATCCTTAAGTTCACCCAACAACTCTTTTACTGGAGGAATAGGATATTTATTCTTAACAATTCTCTTATTGAGCTCTCAAAAATCGATACGCATTCTCTGTGAACCATCCTTCTTTTTCAATAGAACTATAAGACAGGAAAATGGAGAAGCACTCTCATGAATCACTCTTTTTTAAATAGCTTATTAACCTGTGTCTCTATCTCATCTTTCTCAATAGCTAGATACCTATAAGGCCTTAAATTGATCGGCCTAACCTATCTTGGAAAACTATGGAAAAGTTATGACCCTTCCTTAATGGTGGAAATGATTTAGGCTCAACAAAAACATCTCTAAACTCTCTTAGCAGTTGTCTCACACTATGCCTTGCTTATCCTTCTCATCTTGTAACACTCCCTAGGCCTGGTCTTCACGTTCATTAATGGTTTGTAGTAGGAAAAGCTGACTACCCTCTTTTATTTGATTGTCTAACTTACTCACCAATTGAGAATCACCTTGAATAGTGCATTAAAAGGTACATAATTCATCTTTGTACTAAAAGGTCATGTCTATGTTACCATAATCCCATGAAGCACGGTGTACTACTTCCTCCAACCACTAAACACCAAGAACAATATCATATGTCCTAACATCCATAATTCTAAGATCCCTCTAAAATTTCTTGCCCTTAATTCACCATTTAAAATTTCTCTACCATCCATATACCTTTAACCCGCCACCTCCAAGTATTCCAACCTCATCTATGCAAGTCTGACTGTCACATCCAGTAATAAGGATATTTCTAAATATTCAAGAGCCAAAAAGGATAAGGAGAAATAGAAAATTTATGGTGGAAAATAATTATTATGATTTTCCAAGCCAATTATGAAAATTTGGCTAATTAAGGAAAATTGGTCAAAAAATAATTATGGAAAAAATATTTCCAAGTCTTGGAAAATTAAGAAAAAATAAGGATAATATCCTTTGAGAATTCTATGGGATTATAAAATTAGTTTTATGACCAAATTACCCTTAGACAAGTTACAAAGGAATTTCAAGATAATTTAGCCTAATTTAAGGGCTTTTATTTGGAAAATTCCAAATAAATATTTTTAAGGAGAATAAAATTCTAAAAAAATCCCTATGATACCCTAAGGAATTATAAGAAATTATGGAATTAAAAAGAGACCCTTAGATATCCAAGATTTTTCCAAATTATTTGGACAAGTGGAAAAATCAATAATGAGAAGGAAAATAGTTTTTCTTTTTATTTAATTAATGGAAAAATTGAGTTTGAGATAAAGAGGGCATTTTGGGAAGAGAAAAATGAGGAGAATAATTTATGGATCTGACAGAAAATAATTACAGAGGCCAGGGCATTGTAATTATAGAAAAGAAATTAAACTCGGAGTAAAAGTGCACTGATAAAGTGAAGACTAGAGTCTTGCATTTTACTTGGCCGACAAGTTGCCACTTGTCAAGCCTCTATTAGCGAGTAATTAAAGTTTTCCAAGTGTCAAGCATTAAGTGGAGAGGATCTTGACTTTGGAATTTAATTACATTATGATATACTTAATTAAAAGAGAAGTTTCAAGACTCAGTAGAAAGGTGACACTTGGCTTTTCATTTATGATGGTGGTTAGGATATTTTGGTGTATTAATTGAACTTCCTCCCCCTAAATTAGATCATGTTTCAGCCATAGAGGGAAAAGAGAGAAAAAGAGAGAGCTTGAAAAGGATTCAAGGGAAAAACTACCAACTTGGATCAAGTAAGCTTGGAGTTAAGGTTAGTGGATGATTTTGCATTGTTCCTTGCTTGTTTCTCTTGAGTTGTATAGTTGAAATTTCTGGTTCTCTTCCTTTTTGGGTGTTGGCCAAAATGTTTAATAAGTAGGGGAGGAAGTTTGGTTGTTAAAACTTGCTAAAACACTTTAAAGTATAATAGATCCTAGTGATTGCGAGTGGTTATAGGTTGTTTTTGAAGTGTTTTCTTTAATGTTTCTCTTGAGGTGCATTTTGGCCAAACCAAGAACTGGACCCTAGGATGAGCTTTTCAATGTTTCGATGCTTCCATTGTGTTCAAAATAGAAAACAGTGTAGGATAAACCTAAAGAACAAAGGTTGGAAGCATTAAAGCTAAAGTTGTAATTTTTAAAAATGAACCATAGTGGTTTGGCCAAGTTGAAACTAGAAGAGAGAGTTTTATTTTCTTAAATCTAAGTAGATATTTGAAATCTACATGAAAAATCATGTAGGATTGAGTCAAGAGGGAATTTTTAGGGTTTATGGAAACCAAACTCTAAAATTTAAAGAACAAAGATTGAAGCTTTAAGGGACAAAGGTTGTCCTTGAGTTATGTTGTTGATTTTTATGTGGAATGGTTGATAATTCTTGCTGTGCTTTTTGTGGATTGCCATGTTAGGGTTTGAAATTTGTGGAAGCAAGAAAGAAGAACAAGAAAATCAAAGAGCATTGGATCAAGGTAGTAAGATTTAATTGCCCTTAATGTTGAGTGTTGTATTGATTGCTATGTAATTTCATGTGCTATTATGTGGTTGAGCTAAATGATGATGATGATTGTGTAGCTATGCTCCTTGCTTTATGTGCCTTGGCTATTGCATGTTAGAGTACTACATGTATGAGGTAAAGTAGTTCCCTATTAATAGCAAAAGGTTAGAATGCTTGTAATTGATGCATGTTGATGTTTTGGTTGATTGATCTTGCTACTAGGATTTCATCACAATCTCATCCCCCATATGTAACCTAATATTTTAGGGACTGAATCATCAAAAAGAAAGGCTGCAAATCTAGGGATAAATATGGTGATGAACCATGAGGAAACATTTATATTTGGTTATGTATAAGTATGTATGGTTGGTACTGTAATCTCTAAGCAGGATGCCAAATTAGAGCCACGTTTTATTAAATTCCTGAATGAATTTCTACACAAAATTTGGTATGCTTAATTGTTCCTTGAGGAGACCAAATTAATCAAGTGATAAAAGGTAGCTTTGAATTATAATTTGATTGTTTATCTTGCTTGTTTAATGCGATTTGTTGTTTGCTTGAATTGAGGAACTTGTGTTGTGATTTTGGTTGGTTGAATAACCTTGGTTTATGCTTTGGCTAAATGTATTGAATTGTGTTAATGTGGAAGTGTTGATGTTCCTCTCCTAGCATGTGACTAAGTATGATTTTATGTGACTTGAGCATGTCTTGAAGTTCTATAAGTCAAATTGTAACTTGCTTGATTTGCATGATAATTGTAATTCAATTGCTACTGAGATTTCTATGAAATCTCATTCCTCCTACGTTAAATTATGTTTCAAATAGGGAATGACTCATCCATAGATCAAGGCAAGGAATTAGTGCTAGGATGAAAGAGTATTGTGAATATTATGTGCACTTGGACTATTATGTAATTTGATATCAAACTTTATGTTAAGTTTGTAATGAATTATGAAGGGTAATATGATATAAATTAGATTTATATTACACGCCCTAATGCTGGAAATTTGAATGGTACAATGTCAAAAGGATGTGGAAGGAGGAAGAAAGAGAGGAATAAATTCAAGAAAATGGAATTAGGAGATTAAAAATACCCTAAAAAGAGGTTAAACTTGTGATACATAAAATAAGAAGAAATTGTTGGAATTTGGATTTGAGATTTTTCAAGAAAATAGATCTCATTTTTAGCTTTAAATCAAGTGTTAAACCATCAAATTTGGAGTTTGTGCTAAGAGTTATGCCCTTCTAAAGTTGGGCTAAAATCTTAGAAATTTAAAAATTGACCATATGAACAGTGCATCTTATCAAATTTTCTAGTGCTGTTCTCGATAGAATTGAGTCCAATAAATATTTTTCTCTCACATGGATGCCATAATCTTGGGTCTTTAGGTTTAGGTCATTTTACTCTCATTAGTTTATCAAGTCATAAGAATTAAAGCTCCAATTGTGACCCTTAATAGTCTAAAATTACCCAAGTTAAGTAGGAGTAACAAGCATCATTCATATTAATGCAAGTACTTATCTTATGGATGCAAATTTTTTTTAATTAAAAAGCTATTGAGAACTCATTTTGAAGCAATGTATGACATAACCATAATTTAAATTTGCACCAATGTGTGAGGTGGCTTGCAATGCATATTAAGAAGGGTAACAATATTATTTATGCAAAACCCGGTATCACTTGCTTAAGTGAATATTCATTATAACAAGTGCAAATTTTTCTGAGTTATATGCAATTGAACAAGATGTCATTATCTTCAATGCTTGCAGAGCCAATGAATAAAATCTTGTTTTGACTTCATTTAATGATACCAAATCATGACAAAGAACAGGTAAAAAAAGAAGAAGAGTTTAATCTCCGATTGAAAAGCAATTAGAGAGAAATAAATGCCCTATAAGTAAAGTAATGGGATTGGGAAAAGCTCACATCCTATTTTAGAAGTGGCAAATGCTTGGAACAAAAAAGTTTCTTAGATTCAACCACTCAAGAAAATAACTTTGACAAAAATGTCCAAGTTACAAGTATCAAGAATCAATGAATATATCAACATCTTGTTATCCAAATCATATCACTCACCTTAAATTGACTAGCATCAAGGTAAATGGTTTAACAAGAATGCAATGTTTAATGATTTTTCTCTCACCAGGTAAGTGTTTACACTCATTACTCAAGGTTTAGGGGTTAATGTTTCTCTCTATATCCAAATTTTCCAATTTTCTTTCCATAGGCTTGGCAATAATCCAAGTTCTGCATCATTCAAAGAGCTATATACTAACATAGATCACAAGGGCTTTTTTATTTAGATGTGATATTAGAATAGGGTGTAACCAAAGGATAAAGGATGTTTAAGAACTAAAATGAATACTAAGGATAACTAAGAGCAATAAGAAATAAATATGAAATGAAAAAGACCTTATACAGAAGGAGAACATAAGGAAGTTCTTCCTATATTTTCTTGGTGTTTGCCCATCTTTCTTTCAATCCTTTTCTTTTTCATCTATTCCAGCAATTTTTTTCACTTTTTTTTTCCTCATTTTCTCTCTTTCTTCAACTTTTTATTCTATTTTTCTTTTCTTTTTTCAACTTTTTTTCCAACTTTGTAGTGTTTATAAGAGAGAAATTTAACAAGACTAAATTGATAGCATCAACAATTATTGGAGAGTACACCTACTTCCCCTACCTAACATTAAGTGCTTTTAGGAACCAAAAGTAGCCCAAAATAAAAGATGAGAAAGATATTTTCTACGGGCTAAGGGATAAGAAAGGAAAGTCATATAGGCATAAATGGCTACAAAGTGTTAGATCATTATTGGAGGATGCCTTTTTAGCCACCCTACTTTTAATAAGGATATAGAAATGAATACCTTGATCATCTCAACGTTAAGCAAATGAATAGATAATTTGACCTTAAACAAGATTCATGCCAAGTTATAGATTAGGCAAGGGATAAATGGTACACATATAAAAATGTCAATAGGCTCAAATCCTAATGTGGTTTGTGTATTCATGATCACATTCCATCTAGGTTAAGCAATTTATCCTTCAACGAGTCTCATCAAGGTAGGATCAAGTCATTGTCAAAACTAAGCATCCTTATATTATTACCTCTAAACAAGTGACTTGTAGAAAACAAGTTTTGAATCCCTTAGTTATTTCCTTTGGTCATGAATACTCCAACATAGCGAAAGGAGAGAGAAAATTTTGCCTTGCATTAGGAATAAGGAAAAAATGATTAGATGAGATATGCAAAGAAACTAGATGGATGATAATGCATGACATGGACACCACTAGATGAAGTTAATTTTAACCAAAAAATAGTCGATGCAAATTCTATCTACTAAACATAAGACTCCTTATATCTTTTTTTGTTTTTGATTTCTTATCTTATTTTTTTCACCTTTATTTTTGTATTCATATTTTGTGTTTTGGATTTTAGCAACCAATGAGCTTCTCCTTTTAATGCTTCTTAAATGGTATCAATAGTGAGAGATGAGAACATGCTTTTTTTAGCCCTGAAGCTATTACATTTCTTAGTGAAAGATCAAAGAATTCAGCTCCTCCAGATACCCATTACAACATAGGGAAATAGAAGTCGCATTTAACCTATAAGGGATCAAAATCCCTACATAGTCAAAGCTAAGAGCATGTAATCTTGACATGCTAATGATGGTAGGTTAGTTCTTTTTCTTTTCTAAATTGTTTTTTTTGTGTACAAAATTGGAGATAAATTTTTTAGCTGCGTGATACATTTGTGAATGGTTTAGAATCCATACATGATTAATGCCAGAGGGACGTAATTTCAAAAAAAAACTAAAGAGTTAGCAATAATAGATGGTCAGACTGAGTAATGTTGAATCTTTTGTTTAAAAAAACACAAAAGTTTACATTGGATTAACTAGGTTTATGCTTTAGCTGGTCACGACAAGTCATCCAGCATCGTCTTAGCATGGGGATTTTCTAACACCCTCTAGCCTCTGCCGAGAATGCATTATTCCACGGGGAGGTCTAGAGTTCATCGTTAGATGGGAAGGACCTTGAATCCTGTCACACCCAAAAGCTTACGATTGATCATTGTTGTTTGATAGCCTCCTCTAACAATATGTTACTTTACAGGGAAACTTAGAGTTGATCATTAGGAAGGGCCTTGAGTCCTATCCGGCTTAAGATCTCATGGTAGATTATCACCTCATAGAAACCCTCTAATCTCCTCTAAGAATTCGTTATCTATAAGGAGACGTAGAGTTGATCATTAGATAGAAAGAATCTTGAATCCTATTCAGCCTAAAATATCACTAATTATCATAAAATCATGTATAGAAATGAAAATCAGAGCGCATGCTGAAATATTCTTTTATTCAATAACCAGCTCTTGACAATATCAAAATTTCATCACATTCTTCAATCCTCCCATGATTTGGTTACATCAATTGAAAAATTCAAATATTTCTTTAGGCAAATTTAGCAAGCTAATCATGTCTTCTGCCTGCTTGAATGCTCTAATAAGTTTTAGGACGTTGGTAGTAGCAAAATTAATTAGCTCCCTACACCTCTTCATCATATTCATCTACTCATGATAAAGGATCTCTCACCTTATCAACACCTCTCTTTCTCGATTCAACTTGTTCAAGAGGTTTTGAATTGTTTCAGCTATGCTTCTTTGTATGGCAATTAATTCATTCATCTTGTTGTCTAAGAGTTGAGTGAGGCTATCAACTTCTTTTTGTAACTCATTAAGGGAGCTATTGTCTTGTAATTCCCTTTCATATGACTCTTTTTTTTTAGCCATCCTTATTAGTTGGTGATGAACCTTGTCGCTAGGTAATCAAAATTATACTAGGAAAATGCAGCAAGTGAGGCAATACCTAGGTTATTCTTCTCAAGGAGCCTTAAGTTGGAATTTGATTCTTAACAATTCACTTTAATTATCAAATTATCAAGGTAAAAGATTGAGTTTCAGAATAGAGAAAGCGAAGTAAGAAACAAATTCAAATGAAAGGTAACAACAGTAAAGGTTCTAAAATGCAAGAGATTCAGATAAGAGATAGTAGTTCCCCTAGCAATTCATCCTTCCTTCCTTGTTCAATCTTATAATTTGGAGATCTCTTAGAGTCAATTAAATGGATTGATTCAGCTACTGCTCAAATCTCTCTAAACACAGGTCAATAACAACTATCTTACTACATTCTTTGTCTTGCTCTGTAGAGAAGGAAAATCAATTGACAAGAACACTTGAGAAGCAAGATGCAATTCTCTAAAGATGACCACAACTGTGAATCATCAAAATCATTCAGTCAAATTTCAGAATTACAGAACAACAGTCCAAGTAAAACGAGTTAGATTTACAAATTAACAGAGAATTGCCTATCCAACTGAATCAAAGGACACAACTCACATCTGAATGTTCATTCAGATCTAAATTCCAAGAAACATAAATGTAATCCCTCAACTTCTATTCTAATCACAAATTTCAACTGATACAAATGAATCTTAGAATAGAAAGTGGAAATCAGATCTAAAAAGACTCCCTGTTTAGCTGCATGAACTCAGGTCAGCTTCATTGCTAGGAGAACTTGGGAATTCAACCGCTCATGCTCTGAATTGCAGTAGAAACAGCAAGAATCAATGAAAGAATCATAGATGATCGGTGCAAGATTATGGATTTGGACGAAAATGGGAGAGAGAGTTGAGAGAAGGCTGAGAGAACAAGAAAATCTATGATCTGGAGGGTAAAGAACTGAATTTAGACTCCCTCGTTTGAGTGCGTGACTTCTGTATTTAAATATGAAGTTTTTCGTCATCTGGCATGGCGCCTTATGATATCCACCACAATGCCTAGCCTATGCAGTGTTGTTTCAATTAGTGATCCTGAGCTTCTTGTGAAACATGGTCTGCTGTGGCGCCTCTAATCATTTGCCGTGGTGCCTATTATTGAGAGTATCTTTAGAAATCCGCCGCGGCGCCTATGGCTCCTATGACAGAATGGCGAGAATGCTAGTGAAGCTCCCTGAAATTCACACCAAACAAGGATCAAAAGTACACACAATAAAATCACATAAAATCATGCAAAAACACAAAGAAAACCTCAACTTCCTTCACCAACTCTTATGCACAATGAAAGCTAATTATACCCAAAATATGCAAATACAAATGCCAAAAGCATGAGTTTAGGGCTAGAAATATATGCAAATAATGAGGGTTATCAATTCCCCCACACTTAGCTTTTGCACTCCTGGACAAATCAAGTCTAAACATAATGTGAAAGAGAAGGATGAAAGATAAGGAATAGGCAAGCTCAAAAATTCAAGTTACAAATGCAACCAACAATGATTCTTTAACCAACAGCAGTCCATGGAACATTCTTATGCAAAGAAATCAAGCAATGATATGCGATTTAATCTAAGTGAACAAAATATAGAAGACCACACAAGGGAATTAGTATATCACTCAACTCACAAGTGTTTAAGGTTCTTTCACTCAATTCACTTGTTCAAATGCTCTACCATATGCTTGTAATAGCTCTACCTCTCTACCACTTAAATACATAAGTACTCAAGAATCAAGAGGACTTTTGTGGCTTGTAATGTAAAGGTAGGAAGGAAATGCACAAGAATGCATATGAGGGAAGAGATAATATACAAATCAATGTGTAGAATTCAATAGCATTAGTAATGTTCAATTTAAGGTTTGATTTCTTGATCTTGAATTCTAAAGCTATAAGGGTGCTTTTATTCCTACTTTCTTTTCCTTTCTTGCCTTTTCATTTCTTTTCAACTTTTCTATTCTCTTCTCTTTTTTTTCCTTTTATATTTTGCATCTCTTTTTTTTTTCTTTTCCTTCCTTTTCTTTTTTTTCCCGCACCCATGCTCAAGTATGCACTTCCTCATATCAATCCACCAATTGAATCCATCATAATACTAGTGAAGTCTAAAAGGAATTAATGAAATGAAATATGCATCCTTGTAGTAAAGAGGTTTTATAAATGAGAGTGAAATGAATGGAAAATTCAACTAAAAGGCTCAAATGGGTAACAAGGGATAAATCATGTAGGGATTGGCCATTTGGTCTAAGTAGCTAATTTGAATGAATGCCTTAATCATGTTTAAGAGTACTAATGTTACATGTAGTCTTGATTAAGTACTAAGACAAGTTCTAAAGAGTATAAGAGACAAGTGAATACACATAAAAGAAATGAATATAAAGGCCCAAAGAATCCTTCCAACTAGGCTTTGTCTTCCATATTCATTCACTTCGGCTAAAGAACACATCATGCTTAATCTCTATGCATTAGAAAATTTCACTTCATGATATTGATTTCCAAGTCAAGATTAATCATAGATGCAATATTAAACCCTTGAAACAAGCTTAAACCTTCAAAAAGTTTTTGAAAAATTGAGGTTTTTAGAAAAGACAGAGAACACACACATAGAACACACAAAAACACAGCATTCACTCCCCTACACTTGATCCTTGCATTGCCCTCAATACAAATCTGAACAAAAGATAAGCAAGGAAAAGTGGGGAAAGGAATAATGGACAAAAACAATGGAACACACAAAACAAACTAAAAACAACTTACACTTGCTACTGGTCATGCCCCTCCCCCACACTTATTCACAAGTGAAGTTCAAGAATGATAAAAGTCAAATAAACATAGACTAAGGTATGTGAGGTAAGGAAGGGGATAACCTGAGATTATGGTGGATCAAAATTCTCCATGTAAATTTTGAGCAAGTAGCCATTGACCTTGAAAGTCTTACCGCTCATCTCATCTAGCAACTCTATCATGCCAAAATTGTGCACTTTAGTGACCAAGTATGGTCCTTCCCATCTGGTGCTCAACTTCCCAGGTTTAAATGTGAACCGTGCCTTGTACAGCAGCACTTTATCTCTAATCTTGAAAGTCTTCCTTAGAATTTGCTTGTCATGAATCATCTTTGTCTTCTCCTTGTAAAACCTGGGATTCTCATAGGCTTCAAGTCTCAATTCTTCAAGTTCCTGCAATTGTAATAACCTTTCTATGCCAGCAGAATCAAAATAAAGGTTACATGCTTTTACACCCCAAAGAGACTTATGTTCAATCTCAATCGGTAGGTGACACATTTTACCATAAACCAACCTATAAGGAGACATGCCTATGGGGGTTTTAAGATCAGTCTGTTAGAGACCACCCAATTGCACTTTTATACCTCTTCAAAACAGCAAGTAATTGAGACTCTTCAAGATTAGTCAAAGAGTTAGAGATTATCACTGGTAGTCTTCCATTTTCAGCTAAAAATGCATATTTCAGTGTTGATGGCAGGGGTTTAAGATCCAATTCAGGAGGTTGAACTATTGAGGGTATCAGTTTCTTAAGCTCTAAGGTAGTGTAATTATTTTCAGATTGCTTCGAAACTTCAACACCAAAAACTGCAGTTGTGCATTCATCCTCATGTGAGCAACGCTCCTTAATGGGTCCCTACAATAATGCATTTAAAACATCTGTAAATCCATGTGAAAACTCAAAATTAGATGTAGCATAGTCTTGAGGAATTCCAATTTCACAAGTAAAAATAGATTGCAAAAGAGCACTCCTTATGCTGCATATTTCAGCAAATTTAGTTGGTGTCGTACCTAATTTCCTTGGTTTGGGAGCAGTTGCACTTTGCATGATTTCCAAGAGATATTCTAGTTTTGCACAATTAAAGAAATTAAGATCAAGTGACTTGTAAACAGGATTGGAGTATAAAATATGATAAGAATTTAAAGAAAAATCTTCATGCTCCTTGAATGGGGGTTCGTCCATGAGAGTTGGGCTAGCCTTGCAATCATGATTCTTGTGCCCTTTACCTTCCTCTTTTTGTACAGGAATTGATTCACTTTCTTGTGCTATTGAGAAATCTACAAGCAATCTTCTTGCAGGTTGTTCATCACTTGACAGTGTGGAATTAACATCAATTGAAGACTTAATGGATGAAACTGAAGACAATTCACTCCAAGTGGAAAGCCAGCCATCAATTTTAGAATCAATGTTAAACACATAATCTAGGTGTGAAGAAAAAGAAGATGAAGGAGAATATATGGAAGAGAAAGAAACAAAAGAATCTTTAATATCATCATTGCTATCATGCTCAAAAATAGATTCACACTCATTTTCAAGTGACAAATCAATCATATTAAGCCTTAACAGAGAATAATCCTCACGTGGATGTTTCATCATCTCATACATATTAAATTGAATTTCTTGACCACCAAATTCCATTTTTATAATCCCATCTTTCATGCAAATCATGGTATTGGTGGTTCTTAGAAATGGTCTATCCAAAATCAATGTGCTTTCACTTATGGTTTCATTAGTCATATCTAGCACATAAAAATTAACAGGAAATACAAGGTCTTTTACTTGGACCAAAATGTCTTCTAAGATTCCCTTGGGATTCCTAATAGACTTATCAGAGTTGCACTAAGACACTTGTAGGTTTCATGATTTCAACTCCTAAAGCATAGTAACAGAACTTGGCATCACATTAATAGCAGCACCTAAATCCAGCAAAGCTTTAGAGATGTGAAATTTACCAATTTGACAAGGAATGGAGAAAGCTCCTGGATCTTGGCATTTCACGGGTAATTGAGCTTTAAAAAGAGCTGAAGCATTAGGGCCAACTTGCACCAATTCATTAGTTTCAAACTTCCTTTTGTTAGTGTAAATGTCTTTCAAGAATTTTGCATATTTAGGCACTTTCTTCAATAAATCCAGCAAGGGAATATTAATTTCTATTTTACTAAAGAAATCTAAGACTTCTTTATTCTGTTTTTCTTTTACAACCTTCTACACAAACATAGAAGCTTTATGGAAAGGTAGATCTTTCAAGCTTACCCCTTTACCTTTACTTCTCAGTTTGTTATTCATGTGAGAATCTTCAACTTTATCTTGCTCCATCTTTTCTTTGTCCTGGTTAGGCTCTGACATTCTTGAAGAAGATTGCTCCAAGTTCTCTGCTAATGGTGTTTCATGGACTTCTTTATCAACCTGAATTAAAGGGCCTACTTGAGTTGTGCAACCTTCAGTAGTTACACTTCTAGATCCGGCTTTCTTTCTTCCATGCAATAATTGCTTCTCTCTTAAGCTTTCAGATTCCATACTTGGTGGTTTCTTTTTCTGGACAGAGTTCCCTCTAGTGCAATGATATTCCCTCCAAGTCGATTCTTCATCATTCTCATTGAATGACACTTTCCTTCCACTTCTCAAATTTATGGCATTCAATGACTTGGGATTAATCACAGTATTAGAAGGTAAAGCTCCACTTGTTTTTGCTTGAAAACTGCTGAAATTGTCTGAAAGTTGGGTAACAAAGTTAGACAAGTTTGAAGCCTTTGTCTCCCATTGTTCAACCCTATTTCTCTATAGCAGCATCCTTGCATCAGATGCAGTAGTATGCCTATCAATTCTATCCATTTGAGATGCCATAGCACTAATGTTAGCATTCATACTGTTCATGCTTTTTAATAAGAGGCTCATATCATCGTTCCTTGAATTACCAACTTCTTGAGCAGTTTGGGAAGGAACCATAGCTTGTTCTAAATGTTAACTTTGCTGGAACTTATTCTACATGAACCTTTCCTTGTTGTTCTCCCCTCCTCCCCATCTAAGATTGGGATTCTTTCCACCCCTCATTATAAGTGTGAGAAAGGATTTCTTTGCTGATATTGACTGGATCTTTGTTGATACATGGCTGCCACTTCTTCTCAAACTGAGAAGGGCAAGATTCAGTCCAATGCATCATGGAAACCATTGATATAAGGTACGGATACGGATCGGCTAGAAACAAGTTAGGCAACTAGACGAATGATCAAAGGTAGGACCTTAAGAGAACCTGTCTCTTACAACCCTAGCCATGGAGACCACCACAAGGATGATCAGTCTCCTTGATACAGTCGAGTTCCTATGAGAATACGAGGCGGCAAGCAAAGCTCACTCAAGAGAAATAAATTCTCTAAAATTCATTCATTCAAATCTGATCCCCAATTACAAAAAACGTAGCCTTATATAGGCAGCAAAAGAACAATCTAGAATAAAAAAACCCTAGGTCATAAATGCCATAAATGTACCTTAATGATGATTGACTATCTTGGTTGGCAACCAATTAAGGCTAAAGGAAATAGGAAATTACCTTTTCTTAAAGAAAAGGCTGCTACCTAAAAATAGGAAACTAACCTAAATATTCTTATGCAATCTTTGACCAAAAGGCCTTATTTAATGCAAATAAAAATGTAAACTCAAAAAAACGAAATTAAAAACCATAACTAATACATAAAGACGCCTTCTTGATGCTTCTTGAATATTTTTGGACGTCACTTATGCTCCTCCTCCAAGGCACATGCTTGTCACATGGTATTTTGAGTGATTCTTCAATCTGGACTACACATGGGCCTTGTACATCATCTTGTTTGGCTTCTAGCAATGTAATCACCATGTTTGGACCCTTGATGGGCTGATTGAGGGATGCTTCTTCCCAATAAATGGGCTCTAACTCTTTAAGATCTTTTATCAACAATTCAGTGCCTCTTTCATAGATTTGGTCCTTGCTCTTGTCATTGGGCCTACAATGCCTTGTAATGGGTCTTTTAGAATATTGGACTTCCATCTTTTAGCTTGGGCTCCACGCTCCGTGTTTTGGTCTTCTTTTGATGCTTGATCATGCCATGCTCCTCTATCATTCCCTCCCTGCTCAAAAGGATTCGTCCTCGAATCTACAGCATCAAAGAGAGATAAATCAGTCACATTAAAATGTAGCACTTTACATTACCGTAGGAGCTAGTAAATCTATTTTATAAGCATTATCATTGATTCGCTCCAAGACTTGGAAAGGGCCATCTCCTCTTGGCTGCAACTTAGACTTTCGTGTTCTGGAAACCTCTCCTTTCACAAGTGGTACCAAAACCCAGTCTCAGGCTAAAGACAACCTCCTACGACCTTTGTTAGCTTTGCTTTGTAATATTTGCTCATTCTTTCTCTCGATGTTGGCCCTCACCTTAGCATGTAATTCCTGCACAAACTTAGCCTTTTTCTTGCCATCAAGGTTTAGCTCGTTCACTAGAAGGCAAAGGTAGAATATCCAAAGGAGATAGAGGATAAAGCCATAAACATCTCAAATGGAGAGAAAGAAGTGGAAGAGTGAATAGCCCTGTTATATATGCAAATTCAATATGAGGCAGCATTTGACCAATTCTTCCAGTTCTTTTGAATTACTTGCACGTAAACAAGGTAGTGAGTGTTCTATTGACGACCTCAGTTTGCCCATTCCGTTTGGGGATGTGCCACAGTAGAAAAGTAACTTAGTTCCAAGCTTACTCCACAAGTCCTCCAAAAATGGCTAAGAAACTTTACATCCCTATCACTCACAATGGTTTTAGGCAATCCATGCAATCTAACAATTTCTTTAAAGAACAAGTCAGCAATATTCATAGCATCATTTGTTTTAGAAACAAGCAATAAAATGAGCCATTTTACTAAATTTATCCACTACAACAACAAAGATAACTATCTTTCCCAGATTGAGACCTAGCAACCCACACAAAATCCATAGAAATATCTACCCTACCCAAGGTTGGGAAGGCACAGGTAGAGGGGAATATAAACCATGAGGTGAACCTTAGACTTTGCAATACTACATGTCACACATTTAGCACAAATAGACACAACATCTTTGCGTATACCAGGCCAATAAAAGTGTTCATGCAAAAGACTAATGTTTTTTCAACACCAAAAGTAACCCATCAAACCACCACCATAGTTTTCTTTTACAAGCAGCTCACGACATAGAGCAATTGGGAATGCACAATTTATCTTTCTTAAAAAGAAACCCATCAGATCTATAAAAGTCATTCACCCCATGCTTTTTCACAAGAAAGCCAAATTTTGGAAAAATCACAATCAGAGTCATACAACCCTTTCAATAATTCAAATCCAAGTAATCTAGCATAAGAGAAGTTGATCAGAGAATACCTCCTAGAAAGAGCATCAGCAACAACATTCTCTTTACAACTTACTCCACAAGGTCCTCCAAAAATGGCTAAGAAACTTTACATCCCTATCACTCACAATGGTTTTAGGCAATCCATGCAATCTAACAATTTCTTTAAAGAACAAGTCAGCAATATTCATAGCATCATTTGTTTTAGAACAAGCAATAAAATGAGCCATTTTACTAAATTTATCCACTACAACAAAGATACTATCTTTCCCAGATTGAGACCTAGGCAAGCCCAACACAAAATCCATAGAAATATCTACCCAAGGTTGGGAAGGCACAGGTAGAGGGGAATATAAACCATGAGGTTGAACCTTAGACTTTGCAATCCTACATGTCACACATTTAGTACAAACAGACACAACATCTTTGCGTATACCAGGCCAATAAAAGTGTTCATGCAAAAGAGCTAATGTTTTGTCAACACCAAAGTGACCCATCAAACCACCACCATGAGTTTCTTTTACAAGCAGCTCACGACATAGAGCAATTGGGAATGCACAATTTATCTCTTTAAAAAAAAACCCATCAGATCTATAAAGTCATTCACCCCATGCTTTTCACAAGAAAGCCAAATTTTGGAAAAATCACAATCAGAGTCATACAACCCTTTCAATAATTCAAATCCAAGTAATCTAGCATGAAGAGAAGTGATCAGAGAATACCTCCTAGAAAGAGCATCAGCAACAACATTCTCTTTACCTTGCTTATGCTTGATCACATAAGGAAACGTCTCTATCAATTCCAACCAGCGAGCATGCCTCTTGTTAAGCTTACCTTGAGACTTTAGAAACTTCAAACTTTCATGATCAGAGTGAATAATGAATTTCTTGGGGCATAAATAATGCTGCCATGTTTCTAAAGTTCGTTTTAAAGCATAGAGTTCCTTGTCATAAGTAGAGTAATTCAAAGAAGCTCCACTTAATTTCTCACTGAAGTAGGCAATAGGCCTAGACTCTTGCATTAGAACAGCACCAATACCAATCCCAGAAGCATCACATTCAACTTCAAAAACTTTATTAAAATCAGGTAAACACAAAAGTGGTGCATTGGTTAATTTCTCTTTCAAGGTATTAAAAAGCTTTTCTTGTGTTTCACCCCATTTAAATGTCACATGCTTCTTAACAAGCTCATTTAGAGGTGCAGCAATAGTTGAAAAATCTTTGACAAACCTCCTATAGAAACTTGCTAGTCCATGAAAACTCCTGACTTCATTGGCATTCTTTGGGGTTGGCCAATCTCTCATAGCTTTCACCTTTTCCTCATCCACATGGATCCCTTGAGCACCTACAACAAAACTAAGAAACACAACAGAATCCATGCAAAAGGAGCATTTCTGAAAATTAGCATATAAGCTATTCTCCCTAAGAGTTCGAAACACCTCATGCAAACATGGTCATCTATTGTTCTACTATAGACAAGAATATCATCAAAGTAGACAACCACAAACTTCCTAATAAATGAACGAAAAACATGATTCATCAAGCTCATGAAAGTGCGAGGTGCATTAGTTAACCCAAAAGGCATAACTAACCATTCATACAATCCAAATTTAGTTTTAAATGATGTTTTCCATTCATCTCCCTCTTTCATGCGAATTTGATGATAACCACTCCTTAGGTCAATTTTAGAGAATAAAGTATCACCATGCAACTCATCCAACATGTCATCTAATCTAGGAATGGGGTAGGATACTTAACTGTTATTTTGTTGATGGCTCTACAATCAATGCACATTCACGATGAACCATCTTTCTTAGGCACTAGAAGTACTGGAACAGCACATAGGCTCAAACTTTCCCTTACAAAGCCTTTCCTCATGAGTTCATCAACTTGGCGTTGAATCTCTTTAGTTTCTTCAGGATTGGCTCTATAAGCTGGTCTATTAGGTATAGAAGCTCCAGGGATGAAATCAATCCTATGCTCAATTCCTCTTAAGGGAGGAAGCCCATCGGGAACTTCATCAGGGAATAGGTCACCAAATTCTTGCAACAAAGCCACAACACTAGAAGGCAAAGAGGGGTTAAGTTGGTTAGTAGAAAAATAAGCATCCTTGCACACAAGCACCAAGACTCGCTCACTCACTAATGCTCTCTTAACCTCACTTTTTCCAGCAAATAGACTCTCTTTCTTTTGTTTATTTTTCTCATATTCATTCCTTTTCTTTTCTTTTTTTTGTACTCTCTCTTTTTCACTCCACTCACTAATTTTTTTGCATTCTTCCTCAATCCTCACTTGGTCATCATAAGCTTCTTTAGGCCTAAGAGGCTTCAATACAATGATTTTTCCATTGAAAGGTACAGAATAACAATTTTTGTAACCATCATGGTGATCTCTACTATCAAACTGCCATGGTCTTCCAAGCAAGAGATGTCCAGCAAGCATTAGGACTACATCACATAAAACTTCAGCATGGTAGTTGCCAACAGAAAAAGAAACCAAAACTTGCTTAGTGACCTTAGCTTCAGCACTATCATTCAACCATTGCAATTTATAAGGCTTAGGATGCTTCATAGTAGGTAAATCCAACTTTTCAACAAGTAAGGTACTAGCAACATTGGTAACACTA
Organism: Neltuma alba; assembly: GCF_004799145.2. Lineage (NCBI taxonomy): Eukaryota > Viridiplantae > Streptophyta > Magnoliopsida > Fabales > Fabaceae > Neltuma > Neltuma alba. The sequence continues at coordinate 398,736 of NW_021635126.1, forward strand.
CCACTATCAATAACCATGCTACATACCTTATTCTTTATGAAGCACCTAGTGTGGAAGATGAGCTCTCGCTGCTCTTGCTCTATCTTCCTTTGGTTGCATGTTTAGGGCTCTTCTAGCCACTAATGCTTCTCCCTTAACAGGTTCAGCTTCATCAATCTCCAATTCAGAATCAATCACCAAAGAAGGCATGTCATCATCACTTTCATCGCATTCGCACACTGTCATACTTGCCATTATCTTTGAGAATCATGGCCCTCTTATTGGGACATTGGGAAGCAATATGCTCTTTTCCATGACATCTAAAACATTGAAGAGAAGCGGTTCTATCAGTAGAAGAAGTTTTAGAGTCAAGTTTCTTACCGCCATCAATCTTGGGCTTGGATTCCTCCTTGGCTTTTGGTGTGAATTTTGCAACATCTTTAGCCTTAGAATCCTTCCACTTGGATGCTGATCTAGAGTCCCTCCTCCAACCATGAGATGAGGATTTGGAGTGTTTTTCTTTATACCGCTTCTCAACTTTGATGGCTTTATGCACTAGCTCTTCTTTATCAACAAAAGTATACATCTCAACTTTGTCTCTAATTTCAGGCCTTAACCCATCAATGATTCTGGTCATGCTTGCTTCTTCTCCTTCTTGTACTCCAGCTTGCATTTTAAGAAGGTCAAGTTCATGCACATATTCATCTACAGTCATAGAGCCTTGGCCAAACAGTCGTAACTTTCTATTTAGCTCTCGGTAGTAGTAACTAGGGACATACTTGTTGTGCATGAGTTTCTTTAGCTTTGACCATGTATGAGGTGGTCCTTTGCCCTTAAGGTGCCTTTTAAGCTGTAAATCTTCCCACCAATCAATAGCATAGTCAGAAAATTGATATGAAGCAATTTTTACCTTCTTTTCTTCTGGCCAGTCATTCATTCTGAAGCTTTGCTCAAACTTCATCTCCTAATCAAGCTATGCATCTGGATTTATATTGCCCTTGAAGGTAGGGTACTTGATCTTTGGGTCATAGGTGTCCAAATCACGTTTTTCAGGTCCGCTCCTATTCTTTGAGGATGAAGAACCAGATCTAATCACCTCCTCGTCACCACTACTTGCTTTGGATGCTTTTAGCTCCACTAGCTCCAACTTGAGTTTGAGAAATTCATTTCTTATGGCTCTCATGAACAGCTTAGGATCTGTGTTGAATTCTTCCATATTGGCTTCTTTGTCACTCATCTTGAAATTGAAACGTTAGTGTGATCAAAGAGAAATGAAATAGTAAGAAGGGACCTTACCACTCTACTCGCGTGTTTCACTCAAGAAATTGTAGTGTCACTCGTGTTTAACTCAAATCTGGCTTTTAAATTGATGTAATAACACTCTCGCCTTTTACCACTCAAACTTGCCTCCTATAGTATTCTTGATTGAAACTCAACAAAATCAAGAGACAATGTTAGTAAATGGTAATCTTCACAACCAGAATTGCAAGAACCAGAAAATATGTGATAAAAGAAGAAGGATAGGAACCAAAAAAAAGATAAGAAAGAATATGTGATAAAAGAAGAAGGATAGGTACCAAAAAAATGAAAGGAAGGAAAAGAGGAGGGAAAAAAAACGTAAAAAGGAAAAAAAATAAAGAAAGGGAATATGGAAAGCTATGAATTAGAAAGAAAGGAAAAAAAGGGAAGAAAATATTTAGGAAAGGTGCTACCTTGAAAATAATTTAGGAAATTGGGCACCTTGCAAGAAAAGCAAATCAAGTTAGGAAGGTGAGAGATATGGAAGGAAGGAAGCAAATAGGAAACTTGAAGGAAAAAGAAAGAAAGAAACTCAAATTAAGCAATATGGAGAGAAAAAAAAGGGAAAGGAAAACAAAAAAAATAAGAAACAAGAAGAAATTAGGAAACATGCAAAGAGAGGAAATAAGAACTTTACCACCCAAGTTTAACGATTTAGGAAACTAGTTGTGACTTGTAATGGAAGCTCTTCTCAATTTTAGGAAACTCATCTTTAACATTGCATTCTCAAATCTGTAGCTTCTCCTTCTTTTTTTTTTGAATTTTCGTATTTTTTTCTTTTTTTAGCACTCCTTTTTTTTTCACAACAACAACACTTTTTTTTTTGCTTTTTTTTTGTGCACGAATTTCTCTCTCTCTCTTTTTTTTTTTCTTTTTTGCTGCTCAAAGGAACACAGAAAGTCACAAAAAAAAAACACAAATAGGAGGTGGAAAGGCGAAGAAACAAATTGATGGAAGCAAGGGACGAAGAACAAATGATAGAATTAAGAGATGAACAAAAAAAAAAACAGAAATAATAGATAAAAGGATAGAACTTGAATTCTAGCAAACCTTAGCTCTAATACCAAATGATCATCCTTGTGGTGTCTCCATGGCTAGGTTGTAAGAGACAGGTTCTCTTAAGGTCCTACCTTCGATCATTCGTCTAGTTTCCTAGCTTGTTTCTAGCCGATCCGTATCCGTTCCTTATATCAACCATAGAAGTCACAAGAGGGAGCTACCAAAGCTTGTGATGTTCCCACAGCACCACATTGTTTACTTGACAAGAGTTGCTCCATCCTAGTCATCCTCTTATCCATCTTTTCTGACAAGGCAGCAAATTGAGAATGGAAGTTAATAGGATTTGACCTCAAAATCTCATTAACAAACTGGTTATCCCTTGTGCTGAGTTGTTGGTTGTTGTTAGCCATCTTCTCTAATAATTCCCAAGCATTGTGAGGGGTCGAATCAAACAGTGAAACATGGGCTGCAGTATCTATTGTGTTCTTGTAATGAGATAGCAAGCCCTCATAGAAATACTGGACTAGATTAGACTTGCTGATTTGATGATTTGGACATTTAGAAAGCATGGCTAGAAATCTCGTCCAATAGTCATACAAGGTCTCTCTACTATCTTGTTGAACTCCATAGATAGCCTTCCTCAATTTAGATGTCCTTGATGCAGGAAAATACTTCTCCAAAAAGGCCTTCTTAAGTTGTTCCCATGTAAGTGTGTGAAGTGTTGAGGTAGACTTTGCAACCATTCCTTACCATTTCCTTCTAATGTGAAGTGAAAAGCTCTCCTTAGCACATCCTCCAATTGAGCACCATGAGGCTTCATAGAGGAACAAACAGCATGCATGTTTTGAAGATGTCTATATGGATTATCCCCTACAAGACCAAGAAATCTTGGTAAGGTATTAATCAAGGTACACTTAAGTTCAAAATCAGCTTCAAAGTTATAAAAACCACATGGATCACAGTTCACACTTGAGTTATTAATTTCTCTAATGCTCTTATTCTCCTTATCTCTATTCAATTGAAGATTAGCATTATGAAGAACATTTTCAGCTTGTCTTCCATTTTGAGGTCTATTTGTAGCATCACCTCTCTCAGTTTGAGCATTGTTATTATCTTGATCCATCACAAAATGATTGTTTACAAACCCTCCTAAAGTAGATTCAAATTCAGAGAAAGAGCAAGATTCAACTTAAGGAAAAGGTTCACTCAATATATGTTGCTTACTAGATTTAGTTATTTGTTTGGTTTTCTTGATTTGTCTTAGAGTTCTATTGATTTCCCAATCAAAAGGTAAAAAGGTCTTATCCTGGGACATGCAACTAGGGAACAAGAGAAAAGACTAAAGAAATAAATGCCAAAAAGCAAACAGACAAAAGAAAAGCCAAGAAGTTGAGAGGCAAGTCTGTGTAATCCACTACGGTACTTGCTCAAATCCGCTGTGGCTCCTATTACAGAGACAATTCCCAAGCTAGATTGCATAGGCGCTGCGGCGGCTGATGAGATCTGCTGTGGCGCCTTCTTTTGATAAACCTGATAAATGAATTTCTAGCAGTTTCTAACACTTCTCATACCTCCACTCTTGCAAATTGAGCCCTTAACACAATAGTATTAGTTTTCCTAATAGAAGAAGATCTCAAAAGCATAAAAACAATCAACTATCATCAGATTTAGTGGAAGAACAACTAAAAGGAAATGGTTGTTGCTACAGTAAGGATTCAAACAATTCACAGCTGACCAGATTGTTTTAACTCCTTGGCAACCTACGAAATGAATTTAGAATGCAACAATAAAGGAAGCAACTCAACAACAATGCACAAAAAGTGATGAAAATGCAGAAACAACTCAGAAACACTAAAGCTACTTTTTGTGTGGTTTTAGGTTTTCTATTTTTTTTCTTGGCAAACCAGTGAATTGCTGAGAACCTTAACAAGTAAGGCTCCCCGGCAACAATGCCATTTGATGAACCTTGTCACTAGGTAATCAAAATTATACTAGGAAAATACAACAAGTGAGGCAATACCTAGGTCATTCTTCTCAAGGAGCCTTAAGTTGGAATTCAATTCTTAACAATTCACATTAATTATCAAATTACCAAAGTAAAAGATTGAGTTTTAGATAGAGAAATCGAAGCAAGAAGCAAGAAACAAAATCAAATGAAAGGTGACAGTAAAGGTTCTAAAATGCAAAAGAGATTCAGATAAGAGATAGTAGTTCCCCTAGCAATTCATCCTTCCTTCCTTGTTCAATCTTATAATTTGGAGATCTCTTAGAGTCAATTAAATGGATAGATTCAGCTACTGCTCAAATCTCTCTAAACAAAGGTCAATAACAACTATCTTACTACATTCATTGTCTTGCTCTGTAGAGAAGGAAAATCAATTGACAAGAACACTTGAGAAGAAAGTTGCAATTCTCTAAAGATGACCACAACTGTGAATCATCAAAATCATTCAGTCAAATTTCAGAATTACAGAACAACAGTCTAAGTAAAATGAATTAGATATACAAATTAATAGAGAATCCTCTATCCAACTAAATGAAAGGACACAACTCATATCTGAATGTTCAATCAGATCTAAATTCCAAGAAACATAAATCTAATCCCTCAACTTTCATTCTAATCACAAATGTTCAACTGATACAAATGAATCTTAGAATAGAAAGTGGAAATCAGATCTGAAAAGACTCCCTGTTTAGCTCCATGAACTCAGGTCAGCTTCATTGCTAGGAGAACTTGGGAATTCAGCCGCTTATTCTCTGAATTGCAATAGAAACAGCAAGAATCAATGAAAGATTCATAGATGATAGGTGGAAGATTATGGATTTGGATGAAAATGGGAGAAAGACTTGAGAGAAGGCTGAGAGAACAAGAAAATTTGTGATCTGGAGGATAAAGAACTAAATATGGACTCCCTCGTTTGAGTGAGTGACTTCTATATTTAAATTTGAAGTTTTTCGTCATCCGCCACGAGGCCTTATGATATCCGCCACGACGCCTAGCCTATATGGTGTCGTTTTAATTAGTGATTCTGAGCTCCTTGTGAAACTTGGTCCGTTGTGGCGCCTCTGATCATTCGCTGCGGCGCCTTCCCCTATTCACCGTGGCTTCTATGATAGAATGGCAAGAATGCTAGTGAAGCTCCTTGAAATTCACACCAAACAAGGATCAAAAGTACACACAGTAAAATCACATAAAATCATGCAAAAACACAAAGGAAACCTCCCAACTTCCTTCACCAACTCTTATGCACAATGAAAGCTAATTATACCCAAAATATGCAAATATAAATGGCAAAAGCATGAGTTTAGGACTAGAAATATATGCAAATAATGAGGCTTATCAGCTGGGCTCGATTATTCTTCATTGTTTGTCATTTTCTCGCATGATCTTTCTTAAGTTCTCATTTTCCTTCTCTAACTGCACAATTCTTGAGCTCTCATCTAAGTCTCTTCTTTTCTCTTTTCTGCTAGCTTTCTTAGAGAGTAGTGCACTCATTCTCCAGTTGGCTCCACTTATATTGCTTCTTAACTCCACCTCAACAAGCTTTTCCAATTCTCTCTCTCTTGTTTCTAAATGCTTTGCCAACTCTTTGTTTACCACTTAGGCATCATTTGCTAGTAAGGGATCTTGAGGGGCATAAGTAGGATTAGCCCTTTCAATTCTTTTCTTCAGCCAAACTTTATAGTCTTGTGTTATGCTTATTTCTCATTTCCCAAGCTTAGCCTTTCTCTTATACATCACCTTACCATAAGCTTCTTTGATACTTTGGCATATCACCTTTCTTTCTTAGAAGGAACCTCTTATTGAAATGTTATCTGCCTTAGTGCTATTGAGAGATTGTAATTAATACACCCTCTAGGTCCTATGACAAGAACATTTGAAAATTCCCCATAATAATAGATGACATCTTTGCCTTCCCACTAATCTATCTTCCATAAAGAGAATCTTTACCAACTATGAAAAGACCATCTTCCTCTCATTCTGATTCATTTCATTAATTCTTGGTAGGTTCTTGAATGGAATGAGTGGATTACTATGTTTGTCATCTCTTTTTTTGAAGAGCAATTGCTTGTTGTACATGTAGGTTAACATCCATATATCAAGCATTGCGAAGCAGCATCTTGTCCAACTGACTTTCTTCATTTGACACTAAGATAATGATATGTAGGTCTCTGTTAAGATTACAGGTATCAAAGTGACTCAACAATACTATACTATTTTGAAGATATTGATAGCCCCAAGGTCAATTAACCCTATTGACGAAGGAAAAATAACACTACCATAAATAGCCAATGCAAAGATTCTGCAAAAGCTTTCTCAATTTTGCTGTGCCGTAAGGTATATCAGGCGAGCTTCCATATTGGTTCTAGAGATCCCAATGACTTGCCCCTTATAGTTTTGCCATCACTCCTTAGGAAGGTGAATGTCCTTCGTATTGATAGACTTGACTATTCTTTTAAATAAATATCCTGAGAATTTGTGCATACTCCTTAATAGTTGGGGTTATTTAAAAATTAGAGAAGGTGAAGCATTTTAACAAGGTATCCCAATACTGGCATAATTCTACTAAAGTGTCCTTATGTACCGGTACTTGTAATAGATCAAGGATGTTGCTATATTTGTTCTTAAAGTCTAGCTTGGTTAGACCTTTAACAAAGCAGCTTAGTTGCACTAAACTCTCAAGTGGCTCACCTTCTACAATCAATTTAGTTTCCTTTCCTTTGTATATCTTTCTTATAGAGGCTTGATCTTAACTCGATTCTTTTGCCATCAGACCCTATGCCAACTTTTCACAACTATTAGATGACTTATTAACCTTTTTTGGAAAATAAAAAGAAAAGGGAGAGAGAATGAAGTATCAAAATATGTTTTGAACATGTTTAATAACATGTATGCAACATGAATGATCACATGTACTTCGGGTTTTAATATGGTTTATGGACATCAGAATAAAGAACTCCATCTCCTTTAAAGGCCCAATGCCTTATAAGGAGAATAAAGTGCACATTAGCCTACAAATGGTCCAGACCAACACATAGCTAAAGGTTTTATAAATTATGTCCAAGGCCTATATCAAACGATATTAAATGACTATTCATGCTGTAATGATGTGTCAAAGGCCTTAAAAAGTGATCCCTTATGGGAACATTTGTAAAATAATGAATGTGATGATCTTATAATCTGTTAGGGTTAGAGACCTTTAGAGTAGGGTTAGTTATCTAATGCATACACCGTCATTGTGATATATCTATATAGAGATAGATGTGAGATACATACTCAGATGAAGCAGTAGTCAGCTACTTAATCCTAGGGCTTCATTAATTATGTATGGATAATGATGATGCATTAAAAGGAAAGAGAATATGCCCTCTATTGTCCTATTTTAGGAAGAGTCCTAGGCTAGGGATTTAACTTAAGAAAGAAATGCACTAATCAATTGGGTAGGTCATTAAGTTTCCTCTAAAACGTGCACTGATTTTGGGGCTGTTCTAATCTACACAAGCAAAAGTCTCCTAGTTGCCCTCATCAAAAAGATAAAGATCCTATTTAATGAGGTTAACCCTCTGAGAACTCAAAAGTTCCATAGAGATTAACTCGTTAAAAAGGTAACAGCTAGATGAAGTCTTCACAGTAACCTTCGAGGGTTCTAAAAACTCCATAGGGAAATTGTTAGAAGCTACTGCTCATTAAGTTACTCATAGACCCAGGTATAGGGCCTAATGTGTGTGTGAGGTAAGATAGTGTAGGTGATCAGTTAACCTAGATTCTACCAACGCTCATGCTAATCAGATCATAGAATAGATAAACACAAAGTGAAGAAAAACAACTAAGAAACACATAAATGGTAAAACAATAATATAGAAGAAATAGATAAAGAACAATAAACAAATAAACAAATAAAAGAAGGGTAATGAATATAATTAAGGTCATATCATTTTGAATTTTATTTCCAAAAAAAAACTTGACACAACTACAAAATGTCCTGTAAATGTCGGTTTACCAATGAATCTCATAGGTTTACCAATGAATTTAGAAACGGAGGTCACATAAAAATTTAAAAATATTTAAAAAAAAAGCACTTTCAAAAATAAAGAAAAGAATACCCAAAAACACTTTATCATGAAATTCAAGTTAAATAGTATAGATAAGAATGGAAGTCCATATCTGATGCTCTACTTAACAATTGGCTTGTCTCCTTTTTCACCAAAAAATTCCAAGTTCCTCCAACTCTTACTCTTTTATTTATATGCTTCACCTAGGTTTTTCTATTTTTTTTTAATTTTTCTCACTTGTGACTAATAATAAAAGTTCTTATTCAAGCACCAAATCATCATCAAATTGTTATTTTTTATTTTGATTTTCTTTTTTTTAAAATTCTCACAATCATGACTCCAAAAGATATTTCTAAATTGAGGCGTCAATCATCTTAAATGAGAAATTTTGGTTTTGATCTTTTAATTTGCTTATTTTCCCCCCAAAGACTCTATCTTGTATTTCCTAATTTAGAAGTCAATTGGCTTTTAATTCTTATATTTTATTTTATTGCTATTTATTGTAAGAGGGATATTCTTATTTAATTTATTTTTTTGATTTGCCACATTATGGATTTCTTAAATTTAGCTTCTAAGAAGGAATCAAGGAGGATATTAATCTTTTATTATTTTTGTTACACCTCCTTTATTACCTCATTATATAACAATTGGAACCCTTTAGGATCATTACACAAGCCTTAACTATGGGAAAGATTTAAATTTGAAATTAGCAATTTTGGTTTACTATTCACTGTTCACAACATGTTTTTGCCAACTTTGAAAATTTATAATTAAATGTCAAAAAATTGAAACTAAGTAGTTCTAATTTCTCTTTGAAGCTTGTTATGCCTTCTATAAGGGGAAAAAAATACTCATTGCCCTCATGTCCATCCGAAACAAAGCCAGACAGAAAATTTGACAAGTTGCACTATTTGTTTGGTCATTTTTTAATGGGTTAAGGTGCAATTTTAACAACAAAGTTTTATACCAAGAGCATCTAGTACCATTTAGTTTTAAAGGGTGCAAAAATACACATAATGACTTAAAAAGAGAGCAATTTAGTCACTGCCGTTAATAGCACCAAACGTCCGTCTCCCTCTCTCTCTTTTCTCCAATATGGGTCCCACTCATTTCTCGCTGGCGTAAGTTGCTCAAATACTTCTTTTCTCCCTCTTTTCCCATATTACTCCATCTCTCTCCATTAACGCAGAGCTCCTTCTTCATCAGCGCTTTTTTAATTTTTTAATTTTTGCCAAAGAATGCTTTTTTATCATCCTTCATTAGATCAAAACATCAGAAAATTCAAGAAACAAAATCAATACTTCTTCCCTCATATCCACCACCATTCACCTCCCCCTTGTCTTTATCATCTGTCATCGTTGCAGCCACCATCGGCGTCTCTCCCCTCTCCACTACCAATGACCTCCTCATCTTCTCCACCACCAGCGGCCTCTTCCCTCTCCTCTCCCATCATAATTGATCTCCTCCCTCCATACCACTGTCCTCTTCCCTCATTTCTCCCACCATTGTCCAACTTTCCCCTCATCTTCACCGTCGATCTTTTTCAGTCATCTCTGCAACTATTGTCAGCGTATGTTCATTCTCCACCACCAGCGACCTCTTCATCTTTTCAACCATTGACAGCCTCTTCCCTCTTCTTCTTCCTCAACATCATCAACCTCCTCCTTTTTCATCAAAGTTACCTTGCTTCAGCGAAGATATGTTGTCGAGAGGATTAAACTTATCGCTAGGGGATTTAAGAATTTCAACTAAAAAGAGGGAGATGAACATAGGCGCTGAGAATGAGAGGGAGAAAGACGGGAGTTGGGAAGGTAAGTCAGAGAGTGAAAACATGAGAGAGGGAGAAAGAATGGGGAAGATGGCACGAAAGGTTGGTCAGAAAGGAAAAAAACGTGAGACCCATAGAAAGAGAGTTGGAGCATTTTTATTGGACCGTATAAACGACGTGGCCAATAAGTGGAACCCACTAAACCAAAAGTAACAGCAGTTTGCTTCTGTTAACGGCAGTGACTAATTTGCCCCGTTTTTATATCATTATGTCTACTTTTGCACCCTTCAAAACTAAATGGTGCCAAACGCTCTTAGTGTAAAATTTTATTGTTAAAATTGCACCTTAACCCTTTTTTAATTTTTTAGTATTTTAGCCCAACTTTGGAAGGGCATAACTCCTAGCACAAAACTCCACATTTAGTGATCTACCACTTTTTTCAAATATACAAATGTGATCTATGTGTCTGTAAAATTTCAAGTCTAAATTCGATCATTTGCTCATTATTTTATGTGCCCCAAAAGTGTCACTGTTTAGGGTATTTTTATCCCCTAATCATGATTTTCTTGAATTTTATTCCCCATTCGATAAGTACTATCTATGAACCTTTTTGTCCTTTTCCATGGATTCTTTAGTCGTCTTATTGATAATGTTTTTGATAAGGTGAATTACCAAACCGGTTATTGATCTTTCCTTGAAGTCTATTTTTCCAGGTGTTTCCATTTTTGATAATGATATCAAAAAAATGCTATTATCAATTAAACCATCGATAAATACAGTAATTGCTTGAGAACCTTCTTAAACAATTATCAATATATTCTTTGAAAATTTGCTCCTCTGTTTATCTCTATTTTTTAATGTCATAATAGAGTATCCTACAAAACAAATTTCTATTTACTTCGATACTTAAGTTAGCTCACGAATCATCAAAACATTAAATTTAAATAATCAAAATAAAGAGATCAAGTAGAATTCCTTACAATTTATTAGGATTTACCATTCCCAATTCTCATCCAAAGAAATTGAATTTATGTAAATCGAGGGGTTTTGTGAAGATGTCTGCCACTTGATATTTAGTAGGAATAAATTCTACTTTCACATCCTTCTTTTGAACATGATCCCGAATGAAGTGATATCGTACATCAACGTGCTTGGTTTAGGCATGATAATCTAGATTCTTTGATAAGTTGGTCGTGCTTGTATTGTCACAAAGAATTGGAATTTCCTTTAACTTGATTCCCAAATCTTGTAATTTTAACCATAATATCTGAGCATAGTAACTTGCAGTGGCTACATACTCTGACTCGGTAGAGGATATATCTATCGTGTTTTGCTTTTTACTTGACGATGAGACTAGATATACTCTGAGAAATTGACATTGTCTACTTGTGCTTTTTCTATCAGTTTTATATCCTCTATGATCAGCATTTGAGTAACGCATTAAGTATTTTGCTCCCTTTTTCGGATACCATATCCCCAAATTTGGTGTTTCGACAAGATGCCTAAGAATTCTCTTGGCATCTTCTTCATGTGATTCCTTGGGAGCTAACTAATATCTAGCACACATTCCTACACTAAATTGAATGTCCGATCTACTTGCTGTGTGATATAGTAGTGATCCAATTATTCCTTGATATCTTATTAAGTTTACATCTTTGCCATTTTTGTCTGCATCTAGAGATATCATTGAGCTCATTGGTGTATTTGTACTTTTTGCCTGATCTAATCCATAATTCTTTTAGAAGTTCCCTCAGGTATTTCGTTTGTGATATGAATATGCCATTCTTCCTCTGTTTGATTTGCAATCCTAAGAAGAAATTTAGCTGTCCTATTATTGTCACACCTTACTATTGGATCCACTTAAGGTTTAATTAAAACCATTTTAGACCACCTTGGATGGTCTTGGGCTCAAAAATCCATGAAAAACGCTGATTTTCGGATTTTTATTGTTCATTTGGTAAAAATCCAGTTTTCTGGCCCAACTTTAAAAATTCATAATTTAACCTAGAAAAATCAAAATGGAGTGGTTCAAAATTCTATAAAAAGCTCATTGAATGTTATTTCAAGGAAAAATAATCTTATGAACCAATTCCATTTGAAAAAGTGCCAGGCTTTTGTGAAAGTCACCTCTATCCATTTGGCAAAAATCCTTTTTCTAGATTCTGAACCTTAAATTTGAAAAATCATTAAAAATTGTGTAGTTGGCCATTTTTAACGTGCTACCTATTGATTTGAAGCTCATGATGTCAAATTTAAGAATATCAAATTTCATGCAGAAATTCGTTTGGTAACTTAATAAAACATGGCTCTAAATTAGCATCCTGCTTAGGGATTACAACACCAACCATAGATACTTATACATAACAAACTACAAATATTTCCTCATGGTTCATCACCATATTTATCCTTAGATTTGCAGCCTCCCTTTTGATGATTTAATCCCTAAAATATTAAGTTACATATGGGGGATGAGATTTCAATAAAATCCCAATAGCAAGATCAATCAACCAAAACATTACAAGCATTCCAACCTTTTGCTATTAATAGGAAACTACGTTACCTCATATATGTAGCACTCTAACATGCAATATGCATCAATTACAAGCCTTCCAACCTTTTGCTATTAATAGGAAATTACTTTACCTCATACATGTAGCACTCTAACATGCAATATGCATCAATTACAAGCATTCCAAGGTGGTTGATTCTTCCTTGTTTCCACCTCAAGCTCCCGTTCCCTCTCTTCTTGCCTTGGCCGAACCATATTCAGAAAATGGGGGAGGAGGAGCTCATTAATGTGCACAAAATATCCTACCAACCAACATTAATGATTTGCCAAGTGTCATATGCTTACTTAATCTTAATCCTCTTTCTTAATTAAACTTAATGCCAAATGAAATTAATTTCAAAAGTCAAGATCTTCTCAATTGGTGGCTTGACACTTGGAAAACTTTAATTACCATCCATTAGAGGCTTGACAAGTGGCAACTTGTGGGCCAAGTAAAGTGCAAGACTTTAGTCTTCACTTTATTAGTGCACTTTTACTCCGAGTCTAACTTCTTTTCTATAATTACAGTGCTCTGGCCTTTGTAATTATTTTCTGTCAGATTCATAAAGTATTCTCCTCATTTTTATTTTCCCAAATTGCCCTCTTTGTCTCAAATCTAATTTCCCAATAATTAAATAAAAGAGAAAACTAATTTCCTTCTCTTTATTGATTTTTCCACTTTTCAAACGAACTAGGAAAAATCTTGGATACTTGAGAGTCTTCTTTTAATTCCATAATCTCTTATATTTCTTGGGATATCATAGGAATTTTCTTGGGATTTTATCCTCCTCAAAAATATTTATTTGGAATTTTCCATATAAAGGACCTTAAACTAGCTTAAATCGACCTTAAATTCCTTTGTAATTTCTCTAAGGGCAATTTGGTCATAATACTAATTTTATAATCCCATATAATTCTCAAGGAATATCATCCTTATTTTTTCTTAATTTTTTGAGGCTTGGAAATATTTTTCCATAATTATTCCACATATGCGTGTAGCATATCTTCTAACATATGTATCATTCTCCGTGTCCGCCCATCATCTTAGGATGGTAGATTGTATTGAATCTGAGAGTAGTGTCCATTTCTTTCATAAGGACTTCCAAAACTTCAAGTAAATCTCAGGTCTCAGTCTGAAACAATATTGCTTAGAACACTCGATAGCTTAATAGCTTCCTTACTTTCATCTCCCGTTTTCTGTTAGACTTAGTGCATTCTTGCCAAAATGGCTAACATTTCTGGCTTTTGCACTTTCTCACATTTTTCCTAGGGTCATCCTTCCTTGGGCTACTCTTGCCTGAAACACTTAACTAAACAGTACTGACTGGAAACTAAGGCACTGATTCTGATAGGCTCAACCTTGGTACTTTGCTGTCTTAGACTCCTTTCTTGATCTATCTTTAATCGGGACTTTTTAGCTTACATTCTTGTTTCTCGCGTCATCTTAAGGATCTGCCCGTTAATACTTAGTTTGTCCTTGTATCACATGGGTTCTTCTTGTATCTAGGACTAGCCTGAATGTCTCTTTTTCAGGTCTTATGGCTCTAACTCCTCTAACTTTGGCTTTCCTCTATTAATCAGAAGGAAATTGAATCCAACCTAATTAATGATAAGGTTTTCTGGAAGGAAGTCATGGGTACTCTCTCGGCATCGGTTTGCAACCAAAGGAGGTTTCCACATCCTCAACTCATCCCCAGTCCTTATCTTCCCAAAGTGGTGCCATACTCTTAAGATCTTTGGGAGACTTTTGACCATAGGACTAAGTAAAGTCACCTCCTCTCAGTTGGTCACCTAACTGATAATTCCCCAAAACTGTTCCAAGAACCAATACCATTCTCTTAGACTTCATGTCAATTCCCTAGGCCGCCTATTTATCTCTTCAGGTGACTAAGCCACTGTGTCTTAGGAGTTCTCTTATTCCTCTAACTGCTCTTACCGTTTCTTATTATTTTAGAACTGTACAGAGAGAGGACTTGTGTAACTTCTCTTTCCTCTACTTTACCTTTCAGTAGGAGCATACTCATTCATAATGCTGGCATTTCAAATCCAAGGAGTGCAAGCTCTTACTTGTTGTTATGTCTGTAGCGTGCCAACCAGACATCTCATCCCTAAAGAGGGAGCCTCTCTTTCTATTTGCAGTTGCTTTTAGAAGTCATAGGGAGAGGTCTTTGACATTCTTCTTCTTTCTACTTGCTCTAGTACTCTGCTAAGCTCAGATACATCTAAGCTTAGCTTCGTTCTTGGCTAGTCATACTTCCATTGGGTAAGGTCAACTTTGCTTGCCTTGCCTCGGCTGCTTCCCTTTCCTGCTCGGATAGGGTACCTTGCTCTATCTTGAGCAATGTAAATTTTAATCTAGAGGACCAGTTCCCACCCTCTCTAGGAAAATTCCTAGGCAAGACCTTATCCCCTGAAAAAGGGTGTCTCTCAACCTAAACCCTAAGCGACTGAGTATTTCTTAACATTAAGGGGAACATGCCAACCTCTAAGCTAGTTCCCTGCATAGCTATCTGTCTCGTCCTCTTCTTCTTGATCCTTAAGACATTTAACTAGGACTCTCTATCTTAACTTCACTATCTCAAAGTTCCTATTCATCTATTCTAGGACTTGAGATAGCTACTCTATCATGGTGTCCTAGCCCTAACGAGGTTGTAAGAGTTTGTCTAGCTTAGGTGGCCACTCACACCTTCGTAATAGTGTAAAGACTCAACCCCTAACTATCTCATTTAACTCCTTATTATTACTTTTCTTTTTGAGGGGAAATCTGGTAACTCTAAATAGTGGCTACTGCTCTCTTCCTTATTTCTACTTATCTTACTCTCTGCGACCTCTAAAAGTCATTATGTCTCGTTGAGATACCACCTCAACATCTGAGAGTTATTGTGTTTATTCGTCGTGACTAGAATCCTTGTTTGCAATGATGGAAGTTACCACCTCCTTTGGTAATCACTCTGTATTTGTCCATCACCATTAATTCCCTTGGTTTATCATGACGAAACACACTTTTCTCTTAACCTCTGCTAGTTTTTGTATCTTTATTCATCGTACCATTGCCTGTCTGGGCATCCGTTACCAAGTTTAACTTAACTTTCATTTAACTCCATTTCTCTTGGGGGGCAGGATCAGGGTTTTGTTCTTGCCGTTATGGTACGACAACCAATTCAATCCAATTACCCCATCAACTTCATAGAAGGCATATATATCAAGTCTAAGGCAATATAATAGTGCTCATAACCAACTATACAGTTTAAGCACCCATCGGATGTAATTGTCATCTTTTGTGTTGGTGTGGACACATGCATGTCATAAGGTAACGTATTCATAATCAAGTCGAGTCCTTTAAAACAATCATATGAGGGAAGAAAATAATTAGCACCCTAATTAAACATTGCAATCACTGGAAAGTTCTTAATAATATCATTCCTTGGATCATTTCCGGAGACTTCCAGGCTTCTTCCCCTATGATGACAAATACTCGTCCTTAGGTGCATGACCTTGCCTTCTCTATATTTTGTGGGCATTATCTCGAGAAGTGTACAAGCTTACTATAATTGTAGCAGACATTCTGATGTAAAACAAGAAAGGATTGGAAGGGATGAGAGGTTAGAGAAGAGGAAGAAGAAGAGAGGAGAAGTAGAGGAGCAGGGAGAACGGGAGAAAACTGATCGATAAATTCTAAATGCCAAGTCTGCTCACAAACTGAAACCCTAAACTATAAATAAGAAAGAAATAAATAAATAAAAGAAATAAATGAGGGGGTGGGGAAGTGGGGTGAATGGAGTAACTACCTACGATCTAAAATAAACAATAGTAAAATAATTAATTAGTTAAATTAAAATCTGCATCATTTCTCCCCGGCTTGGAAGAACTCGCCACTGGAGAGTTGGACAGCTGGAAGTCATCAAGGAAGGCGGGGTCCATACGACGAAATTCGTCCTCAGTAATCCATGTGGCATCTGCATCAGTGCAGCCTTTCCAACGAACGAGGTAACGACTAATGGGACCTGCTGGAGTGGATATCGTCTGCTCATCCATCACGGCATCAATGGCTGGGGCGGGCGCAACCTTGGGCAACGGTGGAGTTGGGGCTTGGTAGGTCGAGGTACCTGCAGAATCATCAGAACACAAAAGGGGCGGCTCGAAAGTGCCCCGGTAAGGAACAAGATCCTCAACATTAAATACTGGACTGATAGCCATATCTGGAGGTAACTCTAATAAGTATGCATTGGGCCCTAACTTCTTGGAAATGCAAAATGGGCCAGAGGCACGAGCATGCAGCTTCTTGTAAGGCCTCTTTGGAAAACGCTCAGGCCGTATACGAGCCATGACAAGATCGCCAACATCGAACTCCTGGTGACGTCGATGGACATTAGCAGCTACCTTATACTGTCATTATTTAAAGTTAACTTACGCCTAACCTCAGCATGAATATCGTGAAGGCGATGTGCAAAGGTCTCGGCGGACTCAGAAGGGCGAGCAGACAGGGAAGGGGAACAAGGTCAACAGGCTGCTTTGGGTTGTAACCCTGAACAATTTGGAATGGGCTTTTGCCAGTGGATCTATTGACCGAGTTATTGTAAGCAAATTCAGCTATAGGCAAGACTAAATCCCAGTTACCAGGCTTATCGCCAACTAAACTACGGAGCAGGTCACCTAAGCTACGGTTAGTCACTTCAGTCTGTCCGTCAGTCTGAGGGTGGAAAGCAGACGAGAACTTCAGTTGTGTACCGAATAGCTTCCAAAGGGTCTTCCAGAAATAGCTGACAAACTTGACATCCCTATCAGAGACGATAGTGGTAGGCAAACCGTGAAGACGCACAACCTCTCGAAAGAAAAGCTTTGCCAGATGTGAGGCATCGGTAGTCCTACTGCACGGAATAAAATGTGCCATCTTTGAGAATCTATCAACCACAACCAAGACAGAGTCGTGCCCTCTCACTGTCTTAGGCAATCCAAGCACGAAATCCATGCTAATGTCCTTCCAAGGTGCCTCAGGAACAGGAAGAGGCGTGTACAATCCAGTATTCCTCTTCTTTGCTTTGGCCGTATGGCAGTACGACACTGGGAAAGGATTCGAGCAACATCACGCTTAAGGGAAGGCCAGTAGAACCTATCTTCAACCAGGACCGTAGTCTTCTGAACGCCGAAGTGTCGGCTAACCCTCCAGCATGCAATTCCCAAACAAGAAAATCGCGTACTGACGTGCGGGGAATGCACAATCTTGTCCCACGGAACAGGTAGCCATCATTGATAAGGAAATCCACATGATCGTGGCGGTTGCCATCTTTAACCTCGTTATAAATGATGCCAAAGTCAGGACACGAGGTGTACTCATCCCTGAGCCGGTCAAAGCCCATGACACTAACCGTTAGAGTGTTGAGAACGTGGATTCTTCGACTAAGAGCGTCAGCTACTTTGTTCTCTACCCCTGGGCGGTGCTTGACCACGAAGGTAAACTCCTGAATGAATTCGCTCCACTTGGCATGTTTGGCATTCAAATGCCGTTGGGAGCTAAGGAACTTGAGAGACTGGTGGTCTGAGTATATGACAAACTGTTGGGGAAGGAGGTAGTACTTCCAATGCTCCAAAGAGCGAACAATGGCGTAGAACTCTTTGTCATACGTGGAGTACTTTTGCTTGGCCTCATTGAGCTTCTCACTGAAGTAGGCGACAGGGTGGCCTTCTTGGCTGAGAACGCCTCCAATCCCAACCCCGGATGCATCACGCAACTTCAAAGCACTTGTTGAAATCAGGTAAAGCCAGGACGGGAGCACTCGAGAGTTTCTTCTTAATAGTGCTGAAAGCTGTGGAGGCCGTGGGAGTCCAGTTGAACTTATCCTTCTTCAGGCAGTCAGTAATTGGAGACATAAGTGTGCTGAAGTCTCTGATGAAACACCGATAGAAAGATGCAAGCCCATGGAAGCTACGTGCTTCATGCAGTGTCTGCGGTTCTGGCCAATCTTGAATAGCTCGACTTTCGCAGGGTCAGCAGATAAGCCTTGTTCCGAGACGATGAATCCGAGAAACATAACTTGGCTCTGTAGGAAGGAGCACTTTGGTAGGTTGAGATAAAATTTCTCCTTCCGCAGGGTCAGAAGCACCTGTCTAAGGTGGTGCAAGTGGTCATCTCTGGACTTACTAAAAACCAGGATGTCATCAAAATAGACAACCACGAACTTTCCCAGATAGGGCTGCAGCATATGCGTCATCACTCGCATAAATGTGCTCGGGGCATTTGTTAAGCCAAATGGCATAACGAGCCACTCGTACAGTCCATCTTGTGTCTTGAATGCAGTCTTCCACTCATCTCCTGGTCTGATTCGAATCTGATGGTAACCACTACGAAGATCAAGCTTGGAGAACCACTTAGACCCAGACACGAAATCAAGCATGTCCTCTAACCTAGGGATCGGGAACCTGTACTTGACAGTTATCTTGTTTATGGCTCGACTATCAACACACATTCTCCACGAGCCGTCTTTCTTCGGAGTCAGAAGGGCAGGGACAGCACAAGGACTGAGGCTATGCTGGATATAGCCCTTCTCAAGCAAGCTGTTAACCTGACGATTGAGCTCTTCCCGATCTTTAGGGTTCATCCTGTAGTGTGGAAGGTTGGGGAGCTGTGATCCTGGAACCAAATCGATTGCATGCTGGATGTTCCTCATGGGTGGCAAGTCAGGAGGTAACTCCTCAGGTGCAACATCTTTAAACTCGTCCAAGAGTTGGGTCACTTCTTTTGGGAAGTTGTCAGGTATTGGTGCAGGAGGAGAAATGACTTTAGAAACAACAGCAAGGATGACATCACCCTCTCTACTTTCTTCGATGAATTGCTTTTCCGTGAGGAGGTGAAGGTTGATAGGTTTAGAAGTGGATCCTTTCGTGGGGATTAGACCTTTTGCTTTAGGCTTAGGCTTTGCAGGACGGAGTAAGATGGTCTTGCCCTCATGCTTGAAGATGTGGTTGTTCGCTCGGCCTTGGATAGTGACATCATGGTCATATAGCCACGGGCGTCCTAAAAGAATATGAGACACATCCATAGGAATCACAACACATAAAACATCCTCCTTGTAGTTACCCAACTGGAGTAGGACTCGACACTGCTGAGTGATAAGCAATGAAGTGTTGTCGATCCACGCAACTCGGAAAGGCTTAGCAATTTGCTCTGTCTTAAGTCCAAGACGAGTAACACCTCGACTAGAGATCACATTCCTTTCACTTCCACTATCAATAACCAGCTTGCATGACTTATCACCGCACTTCACGAAGGTGTGGAAGATGCTATTCCGTTTCCATGAGTCATCCGGCGTTGGGACAGTCAGGAGGCATCGTATCACTCCAAGATGACCTGATGGCATGTCATCACAATTAATTTCTTCGTCCACATCAGAAGGACTATCGACAGGGTCGATGGCGACATCTGGATCGCTCTCGAGTAGTGCATCATCTTGAGATTCGATAAGCAATGCACGTTGCGAGCACCTTAAAGCGATGTGTCCCTTAGAGTGACACTTGAAACACTATATCGATGAGCTACCTGTGCGAGCGTTCGAGGCTGATGACTCTCTTGGCCTAGGAGCGCTTGGTCCTGAAAGTTGTTGACTTATCCGCTGATTGCTCGAAACAGTGGAGCTACGTGTTGGACGAGACTCTAATCCAGAGAAGCTGGGACGTCTGAAAGAGGGATACTTAGGCAGGGAGTCAATGTCCATAGCCTTATGATATGCTTCCTCTAAAGTGTAAGGACGGTTTACTCTGAGCTCCCTCTGTATGTCATCCCTAAGGCCGCTGATGAACCTCTCAATAACCACAAAACTCGGCTCATTTAAGTCATTGCGGATCAGAAGGTCATCGTATCGAGAGACGTAGTCAGCTGCCGATGAGGTTCCTTGCTTGAGGTTGTTCAATTGGTTGAAAAGCATGCTTAAATGGCTGACCGGCACGTACTTTTCCTTAAGCTTCAACTTCATCTCCTCCCAAGTAGTGACAGGAGGTTGCCCTAGGCGTTCAAGGTTCGTTTGGACGAACTGCCAATACTTCCTTGCGGATCCTACAAGCTTCATCTTGGTAAAACGAACGCGTTGTATGTCACTCATATTGTACCACTCGAAGTAGTCGTCCATGGTGGCTAACCAATCGAGGAAGGCATTCGCATCTAAACGACCATCAAAGTCAGGTGCCTCAACTTTAACCCTCTTCGTCGCATCATCATTGTAGTCTTGCCGAGGGGTGTCTCGGTATCGTCTGGGCGGCGACGGTTCTCGTCCATACCTAGGGCGCGCGGCGCATCCTCCATAGGCTCGTCGGTTCACAACATGGGATTCGTAGCGAGCCTCTGTCCCTTGCTCATCCCATGGGTTGTCCTCTTCCTCGAACTGTAGGGGGAGGGTCTCAACGTGTAGCGGTTTAGCCTGCGGGTTACGTAGCCCTATAGACAGTTGGGAGCCTCTAGTGTGAGATGGTCCAATGGTGTCGAACTTAAGGTGCGCTTGATTGGTCTCAAGTACATTTCCAAGAATCCCTTCTGCACCTTTACTAAAGACATGCCTATCAATTCTTAGGAGAGAATCTCTAATTTCTTGCTGGGAGGTCCTAAGCTCTTGATTAGATACCTTAAGCTCCTGAGTAGTGGCTCTAAGCTCCTGACACTGGGAGTTATATTCTTGCTTAATCTCGGCCAAAGATTCCTTAAGGCATTTGGTAAGTTCATTCAGTTTTAGTTCAAAGGTCTGAAGTCTCTGGTCCATTTGGGATTGAAGGGAGCTAACACGAGGTTCTAAAAATTGAAGTGCTTGGTCTAAGGTGTCTTGTCTATTTTCAATATCACGAATAGTCATGCAGTAGGTAGACAAAAGCTAACAACAAATAATGAAGCAAGTAAAGAGCTACTAATAAATGAAAATAAATTCTTCCTCCTTTTTTTTTCTTTTTTTTTTTTTTGCTTTCTTTTTTCTTTTTCTTTTTTTTTTTGCTTTTTTTTCTTTTTTTTTTTAACAAATGAAAATGCTAATAAAATACAAGATCTACGGTAGACAATAATCAATAAAATGGCAAAAGCAAACTAGGAACCTCCAGTATGTCAAACTAGTCACAGTAAGTTAAAGAGAGGGTCAATTGCGCCTTACCAACGCACTTAAAGAGACCAGAAAAAATTACCCCAAAGTGTCTAAATGATTCCGTGGCCGAAGTGAAAATTTTGACAAAATCCGGGTCCAGAAGTGTAATTTCCTCAAACGAATTGGGTCAAACTGCAAAATTTCAAAATCTGGGGCGAAGGCGAAATTTTCTGGAAAATTCGGGTCCAAATGTGTAATTTTCGCTAAAACTGAATCTGGAACTACAAAGCACGGAGGCGCGTGGATCTCACACGCAGATACTTCTTCCGGCGCGTGGAGGCGCGTCGATAGTTTTGGCCGTGAAACTTCGGTGTGTGACCGTGTTCCTCCCTACGGTTCGAACGGCGGTGGTTTCGCGACAATCAGAGGTCGGACGAGAGAGTTATGAGCCTTCAAAGTGACGGTGATGGTGATCTTGCGCAGTGGACTTCTTCAGGCAGTAACTCACCGTGAAACTGAGTGATCTGGACGGTTATTGGCCGAAGAGGATGATAACGGTGGTGGCACGGTGATAGGAGGCCTGGGAGTGAATGGACAGAGGCGATTGTGCGGCAAAACCTAGAGAGTGACGGCACTGATGGAGCTTTTAAACTTAAGGGTGTGTTTGGATGGTTTGGATTGATAGAAATTAAACACAGGGAAACATAACCAGGCTCTGATGCCAAAATTGATGTAAAACAAGAAAGGATTGGAAGGGATGAGAGGTTAGAGAAGAGGAAGAAGAAGAGAGGAGAAGTAGAGGAGCAGGGAGAACGGGAGAAAACTGATCGATAAATTCTAAATGCCAAGTCTGCTCACAAACTGAAACCCTAAACTATAAATAAGAAAGAAATAAATAAATAAAAGAAATAAATGAGGGGGTGGGGAAGTGGGGTGAATGGAGTAACTACCTACGATCTAAAATAAACAATAATAAAATAATTAATTAGTTAAATTAAAATCTGCATCACATTCTATCTGGCCATACATGGTCTATAACTCTGATTCTTACTGCAGGTTGGTATTCCTTGCTATTTGAGGGCTTGCCTCCCTTCTTACTCTTTCAGTTACCCCATAGCCTCTTCCTCTTCCTGTTGGCATTGTAAGAGGTGCCACCCTAATCTCCCTTCTCTAACTTGGGAGTAGGCTCAATCATTAAATGATGGTTTAAGCTGTTCTTCGTAATTCAACAAGCCTCAACGTCAAAGTGCTCGAACTACCTGGGAGCAATCATCTCCCTTAAGGACTGCTTTAGTCCTCTGACCATCTTTTTGGTCATCCACCTCTCATCATCTCAGTAATACAGGCAACTGAAGTAGTGAGAAAGACGTCTAAACTTAACTAAGTGCTTATCAAATGACTCGTTATCTTTATGTTTCAGGGTTAGGAATTTTTCCTCCCTTTTATCCCTGAGTGACCTCATAAGTACTTTTCATAAAACTGCTCCAGGAACACTTTCTATGTCACTCTTGTGTTCTGAGCATCCAGAAGAATCTTGGTATTCTTCCACTAATGATCGGCATCCTTTTCTAGCTGGTAAATACCCATTTGGGCTTTCTACTTCATCGGACAGTCCAGAACTTTGAAAATCTTTTCTAAGCGGTTAATCCAATTCTCTACTGCTTGGACGTGAACCACTCCATTGAAGGATGGCAGATTGTGTTTGCAAAAGCAAGTCATCCACTACTGGATGTTGTCAGGGTCTACTGCTAGCATTGCCAATCTAGGCAATTGTTCTGTTCCTTGTGCTGCTAGGGTTTCTTCCTCTGGCTGCCTCTTATCGAGGTTAGCCACTGCCGCTATTGCTGCTGCTACTATTATGGCGTCTTTTTCTTGTTCCTGGCTAACTTGTGTTGCCCTCATCCCTTCAATAGCCTTTTATTGTGATTCTAAGCATTCTAAAATTAATCATATTGGATTGGGAGGGACCTTTATGTTATGTCCTGAGGGTCTCTCCGACAAAGTGTTTCATCGGTTCTAACCAATACGCTAACTAAATAAATAGCATAATAAAGGAACAAGAAATAAACAACATGCTTGGATTTCATTTAACAACATATGCATTCATAATACATCATTCAAGCATCAATCATCAGTCACAACAATATAGATTAACATACATGGCCATTTTACATACGTACATAGCCATCAAACATGCCAAACTAACCTACTATGGTTAGCTTTAACAATACAAGTCCTACACCAGTGCTACAAAAGTTCAACTGACTACCCAAAATGGGGGATAGTGAAACTCTCAAGGTTCTGGGTCTATTAACTCAACATCAGATCCCAATGTCTGATACAAACAACAGAACTCATTCTTCCATCAGGGTATAAACAGGAGCATATCTGTTGTCATCAGGATCCAGTCTTCTGCATTTACTCAAGGAAATGTATTCCTTACAAAGATCTCGAGGGCGTCAATGAGATCATTGAAACTAGCACTATCCATGTGACTACAAATGTCTCTCATACTGTTTTTCCAAAGTCGAGTCTGAGGGAGTGATCGATTTGCTGGACTGTCATCTTCTGGATCATCAAGAAAGAGAGTTGCACCAGATAAAATGCAGTATAGGAAGCAACCAGTTCTTCTCGAGGAGCTTGTTATTGGAAATCCTAACCTAAATTGGGTTTCAAAAACATTGTAAAAAGGGGGTTTTAGTTGTTTTAAAAGTGGTGCAACAAATGCAAAGTCCAAAAAATTAACTATTTTTGGTATTTTGAATGAATGAAGAAATGTTTTGGATTAAAAGGGAATTATGGTTAAATAGTCTCTTGATGATGAAAGCTCAGCTATCACTGCTTTTTAGAATGATTGGGAGTTTGGAAAACCTCTAAGTCTGAAGAAAACCCCAAGTAATCACTTGGGTCCAATGTCTTAATTAATGAAAACTCACTTTAATCAAAGTTAGTTAACACCTCTTAAGACACTGTTGAAAACCACTTAGAGTGTAAATGAATGAATGATGCAAATGCCCTCTGAATGTCAATCGACAGCCACAGAATACCAAGTACATAGATTAATCAACAATTATCACTGATAATCAAACTGAACACAAGGATTCAAACTAAAATATTAAATAGATTAATCAACATTAAGATCATCCAATCCAAATACAATAGAATAGTCTAAACACAAGATTTACAATCATAAACCAAGTTTGATACAAGTGCAGAAAGTTCCTAAATCTAGAAAAATTAAACATAGCATTAAATAAAGGTTTAGACTATAGAAAGAAAAATCCCCGATTAAGTCCTTGAGCTCAAGCTTTGTTTTCCATCACCAAGAGGCTAAGGGTTTAGCCTCTCATGCCTTCAAACCAATCGTAATTGCTCAAGAATGAATAGCCATGGTCAAAGATGAAAATAAGGTTGGAAAAATAGAGAAGAAGGGTGTTGGAGTGGTTTGATCGGTTTAAAAATACAGAAAATGATGAAGAGATGAAGAAAAATGGAAGTTTTGGGTGTAGGATCAATGGAGACTTGAGAGGAGATGATGGTGGCTCAACCTTGTGCAAATCTGCAGAATGGAAGTCCTTTTTCATGGTGGCTGCCCTCCTTAGGTATAGAAGCTTAGAAACCTATTCCAAAACGCACAACTTGACTTAACGCACTCAGGTCGCGACCTCAGGAATGTAAGGTCACAACTTACGGGGTCAAGTCACGACCTAAGAGGTTCCATGTCGTGACCTGGGAAGACAGAGAGGTCTCATCTTGACTCAGGTCCAAAATGCGTAGTTTCATTAAAAGGGCATCCAGGTCGCGACCTAAGTAGTCCATGTCACAACCTGGGGAGGTAGAACACTCTCAACTTTTGTGTTTTGGTCCTTGTAACATTTTGGCTCCATCCATGCTCTATCATGACTCTTCGGTCCTTCTCTAATTGCCTGAAAATCACAATAAAGAGCTTTGTAAAGACCAACTGATTACAGATCAAGGTTATTAAAATTTAGAAGAGAAAAATAACCCTTTTTACCCCTTAAATAGCAAAATGCAATGCATGACTCAATGTAATCAAATGGATATAAATGCATGTATAATGAGGGTAAAATTGTTGCAAAACATTAGAAAACACTTGAGAAAACCATATAAAGATTGGGTTCTATCACTCCCCCACACTTGAACCTTTGTACTCTTGGACAAAGATTTGAATCATTCTAAAGAAAGTACAGCTATAATTAAAGAGACTAGTATGTTCAAAAGTGATCTCAAGAGCTAATCGATCAACCTCTTTTAGGAATACAAAAAAATGATAAAATGAACAATGCCAAGTAATCAGATACAAGGTGTAACATCCAAATTTTTTGGCCTACAAGTACCAAAAATAGCCTGAATTAGATAGGCTACTAGATCCCTTTTGAGCAGAAGTCCCAAAGACAAGAAATGAAGTTAAAGCAGTTTTAGGGACTAAACTGCAAAGTGAAAGTTTTCAAGGGCTCAAGTATAATGAAGTTAGAGGCTCCAGTAAAGTCTCGAAGGCTCAGAGAGAGAAAAGATAGTAGAAACAGGTCAAAGGTTAAGTTAGAAACCTCAACGAGAGGATTGTATGAAGTTAAGTCCACGCAGGGACTAAACCGTAACTTTAAAAAGTTATGAGCAACAGGGGTAAAAATGGAATAGTATACAGAGAATTCCAAGAAAATCCCAGAAAATGGGAAATAATATTCTAAGTCTCTTTTATGAAGAGAAAAGATGAAAATACCCCTGAGGCAGCTTAAATGGAATTTATGAGGCTATGACCGGTAAAAAGTATACCGTTTGAGGTAATTATTTAAAATAGCAAAAGACCTAAAAAATGTATGAAAAAATGAGATTAAATGGTTGAAAGTTTGTACTAATTTATAAAATTAGTCTCGCAACCAAAAGGCTAGTGGAGTGGCTTTAATAAATTAAAAAGCTGATTATGCTGATACAAGAGTATTTTAGTAAATGAATTTTTATGCAAGGCTTAAAGGAAGTGTTATGGTCTAAGAAAATTCATAGATACTCTCTAGAATTAAAGGGAATTTATGGGGCAGATAGAAAAATTTTCTAAGCTCCAAAAGGCCATAAAGAAAGTTGGAGAAATGTGGGCCAAGTAAATTCGAAGGAAACTTAGGAAACAAGTTTGATCCAATGGTTAGGATCTAATCTCCCTTCTCCTCCACCACTTTTATGACACTTGGAATCTTCTAAAAGGATGAGATAAGGATGATGTAAGAAGATGATGCAATGATGATGCAAAAGTCCACTTGAAGTTCCAAAATTGCCCTTACCCTTTCTATTAGCCACTAAGAGCATTTTGGTCCATTTAAGCCAAATTTTTGGCTATAAATAGGCACTCCCTCCCCTCACACTTTGGCCAAGCAAGGAACCATAGGGGAAACTCTGTCGCTCTTGCATTTAGAGAGAGAAAGGGTGATTTCTAGTGAGAGAAAGTCCACCTAAGTTCAAGCTTCAAGATCAAGGTATGTGATGGTTGTAGCATCTAATTTGATGCCTATTTTGAATAAGTTACTCTTTGTATCTGATTCTGAAATTTAGTATGATTAAAGTACACTCTGTAAGCTTTAAATCCATAGATAGAACACTTCCTTTAGATATGTGTACAATTTATGGTGATTTTTCAAAGTTAGGGTTTGAAATCTGGAAACAGTGTTTAACCTTTGGAAGAGTGTCGAGTTCCATACAATTTCGATACTGTTTTGAATAGAATTGATTCCTAAAACTATTTTTCTTGAAATAGAACTTAAGGAGCTTTCAGTGAGACTTCGAAACACTCAGTTTTTATTTTTCTAGAATTAATTACGAATTTTTAAAAGTTGAGCAAAAATTCTAGAATTTTTGCCTAAACAGTACTCGCGAAGCAAAATTTTCAGATTTGATCTTCTTGAATCTAAAGCCATCTAAAGTGGTCCTAATTGACAATAAATGGATCTTAAGGATGGGAAATGATAAGATTTATATTAGAAAAGCTAGAAAGAAAATCCTAAAACCAAGAGAAAGTGTTGAGGTTCAAGAGAGCTAGTCTTGAATATTATGTAATCTAGTAGTCCCAATAGATTGTGTGATCATCATGACTATGTTTAGGACCTTGGAACATCCAAAAGGATGTTTGGTGATGTTAACCGAATGCCCACATGGTTGGAAAGTCAAGGGAGTCAAAGGAAAAGTAAGAGGAAAGCTTGAGGTGCAAGGTAGTGAACTTATCTATTGTCATTACTTGATATTGTATGCTTATGTGTTGCTGTGTACATGTTATTTGTATGTTATTGTGACATGTTTTAACTACTGTAATTGCTATTCATAATGTGTAGATTATGTCTACATGGCCATGCATCAAGAAGTTAGCTTTGAGCATGCTAATGTGACTAATTAACAAGAGAATAAACAAGTTACGTGTAGTGCATTAGCATCCATCTAGCATGATTAATATGGTATTGTTTGCTACTGAGATTCCCCTAAATCTCACCCCTCCCTAACCAGCTATTTAGGTCAATCATCAATGGGCAATAATGGCATGAGAAGCAAGGAGAAGAAAGTGGAGAATTGTTCATGTTAATGAATGATATTATTATTCAATTGTAATTCTCCTATTATGTAATTTATGTTGTGGATGCCTATGATGCCATGTATTTAATTATAATGCTTATGGCATGTATAGAAATGTATGAGCATGAATGGGAAAGAGTAAGCCCTGGTTATGTATGCCAAAGAAATAAAAAGAATTAAAGTAAAAAGATGTTAAGGGATAAAACGTAGGTCCTGAAGCAGTTATTTTGTAGCTCTAGTTTGACCTATCAAACGAATGAGTTAAGTCACGAGATTTGGTATACTCAGTACACATCCCAAGCTTTAAAATGAGAGGTAGATCACCTCAATTGGATGTGTACACAAGGAGATACAAATTTCCAGAGTTAAAGCATAGAATCTGGAAGCTCCAGATTTTATGAAATGAACAGTCGTAATATTTATTGATTAAAATGTACGAATTGGGTAAGGATAAGTCCAATTGGATTTTTTTCCTTAAAGAGCATTGCAATAGCTTTCTGTAGAATTTTAGAATGCCCCAATACGATTTTTATGGAATTAGTTATGAATTTTTGAATTTGGACCTGTAATCTGGAAATTAAACAGTAAATAGTAACCCGAGTAATTATGTTGAAATTTTAAATCCACGGCTTGTGTCGTGATTTGCTTGAACCATAACACTTACGAATACGTGCTCTGAGGGGTTAAAGGCAGAACGTTTCACAAGGTGCAATTGACTCAAAATGCATGAACAACAGAGATTTGCTCACAAGGTATAAGTGTTTAAATCGCTCATCTCTCCTCATTAGAGTTCTTTTCTCTCAACTATCCAAGTAGCAAACATTCTACCATAAGCTTGTAATGACCCTAAAATCTGAAGGGAATTGAAAGACGACGCGCAGCGGAAATCATCTTAAAAATTTTAAAACTTTCAATCCCTTGCCCGGATCTACCGATCGCGTTTAAGTCAGGTAGTAAGAAGCATTACCTTCGGTGTTCGATTTCCTGGTGGCTCGGTGATTCCGCCGTTCAGGATGCCTCTGCTCGCCTCTTTTTTGTTCGAAGTCGACAACTCCGGTCGGCTTCCTCTACCGGTATCCACACGAGTAGCCCTCAATCTCGAATGACGTGCTAGCGTCTATGTCCGTCTAGGGTTTTCAAGAATCCGTCCTCTCTTCTCACTTTTGGCCGGCCCTTATCTGCTTAGTGCTTTCGCTCTCCCTCTTAAAACCCTAGCTCCTCATATCAAATATATAGGATGCTATAGGTTTAATGAATGATTTTTAATTTCGAAATTAATCCTAAATTAATTCCAAAATTAATACAATATCAAATATTGCCTAATCAGATAAGAGAATAATTAAATAAATATGGTTTATATTAAATTCGTCTCACAGATTTAATTCACCTATTTATTTAATTCAAAAATAAAGATATGACGGAATTAATTTACATAGATCTAATTTATCCTTATAAATTAAATCTAACAATTAATATCTCTTATATTTATATAATATATATATACGAATATATATATATATACATGTCCACCCTATATTATTCATTGAATCTGGACATATCTTAGATTCAATGAATCTGGACATCATAACTCGCGTTGGGCTATTTTGTGTGCGACCCTGTAGGCCCATATGAAGTTGACAGTGGGCCATTAACTATAATGACTTACAAGTCGTAAGCGGTCTCTAGCAAGACATCACGACTACCCAAATCATATGAGGATCGTTGAACGATGTAACCTTTCATACAACCATATCGCGTCCCTTTTGTCACACGACATTTTGTCATGGATGAGGCATGGAGAACGTCATCCTCCTATTCATGACCGTTACTTTCTCGATCCCTGAGTAGTCTGAGTATAGAAACGGAACTACCTTTCCATTATAGTATGACCATACATTTCTCAGACTCACTCATCGAGGGGCCCAGTAATATCTCTCTACGAATGTGAGGGACAAATTCCATCTTGACCATTCACATTCCTCCGCATGAAAAACCACTAAGCCTGAACATAGTCTTTATGATCACTTGGTCAAAAGTGACTTTTGACTAGGTCAAAGCTAAGCGTTTCTCATGTAGGAATCCATGATGATCTCAGGTCAAAGGGCACAGTGACATGGTTTGTATATGAGAGAAGCTTATGACTTAACCCATGCTGCTCTCTCATAGCGGGTCGGTCTAACACCTTGTACTCTTACATGTGCCTATGACTTTAATTTATATCTCTATATATCTTTAAAGTCATACTGGTCTTATTTCATCTCTGCTCCCACATAGATGACCGACCAGGGACATTTATGATAAACCATGAGTTATCCAAGGATAGTCATCACAGTAAACATGCAAATAATATGATAACGTAATTAATAAATTCATAAATTAACAATGTTCAAAACATAATGATTGGCCCCTAGGGCACAATTTCCAACAAAATCTCCCCTACTATTCAGCATCCATGTAAAGAATCAAGAGGACTTTTGGGATTATAGTGATGGGAAGGCTAAATGGAATAGAAAAAAGGTGAAATCGAGTGTCAAGAATTAAAGAAATATGAGTTGAATAACATCTATTTCTAGTCAAGGAAGTTCATACCCCAACCTTCTATCACCAAGGGAATACTTTATTCAACTTCATTTTGCTGTGATAGCTTACGTATATATAAGGACTATTTCTTTACTATTGTGTTTTTATTGTTTGTTTTTTTTTTAAACTGAAATATTAGGAAAATTCCCAATTAAGACCAATGAAGACCAGGAAATCGTAATTGCTAAGACGAATTCAACTTAATTAACATCGTTGTTCAAAACGCTCGAAGTGGTAGACAAAATAAAGGAAGTGCAAGCTCAAAAATGATCAAGCAACGGATAAACGGACAAATGCACATGTAATTTTGACCAAGAGCTAAAACATGTTCTGGAGAATGTAAACCACATGAATAATCACTCAATATAGGACTCAAGGCTCAAGAATATCCTTCCAACGCGGGTTTCACATCTCAATTGCTCATAGAAGAAGTTTCAATCAATATGCACTAGTCACAAGGCATTAAGACACTTATCACAAAAGCAACCCATGAGATGAGGATTAAAAAGATCACAATAATCACTTAAGAACATACTTGAATCCCAAAAGTGACTACAAATTCTTTAGGAAAAAAAATCCTTTTCAAAATACAATATGCTTAAAAATCGAAGGATGGCACGGTTTTCAAAAAACTATTTGATGCAATAAGGGTATATGAAAAAGGCAAAGGTTTGCTTGAAAAAGATGTAAAGGTAGCTTAAAAAGGTTCATCCTACATAGCAATGCCAACAAGCAAAGAGAAGGGTAACAATGCTCAGAAAAAGAGTCCAGGTCGCGACCTGAATATGATGAGCTCGCGACCTGTGCACACAGAGGCACAAAGTCAGGAAAGGGGAACGAGGTCGCAACTTTAGGAGCCAGAGGGGGATTTAGGGTTTCAGAAGACTCCATGTCGCGACCTGAAAACAGCGAGATTGCGACTTAAACTCACAAAGAGCCTTTACCCAGTTTCTTCCCCAAGTCGCGACCATATATATTGAAGTCACGACTTAAACACACAGAGAGCTCCCAAATTCCAAGACTATCCCCCAGGTCACAACCTGAAAACATTAGAGTCGTGACCTGAGTGTACAAAGAGGCTCTGACACTCTAGACCCTAGAAAACTTCAAATCTAAGTCCCTGAACCAAAATCACTTACCAAAATGCCTACCATAACAACCCAACTCAGCAATCTATCATCAAATTCATAACAATTCAAAACAAAATTCCTGGACCACAAAACCTAACAACCAAAACACAAAACCACTTTCAAGAACTCGGTCCCCCATACACTCAAAGCAATGTCCACATTACGGTACACAGTCGCACCAAAGCACAAAGCCAAAATACAAAACAACAAAGATGGAAGTTGTGAAGTTCAGTTCAAGATTGAAGCACAACACGTCACCCTTCTAGAGAGAGGAAAAGAGCTAAGCACAAAGGTGGGTAAACTCAAGAGTGCAAAGAAGTGTGTGGTGGTGACAGAATAGAAGCATAAATACAATCATATCAAACTCAAGGGTAGGGAGATTATTAAAAACAAACAAAACAACAGAATTTAAAACTACTTCTATTGAGGGCATCCCTTTCACAGTTTCCAAAAGTCACAGCAAGGTAATTTAAGCACAAGTAAGTTCATGTGAATAGTAGAAGTAAAGGAAAGGGACGACCTGGCCTTAAGAAGGTGGTGCGGGCTCTTCATAGAGCTTGAGGAGATATTCGTTGCACTGAAACATTTTTCCTGTGGCCTCCTCCTTAAGCTCTATCATCCCGAAGTTATGCAC
The DNA here is from genome assembly GCF_004799145.2 of Neltuma alba. NCBI lineage: Eukaryota > Viridiplantae > Streptophyta > Magnoliopsida > Fabales > Fabaceae > Neltuma > Neltuma alba. The sequence continues at coordinate 431,350 of NW_021635126.1, forward strand.
TTTCGTCACAATGTAGGGTCCATCCCAGCTCGTCTTGAACTTACCCTTCTTGAATTTGAATCAAGCTTGATACCTCAACACCTTGTCACCCTCCTTGAACTTCTTTCTTAAGATGTTGGCATCATGGACAAGCTTGGTTTTCTGCTTGTAGATGTCTGAGCTGTTGTAGGCATCTAATCGTATTTCTTCAAGTTCTTGAATTTGAAGGAGTCAGTTCATGCCAACTTCCTCTAAATCGGCATTGTAGCTCTTTACCGCCCAGTATGATTGATGCTCCAACTCCACCGGAATGTGACAGGCCTTACCATAGATGATCTGATACGGAGACATACTGATTGGGGTATTGTGGGTGGTGCGGTAAGCCCACAGCATATCATCTAGTCGCAAGCTCCAGACTCTGTTGGAGGGCTTGACAATCCATTCCAAGATGCGTTTGATCTCTTGATTTGATACTTCAGCTAGACTATTGGTTTGAGGATGATAAGGGGTGGATACTCTGTGAGAAACCCCATACTTTGCCAACAAGTTATTGAGTAACTTGTTGTAGAAGTGGGTTCCCTGATCACTGATTAGCACTTTAGGTATGCCAAATCTACTAAAGATCGTGGACTTCAGAAATTTGGAAAACATAGGTGCATCGTCTTTGCATGTGGGGATGGCTTCTACCCACCTTGAGAGGTAATCTACAGCTAAGAGAATGTAGGTATAATCGTGAGAGGGTGGAAAGGGACCCATAAAGTCTATTTCCCAAGCATCGAAGATCTCACAAAACAAGATAGGTTGCTGTGGCATTTCGTTCCTTCTACTAACCCCCCCAAACCGTTGACATTTATCGCATGCCTTACAAAAAGTGAATGTGTCTCTAAATAGGGTAGGCTAGTAAAATCCTACATCTAAAACCTTCCTAGCTGTTTTTCTAGCACTAAAGTGCCCCCCACATAAGGTATTATGGCAAGCCTCCAGAATGGCTCGAGCCTCTACTTCCGGGATACACCGTCTAATCACTTGATCAGAACATAACCTCTATAAGTGCGGTGGATTCCATATATAATAGGAAGCTTCACTCCTAAGCTTTTGAACCTGAAAGGTGGTCAAGTGAAAAGGGATTAGACCAGTAGCAATATAGTTAACTAAGTGAGCAAACCATGGTTGAGAAACAGACAATGCACATAGAGATTGGTCAGGGAATGAATCACAGATAATATCAGAATCGAGCACTCCCTTGGTTTCTAAAGGTAGTCTGCTCAGGTGGTTTGCCACATGGTTGGCATTTCCAGCCCTGTCTTTTACTTCCACATCAAATTCTTGAAGCAATAACATCCACCTTAAGAGCCTCGGCTTTGATTGAGGTTTGTGGAAGAGGTATTTTACTGCTGCATGATCTGTAAACACAACCACTTTGGAATTTATTAGGTATGGTCTAAACTTATCAAGTGCAAAAACAATTGCAAACAATTCCTTCTCAGTAGTGGTATAGTTTTTCTGAGCTGCATCTAGAGTTTTAGAGGCACAAGCAATCACTTGAGAAACAGAATTTTCCCTTTGACCCAACATTGGCCCCATACTCAAGTTCGAAGCATCACAAGAAATCTCGAAAGGCAAATCCTAGTTGGGAGAGGTTAAAATAGGAGGAGTAACTAACCTATTCCTCAATTCATCAAAAGCAAGCTCACATGCATGGTCAAATTGAAACTCAATATCTTTTTGCAGCAGTTTGGAAAGAGGTAAAGCAATTTTACTAAAATTCTTGATGAACCTTCTATAGAACCCCACATGTCCTAGGAAGGACCTCAACTCTTTCAAGTTGGTTGGGTAGGGCAAAGAAGATATCACCTCTACCTTGGCTTTATCTACCTCAATTCCTTTTTCAGAGATTAAATGACCTAGCACGATGCCTTGATTAATCATGAAATGACATTTTTCATAATTCAAAACCAACTTTTTCTCAATGCATCGTGCTAGAATTTAGTCAAGATTTTTCAAGTAGTCTTCAAAAGAATTTCCATAAACAGTAAAATCATCCATGAACACATCAATGCATTTTTCAATAAATTCAGCAAAAATGGATAGCATACAGTGTTGGAATATGCCAGGAGCGTTGCAAAGACCAAAAGGCATTCTTTTTTAAGCATAAGTTCCAAAGGGACAAGTGAAGGTGGTCTTGTCTTGGTCTCTAGGGTCTATAGGAATCTGGAAATATCTAGAGTACCCATCTAGGAAACAGTAGTGACTCTTCCCCACTAACCGTTCAAGCATTTGATCAATAAAGGGTAAGGAAAATGGTCTTTCCTAGTGGAATCATTAAGCTTCCTATAGTCAATACAAACTCTCCATGAGTTTTGCACATTAGTTGGGATGAGTTCATTGTTTTCATTTTTAACTACTGTGATCCCACTCTTTTTCGGCACGACTTGTACCGGTGACACCAACTCGCTATCAGAAATAGCGTATATGATTCCAGCTCTTAGAAGTTTGTCTACTTCTTTCCTAACTATATTAGAAATTAGAGGATTTAACCTCCTTTGGCTTTGTTTAATTGGCTTGGAATCTTCAGTTAGTAAAATCCTATGGGTACAAACAGTAGAGTCAATTCCCTTAATGTCAGCTAATTGCCAACCCAATGCCTCCCTATTTCTTCTAAGAACTCCTATTAAACTAGTCTCTTCATGCTCAGTTAAAGAACTAGAAATAATGACAGGCAATTTATTCTCAAGCTCAAGATAAGCATACTTGAGGTTAGGAGGTAAATCTTTTAGTTCCAAAGTCGGGGGTTGAACAATAGAGGGAATTAGAGTAGGAAAATCAACAGAGTTAGAGAAACTCCCCTTTGTAGACCTTTTTGAAATGCACTCACCACTTCACTTGGATCGACTATGCTTGCTTTAGTCCTATTGGATGTTGCACCAAGCTCGAGTTGGTCTACAGAAGCAACAAACTTAGGTTGGTCCACCTCCATACCTACATTATTATTAGAGATTAGATCATTTAAAAATCGTAAGGTATGGGGTGTAATTTTAGAATATGTATGAGTAGCAATTGAATCAGAAAGTGTTGGCCCTTTAACCAAAGTCTTCAAGACATGAGGTGGTGAAGCAATTGAAGTTTGAAGTTTAGTAGGTGAAACAGGTGAATCAGGTCGCGACCTTACATCATAGAAGCTACCCTCTTGGAATGCTTGGGTTGAAGTCACGACTTGAGAACCATCAGGTCGTGACTTAACTTGACAGAGGCCACCTTCTTTACAGGCTTGGTAGGAAGTCACGACTTCGAAAAACTCAAGTCACAACCTCATGTCACAGAGGCTCATTTCCTCAGATTTTACTCCACTCTCAGCATCGGCCACATCTTGAATACCTCATTATTAGCTAACAAACCCCTTACAAGGCCAACATCAGTTGTAAATGCAGAAATGGAGTCAAAACTTGATGGGAAGGAAAAGTCTTGAGAAATGGAAAGCATGCTATCAATTTCTAGGGAATTAATGCACGGCTCTTCATCTCTACAAGAACTAGAAAATGAATAAACAGAAGAGAGAGAATTAAAATATTCATCATATGCACTCAAAGATGAATCAAGCTCATAGGATTCATGTGATGATGCAATAGAAGAATCAATCAATTTAGGTGAACTCATGTCATAACTATCATGCATATGCAGCTCATGCTCATCCCTAGCTTGCTCAACAGCTAAATCAATAGCATTTAAACCCATGAATGCAGAATTGTCAAAGGGATAACGCATTGCTTCATTCATATTAAAAGTTACAACATGGTCTCCTACTTCCATTGTTATACAAATGTGTTTCATACTTATGATAGTCTTGGAAGTTTACAGGAAAGGTCTTCCCAAAATCAAAGTGCTTTCATTTACAAGTTCATTCGACATATCTAAAATATAGAAATCAGCAGGGAATACTAAATCCTTGACTTGGACTAGAATGTCTTTTATGATTCCCTTGGGATACCTGGTAGACCTATCTACTAGTTGGAGTACTACACTTGTGTCTTTGATCCCACTAATCCCTAGAGCCAAATAAACCGACCAAGGCATGACGTTTATGGTAGCACCTAGATCTAACAATGCTCCCTTAATGTGAACCTTTCCTATAGTGCAGGGGATGGTGTAAGACCCAGGATCTTGGCACTTAATCGGTAGTTCAGCTTTGAATAAGGATGACACATTAGTACTCACCTGAATTCTCTCAAGGGGCCTAAGCATTTGCTTGTCATTACACAGTTCCTTTAGTAATTTAAAGTATTTAGGATTCCCTCTTAAGAATTGAATTATGGGCATATTGATTTCTAGTTTGTTAAACAATGTGTAAGCATCAGTAGCAAACTCAACATCAAACTTTTTCTTACCATAGAAATAGGCTTTAGGAAAAGGAAGGTCTTTAGCACATACCTTTTCACCGCTTCTTAGAGTTATGGTGTTGAGCCCCTTTGGATTGATCACTGTATTGGAGGGAATGATGCCTCCGCTTTTAGCTTGTATGTCATTGATCGCATTAGATAGTTGGGTCAAATGACTGGTGATATCAGTGTTCTTTAAAGTGAGCTCCTCAAGTTTCTTATAGACATCTGAGTTATCTTTTTGCATCCCTTGCAATATGGTAGTCATGGAAACAAACTTGTCATCACTTTCCTTCATTCGCCCCTCTATGTTTGTCATCTGAGCAACCATGCTTTTTAAAAGTTGAGAAGTGTCATCTCCTCTTGGTGATGGTCGAGATACCATAGTGTGTTGTGGGGTTGTCACCACTGCTCTTAAAGGATCTTAAAATGTGCTTGAGGAGGCCCTAGGATTGTGGAATTGATTGTCTTGGAACTGGTTTGGTCTATTTGCTCTCCCACCCCATTTGAAGTTTGGATGATCTCTCTAACCGGTTGTAAGTGTTTGAGTAGGGGTTCCTTTTCTGAAATTGCCCCTCTCTTCCTTCGTACATGGCATTCACTTTTCAACTGTCCCAGGGCAATTTGAGGTAGTATGCATCAGTGACTGACAAACTTCACAACTTGTAGCTACCAGGGCAAGAGAGTGAGTTTTATTGGAGCGAAGGCTTTCAATCGTATTTGCAAGTTTATACATGTCTTGGGCTAGCTTTGCCAAGAGGGGGTCTCTTTCAGATTTGGGGTCTCTTGAATCCCTTAAGCTCACATGTTGTCTATTAAGAGCAAAGGTCCTTATTAACTCCCATGCAGCCCTTGGTTCCATATTTTCCACAGACCCATTTACAGCGGCATCCAAAACTTGTGCATCATATGTTGACAACCCATTATAGAAATATTGCACCAAGTGCTCCTCAAGAATCTGATGGTCGGGGCACCGGGTAAGCATCTCTCGAAATCGACTGCAAAATTCAAAGAACGTCTCAAATGGCTCTTGCTTAGCTGCTGAAATTTCCTTACAGGCAGCTGAAATCTTTATGGAGGGAAAGTATTTATCCAAGAATGCTTTCTTCAAACTGGTCCATGACTCATAGGCATTGTCCACATAGAGTGGCATGTTCATGTACCATTCTTTAGTTTTGCCTTCCAAAGATAAGTGAAAAACCTTCCACATGACGTCATCAATACTGGCTCTTACTGGCTTCATGGACAAGCATTGCGTATAAAGAGTCCAGAGTTGCAAGTATGGGTTTTCTCTTGCAAGACCATGGAACTTAGGTAATGAGTGAATCAATTGACCTTTAATTTCAAAATCTGCATTGAAAGTAGGAAGAGCACTAGGCATAGGTTCAAAGTTCCCATCAAATTGAGTTAGTTCCTTAATGGTTCTAACCCTAGGTTGTTCATTAATCCTATTTTGGCCATTATTTTCTCCTTGCCCCTTATTACCACCATTATTAGGTCTATTATGGTTACTATTCCCATTCCCACTGTTTCGACCATGAGGAGGTACTTCAGCCATAATTTCTTCTTCTACTTCCTCACTCTCACTAAATGACTGGGGTAGTGTCACACCTTACTATTGGATCCACTTAGGATTTACTTAAAACCATTTTAGACCACATTGGATGGTCTTGGGCTCAAAAATCCATGAAAAATGCTGAATTTCAGATTTTTACCGTTCATCGGGTAAAAATCCAGTTTTCTGGCCCAACTTCAAAAATTCATAACTTAATCTAGAAAAATCAAAATAGAGTGGTTAAAAATTCTATAAAAAGCTCCTTGAATCTTCTTTCAAGAAAAAATAATCTTATGAACCAATTCCATTTGAAAAAGTGTTAGGTTTTTGTGAAATTTTCCTCTGTCCAATTGGCAAAAAATCCCTTTTTCCAGATTTTGAACCCTAACTTTGAAAAATCATTAAAAATCACCTAGTTGGCTACTTTTAACGTGCTACCTATAGATTTGAAGCTCAGGACGTCAACTTTGAGCATATCAAATTTTGTGTAGAAATTCGTTCAGTAACTTAATAAAACGTGGCTCTAAACTGACGTCCTGCTTAGGGATTACAGGACCAACCGTTGATATTTATACTTAACCAAATATAAATATTTCCTCATGGCTCATCACCATATTTATCCTTGGATTTGCAGCCTCCCTTTTGATAATTCAGTCCCTAAAATATTAGTTACATATGGGGGATGAGATTTCAATGAAATCCCAGTAGCAAAATCAATCAACCAAAACATAAACATGCATCAATTACAAGCATTCTAATCTTTTGCTATTAATAGGGAACTACTTTACCTCATACATGTAGCACTCTAACATGCAATAGCCAAGGCACATAAAGCAAGGAGTATAGATACACAATCATCATCATCATCATTTAGTTCAACCACATAATAGCACATGAAATTGCATAGCAATCAATGCAACACTTAACATTAAGGTTAATTAAATCTTACTACCTTAATCCAATGCTTTTTGATTTTCTTGTTCATCTTTCTTGTTTCCAAAAATGCCAACCCTAACATGGAAATCCACAAAAAGGGCAGCAAGAATCATCAACCATTCCTCATAAAAATCAATAACATAATTCAAGGACAACCTTTGTCCCTTAAAGCTTTCCCCTTTGTTCTTTAAATTTTAGAGTTTGTTTCTTTAAACCCTAAAAATTCCTTCTTGACTCATTCCTACATGATTTTTTATGTAGATTCTAAATATCTACTTAGATTTAACAAGAGAAAATTCCTTCTTTCAGTTTTGAGCTGACCGAACCATTAGGGTTCAAAAATCCAAAAATTACAACTTTGATTCTATGGCTTCCAACACTTGTTCTTTAGGTTTACCTACACTATTTTCCATTTTGAACACAATGGAAGCCTCAAAACTTTGAAAAACACATCCTAGAGTCCAGATCTTACTTTGGCTGAACCATACCTCTTGGAGTTCAACCATGAAAATCTTCTCAAAGCAACAATAAACCACTAGGATCTATCATGCTTTGAGGTGTTTTAGCAAGTTTGAACAACAAAACTTCCTCCCCATTTAATAAACATTTCAGCCAGCTCAAGAAAAAGGGAAGGAACCAGAATTTTCAACCATCAAAAACAAGAGAATCAAGCAAGGAACAACATAGAATCAACTACCAACCTTAACTTCAAGATTACTTGATTCAAGATGGTTGCTTTCTCCTTGTTTCCACTTCAAGCTCACTCCTTTCACTCTTGATCTCTCCTTGGTCAAAACATAGATCTAAAAATGGGGGAGGATTGCTCAATTAATGTGCACAAAATATCTCACCTGCTGACATTAATGAGAAGCCAAGAATCAAAAGCCTATTCCTTCTTGAAATTTCCCTCTTAATCAATTAATTCCAATTGTAATTAATTTTCAAAAGTCAAACTCTCCTCCACTTGAGGCTTGACACTTGGAAAGCTTTAAATCCTCTCCATTAGGGGCTTGACACATGGCTAAATGTGAACGATTTGAATTGCAAGACTCTAGTCTTGCTTTATCAGTGCACTTTGACTCTCAGTTTAATTTCTTTTCTATAATTACAGTGCTCTGGTCTCTGTAATTATTTTCTGTCAGATCCATAAATTATTCTCCTCATTTTAATCTTCCCGAATTGCCCTCTTTGTCTCAAATTTAATTTCGCAATAATTAAATAAAAAGGGAAACTATTTTCCTTCTCTTTATTGATTTTTCCACTTTTCAAAGGAATTGGGAAAAATCTTGGATACTTGAGGGTCTTCTTTTAGTTCTATAATTTCTTATAATTTATTGGGATATCATAGGAATTTTCTTGAGATTTTACCCTTCTTAAAAATATTTATTTAGAATTTTCCAAATAAAGGACCTTAAACTAGCTTAAATCGCCCTTAAATTCCCTTGTAATTTCTCTAAGGGCAATTTGGTCATAAAACTAATTTTATAATCCCATATAATTCTCAAGAAACTTTTTCCTTATTTTTCCTTAATTTTCTAAGGCTTGAAAACATTTTTCCATAATTATTCTTGACCAATCTTCCTTAATTAGTCAAATTTCCATAATTGGCTTGGAAAATCATAATAATTATTTTCTACCAAAATTCTTCTATTTCTCCTGGTCATTTTTTACCCTTAATTATTTAGGAACATTTCTTATTTCTAATTACCATAGTACTGGATGTGACATTTCTCCCCCCTAAATAAATTTCGTCCTTGAAATTTAAAGCGTATCTTATTAGAAAAGTTCATAATACTTTTCTTTTATCTTAGTCTCTATCTCCCTCATAGCTTCTTCTAGTATAAGACCTTTCCAGACAACCTCGACTAGCGGTATCTACTTGTTTCTCAGTTGTTTGACTTTTTGATCAATAAGTCGCTCTAATCTGATCTCAAAGATGAGTTGTCTAGGACCACAATGTCATCATAGTTTATGATATGTGTCGGGTCTAGATGGTACTTCTTTCATTGGGAGTTATAGAAGACATCATAAACTTGACTTAAATTTGGGGAAAGGGTCACTTATAATCTACTGGTCCAGCCTTGGACAAAATTTGAAACGATCCATCGTAGTTTGAACTCGACTTCTTAATCTTCAGGGATCGACTGACTTCCGTTGTTGGTTACACTTTAATCACCAACCTCAATCTTTAACGGTCTCCTTTAATGTCTAAGTAGCTCTTTTGTCTACTTTGAGCTGCTAGAAGTCTTTGATGAATAACTTTAATCTATTGGGAAGTCTGATCCACTAAATTAGGAACATACTTACTTCTTTCATTGAGTTTTATTCAGCACAGGGGGATCTACACTTCCTCCCATAGAATGCTTCACATGGTGCCATTCAGATACTGAATGGAAACTGTCATCTTAAGTGAGTTCGGCTGATGGTAAGTACACATCCTAGTTACCGTCGAAATCAAGCACATATGCGTGTAGCATATCTTCTAACACCTGTATCATTCTCTGTGTCTGCCCATCCATCTTAGGATGGTAGGTTGTATGGAATCTGAGAGTAGTGTCCATTTCTTTCATAAGGACCTCCAAAACTTTCAGTAAATCTCAGATCTCGGTCCAAAACAATATTGCTTAGGACACTTGTTAGCTTAACAGCTTCCTTAACTTTCATCTCCCATTCCTGTTGAACTTAGTGCATTCTTGCCAAAATGGTTAATATGTCTGGCTTTTACACTTTCTCATATTACTTCCCAGGGTCACACTTTTTTGGGCTACTCTTGCCTGAAACACTTAACTAAACAGTGCTGACTGGACACTGAGGCACTGGTTCTGATAGGCTCAACCCTGGTACTTTGCTGTCTTAGACCTCTTTCTTGATCTATCTTTAGTTGGGTCTTCTCAGCTTACATTCTTGTCTCTCACCTCATCTTAAGGATTTATCCTTCAATTATTCGTCTGTCTTTGTACCGCATGGGTTCTTCCTGTATCTAGAGCTAGCCTGAATGTCTCTTTTTCAGGTCTTATGGCTTTAGTCCTCTAACTTTGGCATTCCTCTGTTAATTGGAAGGAAATTGAATCCAGCCTAATTAATAATAAGGTTTTCTAGAAGGAAGTCATGGGTACTCTCTCGGTATCGGTTCACAATCGTAGGAGGTTTCCACATCCTCAACTCATCCCTGGTCCTTATCTTCCCAAAATGGGATCATACTCTTAAGATCTCTAGGAGACTTTTGACCATAGGACTAAGTATAGTCACCTCCTATCAGTTAGTCACCTAACTGATAATTTCCCAAAACTTGTTCCAAGAACCAATACCATTCTCTTAGACTTCATGTCAATTCCCTAGGCCACCTATTTGTCTCTTTAGGTGCCGAAGCCAGTTTGTCTTAGGAGTTCTCTTATTCCTCCAGCTGCTCTTACCGTCTCTTACTATTTTAGAATGTTATAGAGAGAGGACTTTGCAACTTCTCTTTCCTCTACTTCCCTTTTCAGTAGGAGCATACTCTAACATGCATAATGCCTGACATTTCAAATGCAAGGAGTGCAAGCTCTTACTGGTTGCCATGTTTATAGCGTTCTAGCCAGACATCTTATCCCTAAAAAAGGGAGCCTCTCTTTCTGTTCACAGTTGTTTATAGAGAGAGGACTTTGAGGTTCTTCTTCTTTCTACTTGCTCTAGTACTTTGCTTCATTCTTGGCTAGTCATACTTCCATTGGGTAAGGTCAACTCCGCTTGCCTTGCCTGGACTGCTTCCTTTTCCTGCTCGGATAGGGTATCTTGCTCCATCTTGAGCAACATGAATTCTAATATGGAGGACCAATTCCCACCCTCTCTAGGAAAACTCCTAGCCAAGACCTTATCCCTTGACAAGGTGCCTCTCAACTTAAACCCCAAGCGACTGAGTATCTTTTAACATTAAGGGGAACATACCAACCTCTAAGCTAGTTCCCTACATAGCTATATGTCTCGTCCTCTTCTTCTTGATCCTTAAGACATTTCACTAGGGCTCTCCAGTTTCACTTCACTATCTCAAAGTTCCTATTCATCTATTCTGGGATTTGAGATAGCTACTCTATCATGGTGCCCTAGCCCTAACGAGGGTGTAAGAGTTTATCTAGCTTAGGTTGCCACTTACACCTTCTTAATGGTGTAAAGACTCAACCCCTAACTGTCTTATTTAACTCCTTATCATTACTTTTCTTTTCGAGGAAGAATCTGGTAACTCTAAATAGTAGCTACTGCTATCTTTCTGACTCCTACTTATCTTACTCTTTGCGACCTCTAAAAGTCGTTATATCTCGTTGAGATACCACCTCAACATCTGAGAGTTCTTGTGTTTGTTTGTCATGACCAGAATCCTTGTTTACAGCGACGAAAGTTACCACCTCCTTTGGTAATCACTTCCGTATCCGTCCATCGCCACTAATTCCCTCAGTTTATCATGACGAAACACACTTTTCTCTTAACCTCTGCTAATCTTACGTAACTTCATTCATCGTACCATGCCTGTCTGGGCATCCGTTACGAAGTTTAACTTAACTCCTGGATTTAACTCCATTTCTCTTGAGGGTAGGATCAATGTCTTGTCCTTGCCATTATGGGAAGACAACCAATTCAATGCCATCATGACATCAACTTTATAGACGGCATATATATCAAGTCTAAGGCAGCTTAACAGTGCTCATAACCAACTATACAGTTTAAGCACCTATCGGATGTAATTGTCCTCTTTTGTGTTGGTGTGGACACTTGCATGTCATAGGGCAATGTATTCATAATCAAGCCAAGTCTTTTAGCTCAAGCATACAAAATAAAAGAATGACTAGCACCCTAATTAAACATTGCAATCACTGGGGAGTTTTTAAGAATGATCGTTCCTTGGATCATTTCCGAAGACTTTCGGGCTTCTTTCCCTATGATGGCAAATACTCGTCCTTGGGTGCACTTTGACTAAATGTGAACCATTTGAATTGCAAGAGTATAGTCTTACTTTATCGGTGCACTTTGACTAGGGATTTAATTTCTTTTCTATAATTATAGTGCTCTGGCCTATGTAATTATTTTCTGTCAGATTCATAAATTATTCTCCTCATTTTTATCTTCTCAAATTTTCTTCTTTGTCTCAAATATAATTTCCCAATAATTAAATAAAAGGGAAAACTAATTTTCTTCTCTTTATTGATTTTTCCATTTTTCAAAAAAACTGGAAAAAATCATGGATACTTGAGAGTCTTCTTTTAATTTTATAATCTCTTATAATTCCTTGGGATATCATAGAAATTTTCTTGGAATTTTATCCTTCTTAAAAATATTTATTTAGAATTTTCCAAATAAAGGACCTTAAACTAGCTTAAATCGCCCTTAAATTCCTTTGTAATTTCTCTAAGGGTAATTTGGTCATAAAACCAATTTTATAATCCCATATAATTCTCAAGAAACCTTGTCCTTATTTTTCTTTAATTTTTTGAGGTTTGAAAATATTTTTTCATAATTATTCTTGACCAATCTTTCTTAATTAGTCAAATTTTCATAATTGGCTTGGAAAATCGTAATAATCATTTTCCACCAAAATTCTTCTATTTCTCCTGATCATTTTTCACCCTTAATTATTTAGGAACATTTCTTATTCCTAGTTACCATAGTACTGGATGTGACAGGCAGGGCTTGTAAAATAAGCGGGTTACAAGATGCGGTAGGTCTACTTCTCCTGCCTCTTTTTGCTCTAGGCATGCACAATTACTCAAGAATTCAAGCATATATAGAGTTCAAGAAAGATGTAAGTTCAAAACTGTGTATTTACCAAGTGTGTAGTTCAAAATTGAGGCAAACTCAATGATTTCAAATAATGCTCAATAAGTTTGAGGTGTATGAAGTGCTATACACTCTCAAAGTATGTGCATAAAGAAAAGTTATGCAAAAAGAGTAAGTCTGAACACTCAGGAATATTTTTTGTGGAAAACCAGATCGGGTTGCGACTTGTAAAAGTCCAGGTCGCAACTTTAATGGATAGAAAGCAACCCTGAAAGAAAAGGAAGTCGAGGCCGCGACTTGCAAAATCCCAGGTCGCGACTTAAACAGACCCAGAGCAACACTGGATAACAACAGGTTGAGGTCGCGACAAGCCACAAGTCGGTCGCAACTCAACCACTTAGTCGTGACACCAAATATGTGAGGTCATGACTCAAGGTCACAGAGAGCTATTTTCATAAAATCTTGGAAGAAAAATACTAAGTACTTCAACCAGATGCTAATCAACTATGCACTGAGTACAAAATTTCAAGCAATTGGCAAAAACACTCAGGATCAAGCTAGAATAAAATGCAAAATGCTATGCAAAAAATGCAAATGCAAATGTATAGAAAAACAAGATATTTGGTTCTATTTCTCAAAACTTTTGATGCTATGAAATGCAAGATTTAAGTTCAAAAACTAAAACTCTACGAGAATGGACCCAAATCACAATGGTGAGGAAAACCAATTACTAGGGAACCAATTTAATGGCCTCCCCGCTGGCAGCGGCGCCATTGATCGATGTGCCAAACTATCACCTTTCGGATTGTCAAGAAAGAGAGTTGCACCAGATAAAATGCAAATATAGGAAGCAACCAATCATTCTTCTCGAGGAGCTTGTTATTGGAAATCCTAGCCTAGATTGGGTTTCAAAAAACATTTGTAAAAAGGGGTTTTAGTTGCTTTTTAAAAGTGGTTGCCAACAAATGCAAAGTCCAGGAAAATTAACTATTTTTGTATTTGTCGAATCAATGAAGAAATGTTTTTGATTAAAAGGGAATTATGGTTAAACAGTCTCTTGATGATGAAAGCTCAGCTATCATGCTCTTTTTTAGAATGATTGGGAGTTTGGAAAACCTCTAAGTCTGAAGAAAATCCCAAGTAATCACTTGGGTCCAATGTTAATTAATGAAAACTCACTTTAATCAAAGTTAAGAACACCTCTTAAGACACTGCTGAAAACCACTATTGAGTGTAAATGAATGAATGATGCAAATGACCTCTGAATGTCAATCGACAGCCACAGAATACCAAGCACATGATAATCAACATTATCACTGATAATCAAACTAAACACAAGGATT